>NW_024744311.1:0-17453 GCF_018991925.1 Homarus americanus | reverse complement strand
CGCCTGGGGACCCCTGTGATAGTGCAGGGCCTCCCCTACGTGAGGGGCGCAGGAAATTAGGGACTGTTAGGGGAGATCTCCATAAATCTCCAATTCAAACAGTTAACATGCCTTCAATTAAAATTAAAGTGGACCGTACCATCCAACCGTGCATGGACCTCGCCTCACTTATTTTCCAGCTGACCTGTATATTTCAGATCCGTTCCTTCACTAATGACGACATTATCAAGATATTTGTACAAACTGATGAAGATGCCGACCTATTCCACTCCCCAGCAATGAACAACAGACTGAGGGACAATGGCCTAACGGTCCTCAGCTCACCCGAATACCGCGCAAAATGCACCCTCATATGTAGAAAAGTCATCCCTCAGATCCTTGACAACCCTAACCTATTGACAGAACTCAACTCACAAAACACCCCCCAAATGACATATGCAGCCAGGATGGGAACTCTCCCCATGTTAAAAATCACTACGGCTACTCAAACTGACGCCATCAAATTAAAATCATACGGAATTAAAATCGGCAGCAATATCATCCCCTCAAGAGACATTGAATTCCAACACTTCATACAAGTACACCAATGTTTCAATTGCTACCAATTCGGGCACAACACCAACCGTTGCAGTAACACAATAACTTGCTCAAAGTGTGCCAATCAAGGCCACTCATACCGAAACTGCACTGCCACGGTAACTAAATGCTGCAACTGTAAAGGCCCTCACGCTGCCATCAGCAGCAAGTGCAAAATCAGACTCGACAATAGCACAACACCACTCCCTCCCCGCCGACCTTCACCTCCTACAGCACCCCCCACAGCACCACCTCCACCTCCCCACCACTCACTCCCTACTGCCACGGCCCTCCCCACCCGCACTTGCTGGACCAACAACGTGACCGCCCCCCCACCCTCCTCCGACATGGATGCAAAAATCACCACCATCATACTTCTGGCACATACCCTAAGCAACGGAAACAGGTCTCTTTTTCTGAAACTGGCAATTGATGGTTTGAGGGAGAACGGCCTCCCTACCATACACATTCCTGATTCCTTCAGAACCGGTCCCGACCTCATCTTCCCCACTGCCCCCATCCCCGACCGGACCAGCATGCCACCCCCTCCCCCCAGAGAAGCCACTGCAATCTCCCTCCGCCCCTCCACTTCTGCCATGCCCACACCTGACTTATCTCACCAACCTACTGTTACCTCACCCCCCGGAGTAATCAGTCGAAAACCTCCCGACCCCTCCACCTTGACCTTGCCTACACCTGACTTTTCCCACACGACTACGATGAACTCCCGAACCTCCAAAATCCGAACCAAACCCAATCTTCCCCTAACACCTCAGACTCCCAAGAATAAAATGGCTGCCCATCCCCCCACTGAAATGGTGGTCAAGACCACTAGACCTAAGAGGAAAAACACCTCCCCCCTTTCTTCTTACACACCTGACTGCAAAAGAATTATAAAATACACACATCCAACTAAATCTATAATTAAAGTAAATCTATTCGGCACTACCCCAAAGAAAACAGGAAACAACCCCGACACGAACCTAGCACACTCCACTCCTCTTCCCGACTCCCCGACACACACAGTCACGTAACCGCCCATCCCTCACCTACATACACCTCACTCAGACCTCGCTCACAGTCACTCGACAAGTTAGACCTCATCCCTGCACCCCAGAATTTCAATCTCGTATAAGTAACAAATTATACAACATGATCACCATTATGCAATACAACTGTAGAGCATATCACTCAAACAGACACGCCATCTCTCTCCTCATACAAGAACACAACCCAGACATCCTCCTCCTTAACTCAACATGCACAAACACCAAAATCAAGCACTTCGGCTACACAAGCAGACAATCACCCCACGAACTATTCGAGGGCGTTGCAATTCTCATCAGATCCTCCATGAAACACGAATTCATCACCAACTTTGCTTTCAAACACTTCATGGCCGCCAAGATCTACACTCAACACGGACAGATTATCATCTGCACAACATACTCAAGACCTAACTCGCGTATCCCCTTCACAGACCTAAACTCCATCTTTAACAACTCACACCTACCTGTAATACTAATGGCCGACCTCAATGCACACCACACCGCATTCCAACACAACCGCATCGACCCCCTTGGCCAACAACTACACGCTTTGGTCACTCACAAAACCTTCACCACATTGGCCCTTTCTTCCCCACATTCTACGCTGCTCACGGCAAAGGCACTCCAGACATCGTCATCACCAACACCCCTGCCCTCCAATTCCAACACTACATCACTCCCGGCCCCCTATCAGGCTCAGACCACATTCCCATCACTCTTCACCTCTCCAACAATCCCAACCTCCTCCCAGCAACCTCACCTCAATACCAGTATCAACACGCAGATTGGGATGCCTTCAAGAAAACACTCTCTGAACAACAATACACTCTCAACCTCGAACACCAACCCACTAGGATGATTGAGGAAACCTGGACACACCTTTTCAACACTATCACCGCCATAGCAGATACCCACATTCCTAAACACCGGTTCAAGAAAAAATACTCCTTCACACCCACCATAAGAACTCAACGCCTACTTCACTGCTACAGGACACGATTCGAACTAAACAAACTTAACCTAGCACCAGTTTCCACAGACATCTCCACACTAAGAACACACATCATCCATAGCCTCCGTCAAGATCATGAGGTTCACTGGGCAAAACTCGTAGAGGCTGCCCAGGAACACAGAACACATAACCCCCGAGAATTTTGGCAAAGGATCGCCAAGCTGAAAGGAACTGCGAAACCCCCCTTTGATCACCTGCTAGTAAATGGTAGGAAAATCAATGAGCCAGCCGACGTAGCACAAACACTAAAACAACACTGGGAACACATTTTCCACCCACACCCCCCCCACACAACAAAGGTACATCTTAAACCACATAAACAACATCACCACACACATGCAAACACTTCACGACAGAACAACTCCTGACAACACAATATGCGATACTGCACTCCAGGCGACAGCAATATAGGTCAAGCAATCCTGAAGCACCTGCCCCCAGAAACAATCACAGCCATTACATACCTCTACAACACCCAACTGGCTACAGGATACTTCCCAAAACTCTTTAAGACAGCCACTGCCATCATGATACCTAAACCAAACAAAAACCCAACAGATCCTCAAAACTGCAGACCGATCAGCATACTAGAAGTCTTAGGCAAAACTTTTGAAAGACTATACAACACCCGCCTCAGATACCACCTTGAAGATGAACAACTACTGTCCTACAAGCAGTTCGGCTTCAGAGCACACCACTCAACTCAAGACGCACTCAATATAATGACAAACTACCTCCACATGAACAAAGGTGCATACAAGACAGCACTCATTACAAAAGACGTACAAAAAGCCTTCGACACAGTTTGGCACGATGGATTAAAGTATAAGATATGCACCAATTTTAACCTCCCTCAAAAATCACAACAATTACTATGTAACTTCCTAACAGACAGAAAAATGAGGATAAAAGTCACACCTGCCTACTCTGACCACTTCACACTGCATGCAGGAGTCCCACAAGGATCAGTCCTGTCCCCAACACTATACATTCTTTACACAAACGACTTACCCGACCCCTTACACATCGACTCTCTGACAATACAGTACGCCGACGATGTAACCCAACTAGTCAGACACAGAACTCTTGATCACCTAACAGACAAAGCTCACAGGGAACTCGAACAAGTTACACAATGGGAACTCGGATGGCGAATACAAACCAACCCGAACAATGCACAAATCACCTACTTCGGCACCAAAAGACGACAACCACGTCACATTTACCTAAACCCCTACATCGCCTACCCTTCACCTATAACTATCAAACGAACAAACACAATCCTAGGAGTCACATTCAACGACACCCTCACCATGACACTACACACCAATATGAAGGCTTTGATCGCAAACAAAACACTCGGGAATATATACAGATTCAGAACCGCATCAATCAAAACCAAAACACACCTATTCAAAGCCCTCATACGCCCACTATTGACTTATGCACCTAACACACTCCAGCTAGCACCACCATCAAGCGCCAAGAAACTTCAAGTCATACAAAACAAAGCACTAAGATTCATCCATAACACACACTGGTCATCCTTCACCAGAAATAGTCATCTACATGAACTCAGCTCCGTCCCCCCACTTAACATCTACTGGAGACAACTAGGTGACAAACAAATAGAATCACTCCTCACTACTTACCCTCAATGGCAGGATTATTTCGACAACATCATACTCCCACGCAGATTCAGAGACAGAAATCCCTCCATACTAAACAGACCAAACACTCCCCTCCCACCTCCCTTATATTAATAACTTCCCTATAACCACACCCAACAATTTCCCCCCAAATTAAACCTAACCTCTCCTCAACCCTTACCCAACGATTCCCTCCTCCCCCTCACTCCAAACCCCGCCACCTACTCCAAACTCAAAGACCACTCCGACAAAAAAAAAAAAAAAAAAAAAAAACTAACCACTCAACCTGCTAACACTCCCCCCAAACAAAGAAAAAGAAAAAAGACCTAACAATCCCCCCCCAAAGAATAAAAACCTAACATACCCAGCTGTTATAGCAATCCCCACACACAAAAAAAAAAAAAAAACATTCTACCGTTAACTAACCACACCCTATCACTCCTCCCAAAATAAAAACCTAACATACCCAGCCGTTACTAGCAATCCCACACAAAATAATAAATAACCATTCTACCACTAACTAACCACACCCTATCACTCCTCCCAAAACAAATACCTAACTTACCCATCCCATACTAACTCGGATGACATGTACGTTTCCCTTAGCCAATAAGGTCGGGGAGAGTTCCACAGTGCCTGTACGCAAGCCCTCTCCCTCAAGAATGTTACCTACACTGTTTTATGGGCACCTCCCTTAGCCAATAAGGTCGGAGAGGTGTACCTAATAAAAACGGTACCAAATTGCAGACGACATTGAACGCCTCCCTTAGCCAATAAGGTCGGGGAGGGGTGCAATGTACCTGTACACAAACCCTCTCCCTCAAGAATGGGGCCAGAACTCACAATACCTGCAAGAGCCTACCGCAATTGCAGAAGTCCTTTACTAGCCAAAGGAAAGAATGAATGCAATAATTAACCCAACTCTGCAACCATAACAAAACCTTCAATCCTCCCCAAAGAAAAACTTAACCACCCAACCTTACTCCTGATCCCTCCCAAAAAAAAAAAAAAAAAAAAAAAAAAAAAAAAGCTAACTCACTATCCAGTCGCTAATCAACACCTTCAATCCTCCAAAGAAAAAACTTAGCCCTTGACCTTTCTAACAAAGCCTTCGACCCTCCTAAAAACCTATGACTCAATGTCATTAACTTAACACAAATCTATCACCTAAGAATCCTTCCTACTATAAATTAACCCAACAACCTCCAAGCCCCCCTCTCCTCTCCTCTTCCTCCCTCTCCTCTCCTCCTCCTCCTCTGACAATCGAACCACTTACTGACCTTATATCAATTATCCTAACCCTCCCCCTCTCCCCTTACTACATTTCCACGCAAACGCATACACACTCACACAACAACCCCCCCTAAGCAATTCTAATTCACCTCAACTCAACATACAACCTCCACCCCCGCCAATCCCCAAACACAAACTCCCCCCCCTCCCACAACCAATCTCCAAACACAACACCCCCGCCAGACAAAGCCTCTCATAACACCACAACTCTCCAAAACCAAATCAAACATACCCAACCTCTATACCAGCCACTGTCAACATTATCGACCTAACTCAAGACTGAAACCAAACAACCTATATCTCACTCATCTCCGTTCACAATTTGACAAAGCTCAAATCTGTCCCCTGCTATTACTAAATAACTCTCCTACGATACACTCATCCTTCCTTACTACGAATACTTTGACATTTCAAGCTCAAAGATTCAAAACTCTTCCTCCAACTCTCTCTGACATAGCTGAAAGACCCACAACTCTCAGAAACAAATCAAAACATACCCAACGTCTGTGACATCCAATTCTCAATAAAATCGACCTAACTCAAGACTGAAACCATTCAGCCTATATCTCATTCTCGTCTCCGTTCATAATTTGACAAAAAAGCTCAAATCTGTCTGCTGCTATTACTAAAAACTCTCCTACGATACGCTCATCCTTCCTTACTATGAATACTTTGACATTTCAAGCTCAAAGATTCAAAACCCTTCCTCCAACTCGCTCTGTTCCTCTTTGACATAGCTCAAAGACTTTACCTTCTTCTTTCTCTAAACAACCCTACGACTAGCAAAATTTCCATGTTTTCACCTTCTCTGTTAATTTGTTCGTGTGTGGCCTGTGCGTCCGTCCACCTGCGCTTCTCGGCTTGCACCGCCGCCGTGGCGGGGCGGTTCTTCCTCCGCTTTGCCAACACTGCCTAAGCTAGACGACAACCAGAGCACCCGCGTTGGCCTTTTGCTTGCCCGGACCTGCTCCCGCCCCCCCTCTGCCTCGTCCTGATTGTGATTGTTGCACCCTCAGGGCATTTTGCCTACCCCCTCACGCAAGCGGTGTTTAGCCACTGCACCTGTTCTCTCCTTCTAAAATTCACTTCCATCCTCCCTTTATTCTTCCTCTGAACCTCCTTCCCCCCTGTCACTAGCATTTTTCTAGTTCTTCTCGATTTTTAGTCTCCGCTTTGCCAACACTGCCTAAGCTAGACGACAACCAGAGCACCCGCGTTGGCCCTTTGCTTGCCCGGACCTGCTCCCGCCCTCCCTCTGCCTCGTCCTGATTGTGATTGTTGCACCCTCAGGGCATTTTGCCTACCCCCTCACGCAAGCGGTGTTTAGCCACTGCACCTGTTCTCTCCTTCTAAAATTCACTTCCATCCTCCCTTTATTCTTCCTCTGAACCTCCTTCCCCCCTGTCACTAGCATTTTTCTAGTTCTTCTAGGCTGTACGCAGTCGCAGTCGGGAGCAGTCGCAGTCAGGAGCAGTAGCAGTCAGTCACAGAGCGAAGTGGAAGTCGGAGAAGGAACAGACACAGCTGATTGGCTAGTCATTGGACCTCTCCCACCTTCCCACGTACCTTGGAAAACCAAAGCACCTGACTTCAATTCTCCAACTGACAATTCTGTTGATTCAATCAACACATTGAGCCTCTCCTACAGTATCGGACCTCCCTTAGGAACCCCGAATGCTGCTGAGGGGCTTGGTGTGAAGAGAGAGTCGGCAGTGAGTTTTCAGACCTTTTTCTTCTACTCTAATCCTTCTCTTCCGTGCCGTGAAAGGACCTATTCCCCTGTCAGCTGACGTACAGGGGAGTATTCGTCTGGAAACGCCCTCTGTCCCCACACCTCGCTAGTGCATGTTTGTGTGAAGGGTGGAGGGACAGCACAGCCTGCCGATTCGCCTGGGGAACCCTGTGATAGTGCAGGGCCTCCCCTACGTGAGGGGCGCAGGAAATTAGGGACTGTTAGGGGAGATCTCCATAAATCTCCAATTCAAACAGTTAACATGCCTTCAATTAAAATTAAAGTGGACCGTACCATCCAACCGTGCACAGACCTCGCCTCACTTATTTTCCAGCTGACCTGTATATTTCAGATCCGTTCCTTCACCAATGACGACATTATCAAAATATTTGTACAAACTGATGAAGATGCCGACCTATTCCACTCCCCAGCAATGAACAACAGACTGAGGGACAATGGCCTAACGGTCCTCAGCTCACCCGAATACCGCGCAAAATGCACCCTCATATGTAGAAAAGTCATCCCTCAGATCCTTGACAACCCTAACCTATTGACAGAACTCAACTCACAAAACACCCCCCAAATGACATATGCAGCCCGGATGGGAACTCTCCCCATGTTAAAAATCACTACAGCTACACAAACTGACGCCATCAAATTAAAATCCAACGGAATAAAATTCGGCAATAACATCATCCCCTCACATAACATTGAATTCCAACACTACATCCCAGTTCACCAATGCTACAACTGCTACCAATTTGGACATACCACCGACCGTTGCAGTAACACACTAACTTGTTCAAAATGTGCCAATCAAGGCCACTCATACAGAAACTGCACTGCCACTGTAACTAAATGCTGTAATTGTAAAGGCCCACACTCTGCCATCAGCAACAAGTGCCAAATCAGACTCGATAACAGCACAACACCACTCCCTCCCCGCCGACCCTCACCTCCCACTGCACCTCCTCCTCCTCCCCACCACTCACTCCCTACTCCCACGACTCTCTCCACCCGCACTTGCTGGACCAACAACCTGACCGCCCCCCTCCCTTCCCCCGACACTGACGCAAAAATCACCACCATCATACTTCTGGCACATACCCTAAGCAACGGTAACAGATCACTTTTTCTGAAACTCGTAATTGAGGGTTTGAAGGCTAACGGCCTCCCTACCATAAAAATTCCTGACTCCTTCAGAACCGGTCCCGACCTCATCTTCCCCACTGCCCCCATCTCCGACCGTACCAACATGGCCCCCCCCACCCCCCAGAGAATCCACTGTCTCCCTCCTCCCCTCCACTTCTGCCATGCCCACACCTGACTTATCTCACCATTCTACCATTACCTCACCCCCCAAAGTAATCAGTCCAAAACATACCGGCCCTTCCACCTCGACCTTGCCTACACCCGACTTCTCCCACTTGACTACGTTGAACTCCCGGACCAAGAACACCCAAACCAAACCCGATCCTCCCCTAACACCCCAGACTCCCAAGAATAAAATGGCAGCCCTTCCCCCCACAGAACTAGTGGTCAAGACCCCTAGACCAAAGAGGAAGAACACCTCCCCCCTTTCTCCCTACACACCTGACAGCAAAAGAATTATACAATATACACATCCAACTAAATCTATAATCAAAGTAAATCTATTCGGCACTACCCCAAAGGAAACAGAAAACAACTCCGACACGAACCTAGCACACTCCCCTCATCTTCCCGACTCCCCCACACATAGTCACGTAACCGCCCATCCCTCACCTGCATACTCCACACTCAGACCACGCTCACAGTCACTCGACAATTTAGACCTCATCCCTGCACCCCAGAATTTCAATCTCATATAAGTAACCAAGAACAAATTATACAACATGATCACCATTATGCAATACAACTGTAAAGCATATCACTCAAACAGACACGCCATCTCTCTCCTCCTACAAGAACACAACCCAGACATCCTCTTCTACAACTCAACATGCACAAACACCAAAATCAAGCACTTCGGCTACACAAGCAGACAATCACCCCACGAACTATTCGAGGGCGTTGCAATCCTCATCAGATCATCCATGAAACACGAATTCATCACCAACTTTGCTTTCAAACACTTCATGGCCGCCAAGATCTACACTCAACACGGACAGATTATCATCTGCACAACATCCCCTTCACAGACCTAAACTCCATCTTTAACAACTCACACCTACCTGTAATACTAATGGCCGACCTCAATGCACACCACACCGCATTCCAACACAACCGCATCGACCCCCTTGGCCAACAACTACACGCTTTGGTCACTCACAAAAACCTTCACCACATTGGCCCTTTCTTCCCCACATTCTACGCTGCTCACGGCAAAGGCACTCCAGACATCGTCATCACCAACACCCCTGCCCTCCAATTCCAACACTACATCACTCCCGGCCCCCTATCAGGCTCAGACCACATTCCCATCACTCTTCACCTCTCCAACAATCCCATCCTCCTCCCAACAACCTCACCTCAATACCAGTATCAACACGCAGATTGGGATGCCTTCAAACCACACTCTCTGAACAACAATACACACTCAACCTCGAACACCAACCCACTAGGATGATTGAGGAAACCTGGACACACCTTTTCAACACTATCACCGCCATAGCAGATACCCACATTCCTAAACACCGGTTCAAGAGAAAATACTCCTTCACACCCTCCATAAGAACTCAACGCCTACTTCACTGCTACAGGACACGCTTCGAACTAAACAAACTTAACCTAGCACCAGTTTACACAGACATCTCCACACTAAGAACACACATCATCCATAGCCTCCGTCAAGATCATGAGGTTCACTGGGCAAAACTCGTAGAGGCTGCCCAGGAACACAGAACACATAACCCCCGAGAATTTTGGCAATGGATCGCCAAGCTGAAAGGAACTGCAAAACCCCCCTTTGATCACCTGCTAGTAAATGGTAGGAAAATCAATGAGCCAGCCGACGTAGCACAAACACTAAAACAACACTGGGAACACATTTTCCACCCACACCCCCCCACACAACAAAGGTACATCTTAAACCACATAAACAACATCACCACACACATGCAAACACTTCACGACAGAACAACTCCTGACAACACAATAGATACCTCCACTCTCACACAGGACCACACCCTCACTGCTCCTTTCACCCCACCAGAAGTCGCACAAGCACTGGACAAAACCAAAAAGAAAACACCAGGTGACAGCAATATTGGTCAAGCAATCCTGAAGCACCTGCCCCCAGAAACAATCACAGCCATTACATACCTCTACAACACCCAACTGGCTACAGGATACTTCCCAAAGCTCTTTAAGACAGCCACAGCCGTCATGATACCTAAACCAAACAAAAACCCAACAGATCCTCAAAACTACAGACCGGTCAGCATACTAGAAGTCTTAGGCAAAACTTTTGAAAAACTATACAACACCCGCCTCAGATACCACCTTGAAGATGAACAACTACTGTCCTACAAGCAGTTCGGCTTCAGAGCACACCACTCAACTCAAGACGCACTCAATATAATCACAAACTACCTCCACATGAACAAAGATGCATACAAGATAGCACTCATTACAAAAGACGTACAAAAAGCCTTCGACACAGTTTGGCACGATGGATTAAAGTACAAGATATGCACCAATTTTAACCTCCCTCAAAAATCACAACAATTACTATGTAACTTCCTAACAGACAGAAAAATGAGGATAATAGTCACCTGCCTACTCTGACCACTTCACACTGCATGCAGGAGTCCCACAAGGATCAGTCCTGTCCCCAACACTATACATTCTTTACACAAACGACTTACCCGACCCCTTACACATCGACTCTCTGACAATACAGTACGCCGACGATGTAACCCAACTAGTCAGACACAGAACTCTTGATCACCTAACAGACAAAGCACACAGGGAACTCGAACAAGTTACACAATGGGAACTCCGATGGCGAATACAAACCAACCCGAACAAAGCACAAATCACCTACTTCGGCACCAAAAGACGACAACCACGTCACATTTACCTAAACCCCTACATCGCCTACCCTTCACCTATAACTATCAAACGAACAAACACAATCCTAGGAGTCACATTCAACAACACCCTCACCATGACACTACACACCAATATGAAGGCTTTGATCGCAAACAAAACACTCGGGAATATATACAGATTCAGAACCGCATCAATCAAAACCAAAACACACCTATTCAAAGCCCTCATACGCCCACTATTGACTTATGCACCTAACACACTCCAGCTAGCACCACCATCAAGCGCCAAGAAACTTCAAGTCATACAAAACAAAGCACTAAGATTCATCCATAACACACACTGGTCATCCTTCACCCGAAATAGTCATCTACATGAACTCAGCTCCCTCCCCCCACTTAACATCTACTGGAGACAACTAGGTGACAAACAAATAGAATCACTCCTCACTACTTACCCTCAATGGCAGGATTATTTCGACAACATCATACTCCCACGCAGATTCAGAGACAGAAATCCCTCCATACTAAACAGACCAAACACTCCCCTCCCACCTCCCTTGTATTAATAACTTCCCTATAACCACACCCAAAAAAAAAAAAATTCCCCCCCAAATTAAACCTAACCTCTCCTTAACCCTCACCCAACGATTCCCTCCTCCCCCCTCACTCCAAACCCCACGCCACCAACTCAAACTCAAGACCACTCAAGAGCAAAAACAAAAAAAACAAAAAACAAAAAACAACCCACTCAACCTGCACTAACATTTCCCCCCAAAACAAAAAGAAAAAAACCCTAACAATCCCCCCAAAATAAAAACCTAACATACCCAGCCGTTACTAGCAATCCCACACAAAATAAAAAATAACCATTCTACCATTAACTAACCACACCCTATCACTCCTCCCAAAACAAATACCTAACTTACCCATCCCATACTAACTCGGATGACATGTACGTTTCCCTTAGCCAATAAGGTCGGTGAGAGTTCCACAGTGCCTGTACGCAAGCCCTCTCCCTACACTGTTTTATGGGCACCTCCCTTAGCCAATAAGGTCGGAGAGGTGTACCTTATAAAAACGGTACCAAATTGCAGACGACATTGAACGCCTCTCTTAGCCAACAAGGTCGGGGAGGGGTGCAATGTACCTGTACACAAACCCTCTCCCTCAAGAATGGGGCCAGAACTCACAATACCTGCAAGAAAGAGAGAATGCAATAATTAACCCAACTCTGCCAACCACTAACAAAACCTACAATCCTCCCAAAAGAAAAACTTAACCCACCCAACCTTACTCACAACCCCTCTTAGAAATCGATACCTACAATCCTCCCAAAATAAAAACTTAATATACCCGACCTTTCTAACAAGCCCCTTTGACCCTCCTAATAAAAATAAATAAATAAATAAATAAAATAAATAAATAAATAAATAAAAACATATGACGCAATACAACTATTCATTAGCAACACAAAACATATCATTCCTAAGAAATCCTACCATACCATAAATTAACCCAAGAACCTCCAAAGCCCCCCTTTCCCCCTTTCGCCTCCCTTCTCCTCTCCTCTCCTCCCCCCTCCTCCCGACAACCGAACCATACCTGACCTTATAACATTATCCTAACCCTCCCTCTCTCCCCTTACATTTACATGCAAACACATACACACTCACACAACAACCCCCCTTAAGCAATTTTAATTCACCTTAAATTAACATACAACCGCCACCCCCATCAATCCCCAAACACAAACTCCCCCCCTCCCTCAACCAATCTCCAAACACAACATCCCCCCCCCGCCAGACAAAGCCACCTTACCAAAATCGACCTAACTCAAGACTGAAACCTAACAACCTATATCTCACTCTCATCTCCGTTCACAATTTGACATAGCTCAAATCTGCCTCCTGCCATTACTAAACAACTCTCCTACGATACACTCATCCTTCCTCACTACGAATACTTTGACATTTCAAACTCAAAGATTCAAAACTCTTCCTCCAACTCTCTCCATTTCTCTCTGACATAGCTAAAAGACCCACAACTCTCAGAACCTAATCAAACATACCCAACGTCTGTGACATCCAATTCTTAATAAAATTGACCTAACTCTAGACTGAAACCACTCAACCTATATCTCATTCTCGTCTCCGTTCATAATTTGACAAAAAAGCTCAAATCTGTCTGCTGCTATTACTAAAAACTCTCCTACGATACGCTCATCCTTCCTTACTATGAATACTTTGACATTTCAAGCTCAAAGATTCAAAACCCTTCCTCCAACTCGCTCTGTTCCTCTTTGACATAGTTCAAAGACTTTACCTTCTTCTTTCTCCAAACAACCCTACGACTAGCAAAATTTCCATGTTTTCACCTTCTCTGTTAATTTGTTCGTGTGTGGCCTGTGCGTCCGTCCACCTGCGCTTCTCGGCTTGCACCGCCGCCGTGGCGGGGCGGTTCTTCCTCCGCTTTGCCAACACTGCCTAAGCTAGACGACAACCAGAGCACCCGCGTTGGCCCTTTGCTTGCCCGGACCTGCTCCCGCCCTCCCTCTGCCTCGTCCTGATTGTGATTGTTGCACCCTCAGGGCATTTTGCCTACCCCCTCACGCAAGCGGTGTTTAGCCACTGCACCTGTTCTCTCCTTCTAAAATTCACTTCCATCCTCCCTTTATTCTTCCTCTGAACCTCCTTCCCCCTGTCACTAGCATTTTTCTAGTTCTTCTCGATTTTTAGTGAGTGAGTCGCCAGTCGCAGTCGGGAGCAGTCGCAGTCAGGAGCAGTAGCAGTCAGCCACAGAGCGAAGTGGAAGTCGGAGAAGGAACAGACTCAGCTGATTGGCTAGTCATTGGACCTATCCCACCTTCCCACGTACCTTGGAAAACCAAAGCACCTGACATCATTTCTCCACCTGACAATTCTGTTGATTCGATCAACACATTGAGCCTCTCCTACAGTATCGGACCTCCCTTAGGAACCCCGAATGCTGCTGAGGGGCTTGGTGTGAAGAGAGAGTCGGCAGTGAGTTTTCAGACCTTTTTCTTCTACTCTAATCCTTCTCTTCCGTGCCGTGAAAGGACCTATTCCCCTGTCAGCTGACGTACAGGGGAGTATTCGTCTGGAAACGCCCTCTGTCCCCACACCTCGCTAGTGCGTGTTTGTGTGAAGGGTGGAGGGTCAGCACAGCCTGCCGATACGCCTGGGGACCCCTGTGATAGTGCAGGGCCTCCCCTACGTGAGGGGCGCAGGAAATTAGGGACTGTTAGGGGAGATCTCCATAAATCTCCAATTCAAACAGTTAACATGCCTTCAATTAAAATTAAAGTGGACCGTACCATCCAACCGTGCATGGACCTCGCCTCACTTATTTTCCAGCTGACCTGTATATTTCAGATCCGTTCCTTCACCAATGACGACATTATCAAAATATTTGTACAAACTGATGAAGATGCCGACCTATTCCACTCCCCAGCAATGAACAACAGACTGAGGGACAATGGCCTAACGGTCCTCAGTTCACCCGAATACCGCGCAAAATGCACCCTCATATGTAGAAAAGTCATCCCTCAGATCCTTGACAACCCTAACCTATTGACAGAACTCAACTCACAAAACACCCCCCAAATGACATATGCAGCCCGGATGGGAACTCTCCCCATGTTAAAAATCACTACGGCTACTCAAACTGACGCCATCAAATTAAAATCATACGGAATTAAAATCGGCAGCAATATCATCCCCTCAAGAGACATTGAATTCCAACACTTCATACAAGTACACCAATGTTTCAATTGCTACCAATTCGGGCACAACACCAACCGTTGCAGTAACACAATAACTTGCTCAAAGTGTGCCAATCAAGGCCACTCATACCGAAACTGCACTGCCACGGTAACTAAATGCTGCAACTGTAAAGGCCCTCACGCTGCTATCAGCAACAAGTGCAAAATCAGACTCGATAATAGCACAACACCACTCCCTCCCCGCCGACCTTCACCTCCTACAGCACCCCCCACAGCACCACCTCCACCTCCCCACCACTCACTCCCTACTGCCTCGGCCCTCCCCACCCGCACTTGCTGGACCAACAACGTGACCGCCCCCCCACCCTCCTCCGACATGGATGCAAAAATCACCACCATCATACTTCTGGCACATACCCTAAGCAACGGAAACAGGTCTCTTTTTCTGAAACTGGCAATTGATGGTTTGAGGGAGAACGGCCTCCCTACCATACACATTCCTGATTCCTTCAGAACCGGTCTCGACCTCATCTTCCCCACTGCCCCCATCCCCGACCGGACCAGCATGCCACCCCCTCCCCCCAGAGAAGCCACTGCAATCTCCCTCCGCCCCTCCACTTCTGCCATGCCCACACCTGACTTATCTCACCAACCTACTATTACCTCACCCCCCGGAGTAATCAGTCGAAAACCTCCCGACCCCTCCACCTTGACCTTGCCTACACCTGACTTTTCCCACACGACTACGATGAACTCCCGAACCTCCAAAATCCGAACCAAACCCAATCTTCCCCTAACACCTCAGACTCCCAAGAATAAAATGGCTGCCCATCCCCCCACTGAAATGGTGGTCAAGACCACTAGACCTAAGAGGAAAAACACCTCCCCCCTTTCTTCCTACACTCCTGACTGCAAAAGAATTATAAAATACACACATCCAACTAAATCTATAATTAAATCTATTCGGCACTACCCCAAAGAAAACAGGAAACAACCCCGACACGAACCTAGCACACTCCACTCATCCTCCCGACTCCCCCACACACACAGTCACGTAACCGCCCATCCCTCACCTACATACACCTCACTCAGACCTCGCTCACAGTCACTCGACAAGTTAGACCTCATCCCTGCACCCCAGAATTTCAATCTCATATAAGTAACAAATTATACAACATGATCACCATTATGCAATACAACTGTAGAGCATATCACTCAAACAGACACGCCATCTCTCTCCTCATACAAGAACACAACCCAGACATCCTCCTCCTTAACTCAACATGCACAAACACCAAAATCAAGCACTTCGGCTACACAAGCAGACAATCACCCCACGAACTATTCGAGGGCGTTGCAATCCTCATCAGATCCTCCATGAAACACGAATTCATCACCAACTTTGCTTTCAAACACTTCATGGCCGCCAAGATCGACACTCAACACGGACAGATTATCATCTGCACAACATACTCAAGACCTAACTCGCGTATCCCATTCACAGACCTAAACTCCATCTTTAACAACTCACACCTACCTGTAATACTAATGGCCGACCTCAATGCACACCACACCGCATTCCAACACAACCGCATCGACCCCCATGGCCAACAACTACACGCTTTGGTCACTCACAAAAACCTTCACCACATTGGCCCTTTCTTCCCCACATTCTACGCTGCTCACGGCAAAGGCACTCCAGACATCGTCATCACCAACACCCCTGCCCTCCAATTCCAACACTACATCACTCCCGGCCCCCTATCAGGCTCAGACCACATTCCCATCACTCTTCACCTCTCCAACAATCCCATCCTCCTCCCAACAACCTCACCTCAATACCAGTATCAACACGCAGATTGGGATGCCTTCAAAACCACACTCTCTGAACAACAATACACACTCAACCTCGAACACCACCCCACTAGGATGATTGAGGAAACCTGGACACACCTTTTCAACACTATCACTATCACCGCCATAGCAGATACCCACATTCCTAAACACCGGTTCAAGAAAAAATACTCCTTCACACCCTCCATAAGAACTCAACGCCTACTTCACTGCTACAGGACACGATTCGAACTAAACAAACTTAACCTAGCACCAGTTTACACAGACATCTCCACACTAAGAAAACACATCATCCATAGCCTCCGTCAAGATCATGAGGTTCACTGGGCAAAACTCGTAGAGGCTGCCCAGGAACACAGAACACATAACCCCCGAGAATTTTGGCAAAGGATCGCCAAGCTGAAAGGAACTGCAAAACCCCCCTTTGATCACCTGTTAGTAAATGGTAGGAAAATCAATGAGCCAGCCGACGTAGCACAAACACTAAAACAACACTGGGAACACATTTTCCA
>NW_024744310.1:0-24805 GCF_018991925.1 Homarus americanus | reverse complement strand
ACCTGTGAGTCATCCGCTCAACAAGGACCCATCTACACTGTACAGTAGTTCGTCTTTACCTTAGATGCAGCCGTCCCGTCCTGGCCAGCCTCTAAGAGTGTATTAGTAACAATGTAATTTTTGATGTTCGTTTTTTCCTTCTTGATCTCAGCTAAGAGCGGCATGACTCTCTGTAACAACGCCTCCTTAACCCCTATATCTCCATTATTAGTATCTTTCGGTTATAATGAACTTAACGACGAAATCACAATTAAAGGCGTATATTACCTGAATGTGATTATAACTGATTGTTTGATGGTTGTGTTTATAACCCACAACAACAAGCGGCTGTTGTGTGTATTTATCATCAACATTTTCCTTTTCTTATTATTACAGTTTTCTTATGTCTTCTCAAGTGAGTATATAAACACATGTTAATAGTTGGGATTTTCTCGGTAGACAAGAAGACTTTAGTTTCATCTCTCCATCCCACTCCTCTCCTCACCGTGACAACAATTATGTCTCAATTATATTAAAATATGTTGGGTGTTTTTTCCTCTTGGGGATCATTGGAAGGTTTGATCGTGTCCAGTGTTGTAGCGTCGGGATGGTGCCACAGTAATTGTTTTGGGTGTTTTTAGCTTAATAAATGAAAGGTGAAACAAAGAAGACTTACAGATGAAAACATACAAGACTAATTAGTCCTCCGGGAGGTTTACCTGTGAGTCGTCAGGTGAATAATGTCATTATTAGACACAATAACAAGGTAATGCCTGGTGTACTGAGGGATATGTGTGTCTTTATTTCTCTCAAGATGTGCACCTAATAATTACCAAACAGATCTACTTTAGTTTTTGAATAATGTAAACCAAACCAAACCCAAACATTAGCGTATAAACGTTCCTCCACTCGAACATAAAATATCTCTCATGCTCCACGTTTAAAAAGAAAGGAGTAAATATTACATTGTGTAGCGAGACGTGACCAGCCCCGTACAGCCTCGCCTCACTCAGTCTACTTCCCTCTAACAGCTCATTATGTCTCTCTTGTGTGTTGACTCTTGTGCTCAGGTGTGTGTTGACTCTTGTGCTCAGGTGTGTGTTGACTCTTGTGCTCAGGTGTGTAACAGAGAGCCAGTACATGCCCAGTGGTCACTAACAGAGACGTGACAGACCGCCCCAGCAGCTAACGAGTGGTGAAGAAGATAAATTATAATAGTTTGGCTGAAATAGTTACAACACTGTCACTCTCGTTTGATGAATGAACATTGTTTTTTATCAGTTTACATAATAACTTGTGTAGTCAGAGGAAAGTAATGAAACAAATGTTACAATATTTACTTTATAACAAAAGACTCATAAGACCACCGGTGGAGACCTTCACTAAGTCATCACAACAATGGCTTATTGGCCCTCAATACATTTACTCTATCAAATTTATCACATTTTCATGAAATTCTCGTGAAAGAGAAAGTTGCAGTTGGTATCAATTGTCGGCTTTTACTAATGACCTGACAGTTGTGACAATAAAGCCATCTGGTGACAAGGGTGAATATAACTTTTAGTTATCCTGTAGACACGGGAAGACTTTACTGGCACCAATTATTACAACATGGAACTTATTACTTATAGTATTATAAAGAAGCACAATCTACTCTATAGAACGCGGGCCGAGGCTCGATATCATTCAATTCCGTAGTACCCGTCAAAGAACTACTTCAAATGAATTTTTCCTTGTAAATTAGATGTTGCTAATCACGAATATGAATGTTCCCAGTCTCAAAAGTTCCACGTTAGTTTATAATTTTTTTTGAAAATTCTCAGACAATGTGGATAGAAAGCAGTGCATAGTGACGTCACGGCAGAACACTGGCCACCAATGAAACGGCGTGTCTCATAAGGGCTGGTTCACGGCCAATCATGATCGCCGTCTCTCACCAATATCTATAAACGTGGCGTGCTCCATGCACGTTGTTGATTCTACAAGACGGGACAATATTATTAGTTTTTCTGAGGTTTATTGGCGAAAATTTGTCTCAAGTGCGCATTTATGGAAATAACTAGACACCAGGGAATCCGAAGTTGCCAAGGATTCCATAAATCGCTATGAACTAGAGCTTGTACAGAGCTTTGAAGCGTTGCACGCTTAAATCCCCGAGGTAAAAATCGTCGGATATCACCGCAAGTTCTACATGCGGTTTACAGATAAAACAAGGAAAGACAGAACACGAAAGAAACATGATGAAAGGCTAGCTCATATCTCTGAATTAGGTGGGTACACAGAGCAGGCTATATTGATATAGATCTTGGATTGTATATGTTGAGTACTTGACTGGTCTCTCTGCTTGATATCACAGGGATGAGTGTGATCTGATTCTTGTGAATGATATAAAGACTGCTGTTGAAGTCAAACCAATTCCAGCATTGTATACAACCCAAGAGGAAGCTGGCTGCTCTTACACAGTGCTCATGCTGCCAATACTAGTGGACACAGTTATAAACAGCCCAGATACTGATGTGCTTGTGGTCGCTGTAGCATTCTGTATGGACATTGATGCGGAGTTGTACTTCCATACTGGTAAAGGAGATAATATGCGCACAATTGCTCTATGCCAAATATTTGGCCATTTTGGTGGAGAAGTGTGTGAAGCCTTCTTTCATTGTGTGACCGGTTATGACTCTGTTAGCATGGAATAGGAAAAAAGAACTCTGCCAAAATCATGATATCAAACCCTGCTCACTGTGCAGCATTAGCACAACTTGGAAATGTATTTGAGGTTTCTCAGACTCTATCTGATGAGCTGGATGCATATATATGCGAGCTATATGGACAAAAGGATTGCTGTGATGTAAATGAATCACGGGTGAAAAATGTTTAAGTCTGGCAGATATGGAGAATGTAGGTTACCCCCGAATAAGGATTCCCTTCTGAAGCACAGACAGCGGGCCAATTATCAGGCAGCAATATATAAGCGATGTCTAGTTCAAAATCCTGAAATACCGCCACCTGAAAGTAATGGTTGGAAAATTGAAGACAAAAAATTGGTAGTCGATTGGATGAGGAGAAGAAAATCGCCATTGACTTTAGGTTAAAAGGTACAAAGAAAACTAACACTAAACTTTGTCTCCCACACCACAAAGAACTCTCCTTGGCCATGGAGTTAGATATTGATAAAGTTTCCGAATCATTAATGCGCGAATACCCTTAAACACGTAATAAACTAAGTAAACTAGTAATTAATTTTATAACAGGTGGCTGGGCAGGTAAGAGTAAGGCAAGGTATATGACTTGTGTTTTAAATTTTATTTATTTTTTAACTAACTGAGCAATATTGGAATGCTATTTAATTTGTGTACTTTGTGGTTGTAAATCATAATACACGTATGCAAATTAGGTAACCAGGTACATGTATCACACAAATACTCGCTACAGGAACCATCACGTGACATAAACAACCAAAACACGACAAAGAAACACTCAGAAAACTACTACCAAACACTGACACCTAACCCCCAACCACCACCACCACCACCCACCACCACCACCACCCACCACCATTATAAATATTTCAAATACCACCATATAAACCGTGCTAACCACATCTACCATACATACTAGACAGACTTTGGAAGGATATAGGTTGATGTGATAGTGGTGGTAGCGAGACACAGGTTGTAAGGTACATGGTTGTGAGCAATAATACACTGTTGTGATATTCAAGGGAGCTGTTGTTTCCTTCTGTCTTTCTCTAATTCTAATTCCTCTTTCTCTAACGTTAAGTCTCTTCCTTCTTCTGGTTTTCTATTAATCTGTTTTTATTTCTTACAAAGTGACAAGCCCTCGCATGTAAAGCTTACTTCCGGCAGTCGTGTAAAGCATGATAAGGAATGTTCTCAGGAATTTGTAAAATCTAATGAATTTTAAGGAAAATCGGCTTTGTGATATCTAATATGTTTGTATGTGATGAAGATGACTTTGTCTTGTGAAGTGTCTATGATAACAGTACTAGTTAAATCTCCCACACTGAAATGAAAGAAAATGTGCGATCAACGGGGTTTAAGGGACCACTCATCAGTTGAGGGAGCTTCATAATTTGTTTTGAATGTGGTGGAGAAAATGTAAAGTTAGATATTTTATCTTAATTATGTTTTGACAATATTTTTGGTATTGACATGGTTGATCAGTAATGTATCTGTGCATTATGTAGGTCGAATAATGATTAGATGTTGGTGGTTTATGATGAGAAATAAGGAACTAATTGTTATATTTTGAATGTAGGGAACTGTATGAGTGTACATTTTTAGCTGAAAATAATTTGGCCATTAGCCTAAGTGAAGACCTGCTAGAGAGCTTATTCCCCGGTACGACTAATTTCCCAAATGTACCCAAATGTAGCCTCAATGAAGTCAAATAATGGCGGTCCGACTAATTACCCAAATGTAGCCAAATATAGCCGGAATGAAGTCAAATAATGGTCCTACATGAATAAATCGGACTGCTAATCACTTCTCGACTAGTATTTGGTGTCACAAAGTCACAAAAAATTGGAAAACTTACTTTAATCTGAGTTAATACATCGCGTGCATGTACCGAGGGAGTGAGTAATTACCCAAATGTAGCCACAATGAAGTCAAATGATGGTCATACAAGCGTAAATCGGGTTGTGAATCACTTCTCGATTATTGTTTGGTGTCATAAAGTCACAAAAAATTGGTAAACTTAATTTAATCTGAGTTGTGTTAGGTTAGGTTAGGTACATGCACTCGATCTATTAACTCAGATTACATTAAGTTTACCAATTTTTTGTGACTTCGTGACACCAAATACTAGTCGAGGTTAGGTTAGGTTAGGTTAGGTACATGCACTCGATCGATTAACTCAGGTTAATGCCTGTGAAGTCTTTAAATTGTAAATTTCCCCGAGAGTAGTCTAGTGGCAACAAGTGTACTGTAGATATAGGGGAGTTATGATATAGTTTAGGTTAACACGATTTGAGCCATTTTTATGTTTTTCCCAACAATACAGTTTCGGTAAAAATGGTTTAATTTTTAAACCCATTTTATAACGTAAGACTGTGGACCGTAGAGCCGAATTACCACAAGTTGAATTACTGTATGTACACGTGTTGGTAAAGATTAGTTTTAACGTTTCCTGGTTTTTTTACGGGGAATTGTATATTTATTTTTATTTTGGTGTGTGTCGTTTATATCGGAACTTAAATTTCTTTAACGTCCCATTTGGGAGTCTTGCATGTACAGTAGAAGTAACAAATCAATAAAACCTACCTAACTTCCTAGCTGTAGGGCTGTGCTCCTCGGACCCCCTGTCATATTAAACGGAAAGGACTATACAGTACAGTATACTTTCCTTACCTGGTACCAATGAAAAAAAAATATTAAATGTCACTGTCCTTTTGTTTAGTGGATGTAAGAGTACGCTCAGACAGAGCAGGTCGGTTGTAAGCGGACGACGTGCAGGCGGCTCGTCAGATTTTTGTAAGAGTGTTTACGGTAAATAATAAGTTTTGACATTACCTCCAAAAACTGACTATCAAAGAAAGGTAACATAACCTACATATAAAGTTCATATAGCAAAATTATAACTCGTTTATACAAATTTGTGGACGTTAAAACTAGTCTAATCGTGTCAGTGCGATACTTAAATACGTAAGGATAAGCCAGAGTTGAATCTGGCTTCATTTCAATACCCCCATAAATTCATACCATAAATTGGCATAAATTCATTTGGCAATAAATACAACTTGCCCCCCAAGTTATGTGGGCTTCATAATTGTAAGTTGTATTATGATTAAGCTAAAAAGAATTACCAAATGTGAAGTGGATCATTGTCATTCTTAGTGGTTAAATTTGGTTACTGCAAGTTGGATTTTTTCAAAGATGAACCTTAATGACTTTCACTTGCAGGTGGTAGATGTATGGAACAGTAATGGCTTGTACTGTAGAATAAAGAAGAGTATGTGGCAGAATTTTTGAGGTAGAGCCGAGTGTGTGCACACTTCTTATGGCGATGTTAAATTTTGCAATACAGTATTTAAAATGGAAGGTGTTGCCAATAGTTAGTTTTTACTAAACTTGAAAGTCGTAGTTCGTAGTTGTACCCGGTATACAAAAGTAGATAACCGGTTCTTGGATAAGAATGTACTTTTATGTTTAGTAAGTGAGTGAGACTTGTAAATGTTTGATGGTAATATTTTGTTTATTTTTGAGGAGAGGACTACAGATGGCTAAGTGACTTCCTATTTTAAAGTTTACAATAGTTTATAGGACATTTTAAATACAGTACTGGGGGGCTGTGGCCCTCCCTCTCTTGTAGTACAGTAATTCAAACATTAAAACTTCACAATAAAATTAATCATTGTGGGTTATGGAAGTTGTCTGTAACTTGGTTTCTGGCTTCAGTTTGGGGTGAAGGTGGAGACTGAAGATATGAGGTATAATACAGAACTTTTGGTAATGTTAACTTTAAAATATAGTGAGATAAATTGCGCGCAAAAGTCGTCTGCCTCGGCTGTATACTAAAAAAATATGTAACTGGCTTAGGTAAATTTACTTTATTGTAAATGTATAGTTTTAGGAGTATTTTATCATTAAACTAGTAATATTGTTGGTTATTTTAAGTGGGCTGGGCTTTGAGGGCAAATGTGGTGTAAAATAACCCCAAACAACAGGGTGTTATGTTAGTGGCACAGCCAAGGTGTTATGTTAGTGGTACAGCCAGGGTGTTATGTTAGTGGTACAGCCAGGGTGTTATGTTAGTGGTACAGCCAGGGTGTTATGTTAGTGGTACAGCCAGGGTGTTATGTTAGTGGTACAGCCAGGGTGTTATGTTAGTGGTACAGCCAGGGTGTTATGTTAGTGGTACAGCCAGGGTGTTATGTTAGTAGTGTTATGTTAGTGGTACAGCCAGGGTGTTGTGTTAGTGGTATGTGTAATGAGACAGAATACAAAAGAGAGAGAGGAAGATATATATATATAGGAGAGAGTATAGAGTATAGGAATGTAAAGATAGGAAACTTGGTAGCGTGGCCTGGATGTTATTTGCACAGCGTCACTACGCTTATCTTATCTCGTATGTCAATACACGTATATCACTTCTTAAAGGGACAACTTGTTAAACACCTCTTGATACAATTATTTATTACTTCACTCAATGACATGGACACATTAATATCACTATTATATCGGGGTACTAACACATCATGCTTTACGTTACTTGACACTGACTCTCGGACACACCTGAATGAATACACTTCCCACAGTAGGTAACTCACCCTAGGACGTTCTGACAAGACTCACGTGTACCCTGACGTAGGCCCAGTGAATGCTTGGCTGGGCTGCCTCCATCACAGGGAGAGTCTGCTTAGCTGACGATGCCGTGGTCTAGTCGGGAGGTCTCCCTCCCGACCTGGGGAGGGGACGTGCGTGACTCTGCTTAGTGAACCGAGTGACGACCCGAACGGGAGAGAGATGACAGCAACCAGAATGATAATGATAATGGAATAGGAATGGAATCTCGAATATCGAATCTCGAATGCCGAATATGGAATGGCCGTGGACGGGACTGTAGGGCCTTTATATGGGGTCGGCCCAGCCGGCTTCTGACCTCTAACAATTAACACTAAACTGGTTTGATCTGGATAATTGTGTGCAGGTGTGGTCCTGGCCAGGTGTCTTGGCTAGGTGCGGTTGTAGGTCACCGGCTCACGTCATTAGCGGGCGAAGTCAAGTCCCTAGGGTCGACCTGAGGTGTGTCAACCTGGAATGCGGTGGTACCACGAGATCTGTGGTGTACTTGCTGTTATATGTGACATAATTCTGGGCTGTAAGGTTTGGTCTGACAATCACTCATTACACCTCCCGCCAAGACCAAGGCTTCATCACAGAGACTGATGTCACATATAGACAGCAACATCACGTGTGGTATCAAAGATAATCCCTGGGGCGCTAACATAGTCTCACATTTACAACCAACAATCTCATAGGTGTATGTTTTTCTACTGGCGCTAGTTTGATCTGACAAAGCTCACTATACCTCCCGCCAAGATCAAAGCTTCTATGCCAGGAGAAAAAGGAAACATAGCAAGTGAACATAGAATGAAAAAATCCTTCATATGTAGCATAGTGTCCGAGGCAACCTTGCAAATCACATTCTACAAACAATAACAGGTGTTACATTTCCATGTCAAAATAATAATTCATCTCAGTCAGTAATATAGCTACAACATCGTGTTTCGTAGTCCAAGACGTTGATCAAATGAACTCATAGAAAAAAGTGAGCCTAAAAAAAGACATTCTTTGTAGTAAACATCAACAAAATCAGAGAAAATACTTCAAAATACAAAAAATGTTCCTACTTCACATATTAGGGTATTGATATCTTTTTATTATACATCAACAACATCAGTACATTAGTTGGGTCCAGCATAGCTCACGTCTTCCATCCAGCTGGTATCTGAAAAATAGGGGATGGCGGCAGCTCAGCAGCTGTAGTCGGTTGGTCCTTCATCATCGGCTTTCTTGTGATGTCAGGACAGCACATCTTCTGTCTTCTTTCTTCACATAGCACATCTTCTGTCTTCTGTCTCCTTTCTTCACATACCGCACCTTGTAGGTCGTTTCTCCACACCTTCTGACTTCTTCTCACTTCCTCCTGGTTTCTATACTCTTCCAGACGAGTTTTCTGTCCCATCTGCGTTCTTCCTCTATACATCTTCATTTTCATATTCCAGATGAATTTTTCTGCTCCATCTGAGTTTCTTTATACATCTTCGTTTTCCGTCATATTCCAGATGAATTTTTCTGCTTCATCTGCATTTCTTCTCTGCAACATCATCATTTTCAACATATTCCAGACGATTTTCTGTTCATCTGCCGTCGGCCCTCTCCGGCCGGGATGAGCCGGTCCACTGTTTGGGCTGTCGTCTCCTTAGATGACTGTAAGGCAGGTTCCGCGGACCAGGGCTCGCCCTCCGTACGTGAGTGTCGGCGAGACCAAAGACCGTCCTGTCTTACACCTTCCACAGTGGTGAATCCCTCCCTGGCTGGGCTCACCAGGGTTCGTTGTGTGGCGATCCATTCCACACTCCTTACTTCCTAAAGTAGAAAAATATAAAATCTTCTTAATCCTATACCAAGGGAGGACTTGAAAGAAGTGACGTGGTGTGTGGTGGGTTTCGTGCTGCCTTCATCAAGCTGCATTCATCACGCTGCTTTCATCATGCTGGTTCTTCTCTGCTCGTATGTACTGTGGTTGACGTCCGGCTGGCCATGGGTGGTACTGTGTGTGACATTTGACAGAGAAACAATCCTAAAGGGGTGATGGATTAGTTGGAAGTGCATTCGCCAAAAAAAAAAGTTTACTTTATATGTTAGGTCAATGTTTGGCAACTATCATTTCCGTCCCGACAATGTTCTCATCAGGCTGGGTCGGGGAGTGAAGCTCTGCGCACTACACTGAATATCATTTATCACTGCGCGTCAAAGAGTACATCACAAATCATAATAGCATAAAAATACACTGAGTGAAGCTCTGCATTCATCGCAATATTACTTTATATTAACCATCATCATCAACACACAGCTCACGGGACAAAAGACGGGGGATTAGTGTGGTCAAGCGAGGCGGGGCAGGTCAGAAGGACGTGAGGTCACCCGAGCGGGGTGGGGCGAGGCAGGGCGGCGCGGGGCGAGGCGAGGCTGGCCAGGCCCAGCCAGGCTGGTGCGTTGCGGGTGAGGTGGGGAGGAGCCGAGGCGTGGTTGATCGGGCCAGACCGAGGCTTCGCGGGGCGGGGAGGTGCACGGAACGGAGGGGCGGGGCAGGGCAGGGCAGGGATGGGAGGAAGGGTAAGGAGGGTGAGGTAAGGATTAGGACAGGGAGGAGGATGTAGGTTAAAAGACATGTTAAGTTATAACAGTTAGTACAGACACCGCTTTCATCACTAAAACACAATGGCTACATTTAACACTGACCAACAATCAAACTGCACTTGGGCTACTGAGAATGTCACAGATCGCGGGTGACACTGAGAAATTACGTTAAGCACTGAACATATTTCTATCAAAAATTCGCACATACCACGACGAGAGACATTGACTTGAGCTGTAAAGATGACACACTAGGACACTTTTCACGCTACTAGCAGGAACTTCTTATACGCACTTTTGAACTAACGAGCCAGGTGTTATGGCTAACGGGGGAGGGCATGGGTTTACGTTAAGTACACTGTTACCAATAACAAGGGACGCGGGGGCGTGGGTTAACGTCATAGTTCGCTGCCGCCAATGTAATGAGACAGAATAAACAGAGAAGAGGAAGATATATATATATAGGAGAGAGTATAGAGTATAGGAATGTAAAGATAGGAAACTTGGTAGCGTGGCCTGGATGTTATTTGCACAGCGTCACTACGCTTATCTTATCTCGTATGTCAATACACGTATATCACTTCTTAAAGGGACAACTTGTTAAACACCTCTTGATACAATTATTTATTACTTCACTCAATGACATGGACACATTAATATCACTATTATATCGGGGTACTAACACATCATGCTTTACGTTACTTGACACTGACTCTCGGACACACCTGAATGAATACACTTCCCACAGTAGGTAACTCACCCTAGGACGTTCTGACAAGACTCACGTGTACCCTGACGTAGGCCCAGTGAATGCTTGGCTGGGCTGCCTCCATCACAGGGAGAGTCTGCTTAGCTGACGATGCCGTGGTCTAGTCGGGAGGTCTCCCTCCCGACCTGGGGAGGGGACGTGCGTGACTCTCCTTGGTGAACCGAGAGACGACCCGAACGGGAGAGAGATGACAGCAACCAGAATGATAATGATAATGGAATAGGAATGGAATCTCGAATATCGAATCTCGAATGCCGAATATGGAATGTCCGTGGACGGGACTGTAGGGCCTTTATATGGGGTCGGCCCAGCCGGCTTCTGACCTCTAACAATTAACACTAAACTGGTTTGATCTGGATAATTGTGTGCAGGTGTGGTCCTGGCCAGGTGTCTTGGCTAGGTGCGGTTGTAGGTCACCGGCTCACGTCATTAGCGGGCCAGGTCAAGTCCCTAGGGTCGACCTGAGGTGTGTCAACCTGGAATGCGGTGGTACCACGAGGTCTGTGGTGTACTTGCTGTTATATGTGACATAATTCTGGGCTGTAAGGTTTGGTCTGACAATCAATCATTACATATGTTAGTGGTAATAAGTCAGGGTGTTATGTTAGTGGTACAGCCAGGGTGTTATGTTAGTGGTACAGCCAGGGTGTTATGTTAGTGGTACAGCCAGGGTGTTATGTTAGTGGTACAGCCAGGGTGTTATATTAGTGGTACAGCCAGGGTGTTATGTTAGTGGTACAGCCAGGGTGTTATGTTAGAGGTACCAGGGTGTTATGTTAGTGGTACAGCCAGGGTGTTATGTTAGTGGTACAGCCAGGGTGGTTAGTGGTACAGCCAGGGTGTTGGTGTTAGTGGTACAGGGTGTTAAGTAGTGGTACAGTCAGGGTGTTATGTTAGTGGTACAGCCAGGGTGTTATGTTAGTGGTACAGCCAGGTGTTATGTTAGTGGTACAGCCAGGGTGTTATGTTAGTGGTACAGCCAGGGGTGTGTGTTAGTGGTACAGCCAGGGTGTTATGTTAGAGGTACAGCCAGGTGTTATGTTAGAGGTGGTTGTTGGTGGGTGTTATGTTAGTGGTTAGCCAGGGTGTTATGTTAGTGGTACAGCCAGGGTGTTATGTTAGTGGTACAGCTAGGGTACGTTAGTGGTACAGCCAGGGTAAGTTGGTGGTACACAGGGTGTTATGTTAGTGGTACAGCCAGGGTGTTATGTTAGTGGTACAGCCAGGGTGTTATGTTAGTGGTACAGCCAGGGTGTTATGTTAGTGGTACAGCCAGGGTGTTATGTTAGTGGTACAGCCAGGGTGTTATGTTAGTGGTACAGCCAGGGTGTTATGTTAGTGGTACAGCCAGGGTGTTATGTTAGTGGTACAGCCAGGGTGTTATGTTAGTGGTAGAGCCAGGGTGTTATGTTAGTGGTAGAGCCAGGGTGTTATGTTAGTGGTAGAGCCAGGGTGTTATGTTAGTGGTAGAGCCAGGGTGTTATGTTAGTGGTACAGCCAGGGTGTTATGTTAGTGGTACAGCCAGGGTGTTATGTTAGTGGTACAGCCAGGGTGTTATGTTAGTGGTACAGCCAGGGTGTTATGTTAAGTTACAGAATTTGTGTAAAGTGATCCCCCAAAATTAGTTTTGTCCATGTTTGTTCAAACTTGCTAAGAATTATTAGTGAATTGTATTATTTTGCATACAAGCATTAATGGAATCGTATATTGATACTGTATATGGTAATAGTTGTCAAGAGAATTGAGTAGGTTTTAGCAATCATTCATGCTGTGGGCCTCCAGTCTGTTTTTTCACTAGTGAATTGTATTGTAAAAGTTTAATTAACATTAAATTCGTTTTTATTTAAGAAAAATTGAGTTTTGGGTTGAAACGAGCTGTGAAAAGTCACACCACGGAATGCAACTCTTTATTATTGGTATATTTTTAATGGCAAAGATTTGCAATTTGTAATTCGAGGCTTTAATTTTCAGTACCATTACAAAATCCTATTTTGGCGCGGAAGTAAAACGCGTTGGTGGGACGCGACCGTAAAGTTAAATTAGAAGGACGAAGTAAATGTACCGATTAATTTGAATAGTGATAAAGGGGCTAGAGGCATACAGTACAGGTGGGTTATATCTTCTGAGTGCTTTGGGTCACAAGGGTCTTGGATTTTGGATACTTTTGTCTCTGGTGTGGAGCAGCCCGTGTGTTGCCCTGCACCGTGCACGTGCCATACACCTTTGACCCGAATGTTTTTTTAAATTGTCCCGAAAGTGATGAAATTAGCATAAAATAATTACTCTCATGAATGGTGTAAATTTTGAGAATGTTTGCAGTCATTGCCTATAATCCATTCATCATTTTATAGATTTTTTTCAAAAACTTGTGGGTATTTCTACAACCTCCAGATGAACGCAGAAAAGTAATAACTAATTGTGTAGTTTTGCCCAAATTTTTTGAGAATAATGGTATGTTTATTATTTATCCAATTATATATTGCCATTGATATTTTTCGTAGGCAAATATTACAAATTGCGCGAATACGGGAAATAAACACGGCAATATAATGGAATATTGTTAAACTGGGTAATACGAGATCATTGTATCATAACCTTTGACATGTAATATTGATATAATTTTACTAAGAGTATCATAAATGTTAATAAATAATGTGTTAAAATGTGAGCACTTATAAGTAATGTAAGGAATTAATTTTCATGTTTATATTAGTGGGAGATTTGCAAAGGTTATATATTAGCATAATTGTTGAAAAAATGAAACGTCCAGTCTGTTGAACGTGACGTAGCTCTAGACATTCATTTACTGGATAGCACAAAGGAATTAGCATAAAATGTGTGAAATATGGCAAGAAATCCTAAATTGTAGTATAATGTGACTCAGTAATTTGTGATAAGAGGGGCCCAAATTGTGAAGGTGTTTAATTTAGTTTGAAATTGGAGAAAATGGAGTAATAGTTTAGTTATAGGCTTTAATATTTGTTCTTTATGGCACAAATAAAATGCATTTTTGTGGATAGTTTAAAATACATCCATCAAATGTGATAGTTTTGGCAGGAAGCATTTGTGGTTTTGTTTTGTATTAATAAAATGCGAGGACCTTTATTAGTGTAAATTTTTATTCCGATTTGTTGGTACTAATTTGTTTTTAATTTATCGTACAGGAACTGTTGCTGTCCGTAACACCCCATCTGTCACCCCGTGTGGTGATATGCTAGGGACTGTCAGTTGGTTGAAAATGTTCAAAGCAGGGCCACCACATTGGTGCCTGCACTTCGGCTACCCCGAGAGATTGGAGCGCCCGAACTCGGTCGAGTGTCCTTACTTGGAGCTGGCGGACGCTCGCCCCACAAGGGGTCACAGCTCAAGCCTCAAGTCCTGAAAATTGTGAGGGCAAACTTTTTCGGAGTGAGAGTTGTGAATTCTTGGAACAATCTACCAGAAAATGTTGTGACGGCACCGAGTGTGAGCTCTTTCAAGACCAGACTTGACCAACATTGGAGCGGGTTCAGGTACATTCAGGAGCCGGTGCATGCCCAGTACTTGCCAACAATGTGTAACAGAGACGTGACCGATCGCCCAAGCGGCTAACAAGCCGATCAGTGGTGAAGAGGATAAAAGAAAAGTAAAAGAACATGTAGGTAATAAGAGCCAGTACAGCTGTAAGTATTGTACAGTATTGAGGAAGACTGGTTAATTTTTTACGCTTTAGATAGAATAGGTTTAATATTTGACTAGTATGTGTGTAAAATACTGGATCAAAGCAATACAGTAATTGTTTAAATAATAATGTACAGTCATAAAGTTGTCTAATATGTAATTATTTTGACTCTTCCAGGTAAAATGGGAAGAGACGTCATTCAGTTCCTACTGTCGTTGGCGACTGCGGCGTCGGCAATGCAGTGTTGCACCGGTGTGTTTTTCTATTTGTTACTCTGTTTAAAATCCCAGGTTACGTTTATGGAGATTATATATGGCAATTACTAAAGGCGTTCCCGAATTATACATTTTGGGTAAAAAAAAAATGTGCCACAATAAAATGGTTGCATTGTACTGTATACTAACGATGGTGTTACTTCGTAGTTGTAAGGTTTGAGAAGTTGATTTGTCGGTCTACCTAAATGAGTCGTGATTCCCACCCCTCGAGGAAAGCGTAAAAATATTGCCAAAAAAAATAAGACCTGCTCGGTTATATTGTGCTATAAAAGGTTAGAAAGAAGTTGGTATGTCACTCGGTAGAAATGAAAGCGGTATGTGTTTCCCACATAAGTGTTCTCGTATCTTACCCCACTTAACGGCCTCCCTGGACTTTACCATAAAGATTTGTGAAGTTGTTTGTGTCATTGGTGTAAATTAGTTTGGAAAGGTTTAATAAGTATTGAGGGGGAGGGGAATGGTCGGTCTTCGGTGTCATCCACGAACCCCGAGACTGTCGACGACATAAAATTGGGAAAGACTATTTGTCATTGAACTGTAAATAGGTAGAGGTGGCAAATGTTGGTTCTGTAAAAGGTGGTGTGTTGTGAGGAAGTTTATTATCTCTAGTTTTGGTGGTTGTCGAATGATGGCGAGTGGTCTGTGCTGGAGTGAGTAGAGGTGACGTGTTGTAATTTGGAGTAAAAATGTTTTGGCCAAAGATAGTGTATTGTGGAGACTTTAATTTAGAGAATAGATGGATAAAGTTTTGATAGTTGAAAAAGTAAAAATTGAGGAAAGTCTGGAAAATAGAGTGTATAAGTTTAATTGTTGAAAAGTCCACGAAGGTAGGTAAATAAGGATAGGGTTGTAGTGAAGGTTTAATTGGGGAGTTAAGTGGATTGATAAGGAATCAGAAATGTAAAATATCGCCTAAGACACATTTGAATCGGATGGTTCGTTGACGGTTTTATTTCTTCGGTATAAACCAGTGAAGCAATTAGTTCGTGGGAACAGTGAGTCAAAATACTTCACATCAGCTTCGTTTACGACCTCCAGCTGATATTTACTTCTGTTGTCTATATCAATCACATTTTATAATGAAAACAAAAATATGGTTAGTTACTTAAAAATGAAAATAAATCATACTTGGATACTTAAGAGTGAGGAAAAAAGATACTTAAAATACTTAAAAATGAAAACACTCTTTGATACTTAAATTAGGACAAAATAAACGGACATAAAGATTTAACTATGAGCGGTGGATATTACGACATGTACCGGCTATCAATACAGAGGCGCTATTTAGCCGTGAAGTTCTCTCAGAAACTCAACAAGACAATATGTGGTCACGTAAAAATTTCAGGTTAATTTTTAACACCATCCGTCATTTTAAACCTTGGCACCTGTAGATTAAGAAAATATATGGTGATATTTTTTCTGATGGGATAAAGGTCGTATTTGTCCAGAGAAGTAAGAGAGGAAAAAAATCACTTGAGAGGCATGACGCACAGAGTGTCTAAGGTGATAAAAGATCATATACTACCATTTGGGTTTTCAAATTAAGTTCATTACATAAAATATCAAACTCATAAAGATTACAAAAGAACAGAACACCATGAGCTCTCTACAGCTATTGTCAGCTGTCAATATGCTGATGTACAGAAGCTACACAATGTTATTGGTGACTGTAATCCCAGGAAAATGATGCTCTTATAAACTTGGTAACTGGAGCTGTAATGCCAGAAAATGCCAAATATGACAATCTATGTGCATATGAAGTTGGAAGACAAAATTATGAAAATTTTGTCAAGGAACGTATTGTTGGTCCATTGAGCATCTGGGAAAAGCTGTCCAAGGTTAATCTTCTGTCGTGGAAAGCAGCAAATAAGACTTCAACCATCAAATTGCTATCACAAGTTATAGAACTTAAGCAGGACATACAGTATATGCATCACAGAAGGGCAGCACTGTACATATCAAGTCACCAGACACTGATGTGTTTGGCATATTAAAGCAGCCTCAACTTGGAGAAAATACAAGTATGATAACAGGAACTGGTGAGCGACGACACATTGGGCAGAGAGCCTTACAGGTTTCCATGCCTTCACAGGATCTGACTGCATTGGAAAATTTGTTGGCAAAGGAAAGAAAGCATGTTGGAGCACTTTGATGAAATCTAACACAAAAGTCCTAGATGCATTCAAGATGCTGAGTAGACCAAATGCCCTCCAGCAGACATGTACAGTATATTGGTCTAGAGGAATTTGTATTTAAGCTCTACTGTCCACGAGTGACTTTCACTAAACTGTCAAAACTTAGATGGCATCTCTTCAAGAAAAAGCAGGCAGAAGCTGGAGAACTACCAGCGACTGCAGCAACTCTAAAGTATCATATATTGAGAGGAAGGTATCAAGCTCTTCTGTGGTCTTGTGATGCAGACAGTGAAATGCTTTCACAATTAGAGCATGGCTGGAAGATTGACAATGACTGTTTCATACTAGTAATATCAGACCAACCACCAGCTCCAGAAGCAATCACAGAACTTGTTAAATGTGGATGTGGCGTCAGGAAATGTGGATCATTGTCATGTTCATACAGAAAGAATAGCATGACATGCACCGAGATGTGTAACTGTCAAGCAGATGATGAGAAATGCCTAAACAAGGTGAAGGAATCTGTTGTACACAGAAGACTCTGATGACGAGGACTGAAGCAATGTCGTAAATAATAACTTGTGACTTGTATACACATGATGTATAACACTACAAACTTTTAATAAATATAAAACGGTGGTTCTAAGCTTTTCAGATAATGGTAATAAGTATATGTTTAATTTCCAGTATTTGTCTTTAGCAATTAATTTTACTTACTGCAATCTCTTCTTTGCCAGAGACAGGATGGCATATATGAGCAGCCATGTTTGTAACACACTTAAGATATTATAACAGCATTCATAATATATTACGTTAAATTGTAATGATATAATACTACATGTTCATAGGTTATTAGTCATGTTTTAAGTTACTTAGGAGTTAATGGTAATACGTCTGTGGTTCATTACGCCGCTCTTTGATAAAACTTCTTTAATGGCATAAAACTTATAATAAACCGTTCAGAAAAAATTACACCACAGTTCCTTAACATAGTTTATAAGGATTATTACGATGTATGGTGTCAAAAATTAACATGAAATTTTTACGGGATTACTTAAGCTCCTACACTAAAACCTGCCGACCTAACCTAACCTTTTTTACCCACCTCTACCTACTTACCTAACCTGACATAATCTAACCTAACCTGACGTAATCTAACCTAACCTCCCCGTCTGACATAAGCTAACCTAATCAAACCTAACTTTCCCACCTACCTACCGTAACCTATCTACTTATTGCCTACCTAACCTAACTTAACCCAACCTGACGTAATCTAACCTAACCTATTGAAACTTAACTTAACCACCTACCTCATCTAACACCACTTTGTAATCTCTTTGCACTACCGCTCACAGGATGAGTATGGGGGGCACAATAAACTAGCCTCTAAGTGGCAAAATTAACAAAACTAACCTAACCTAACCCAACCTGACTTAACCTAACCTGATCTGATCTATCCAACTTAAACATCTTAGAATATATAATAAAGCCGCTAGGTTAATTTAGGCTAAATATGGTTGATTCATATTTTTTTTGATAGAAATTCCCGGCAAAATAACGTATCTATATTGAGAACCACCGCCATGTTGGTTCCACGTTAACAAGACACGGATACACTACAGAATAACCCGCGTTCGTTTAACCTCAATTACTACAGTTTACTTTATAATCATACTTCATAATCTTCACTACATCTCACTATCCATCATCATCACTACATATAACACCATCCATCATCACTACATATAACACCATCCATCATCACTACATATAACACCATCCATCATCACTACATATAACACCACCATCATCACTACATATAACACCATCCATCATCACTACATATAACACCATCCATCATCACTACATATAACACCATCCATCATCACTACATATAACACCATCCATCATCACTACATATAACACCATCCATCATCACTACATATAACACCATCCATCATCACTACATATAACACCATCCATCATCACTACATATAACACCATCCATCATCATCACTACGTATAACACGACCCATCATCACTACAAAAACACCATCAATCATCACTACATATAACACCATCCATCATCATCACTACATATAACACGATCCATCATCACTACATATAACATCATCCATCATCACTACATATAACATCATGCATCATCACTACATATAACACCATCCAACATCACTACATGTAACACCATCCATCATCACTACATATAACACCATCCATCATCACTACATATAACACCATCCATCATCACTACATATAACACCATCCATCATCACTACATATAACACCATCCATCATCATCACTACATATAACACGATCATCATCACTACATATAACACAATCCATCATCACTACATATAACACCATCCATCATCACTACATACGACACCATCCATCATCACTACATATAACACCATCCATCATCACTACATATAACACCATCCATCATCACTACATATAACACCATCCATCATCATCACTACATATAACATGATACCATCATCACTACATATAACATCATCCATCATCACTACATATAACATCATGCATCATCACTACATATAACACCATCCAACATCACTACATGTAACACCATCCAGCATCACTACATATAACACCAACCATCATCACTACATATAACACCATCCTATCATCACTACATATAACACCATCCATCATCACTACATATAACACCATCCATCATCACTACATATAACACCAACCATCATCACTACATATAACATCATCCATCATCACTACATATAACGCCATCCATCATCATCACTACATATAACACAATCCATCATCACTACATATAACACCATCCATCATCACTACATATAACACCATCCATCATCATCACTACATATAACTCTATCCATCATCACTACATATAACACCATCCATCATCATCACTACATATAACACGATCCATCATCACTACATATAACACCATCCATCATCACTACATATAACACCATCCATCATCATCACTACATATAACACGATCCATCATCACTACATATAACACCATCCATCATCACTACATATAACACCATCCATCATCACTACATATAACACCATCCATCATCATCACTACATATAACACGATCCATCATCACTATAAATAACACCATCCATCATCACTACATATAACACCATCCATCATCACTACATATAACACCATCCATCATCATCACTACATATAACACGATCCATCATCACTACATATAACATCATCCATCATCACTACATATAACATCATGCATCATCACTACATATAACACCATCCAACATCACTACATATAACACCATCCAACATCACTACATATAACATCATGCATCATCACTATATATAACACCATCCATCATCACTACATATATTACCCTCCTATCATCACTACATATAACACCATCCATCATCACTACAACACCATCCTCATAACTATAGTGATAAACAGAGCTTCATTTTGTTGTCAATTTCTTTAAATTCCAACCTTATTAAACCGTAATTCTTTCTGTATGGGCAAATTTTGATTTGACCTCAGTGAGAGAGCTGTTCGTGTCAGTACATCACAATGGTGTTCCGACGCACTGTAACGAAGGTGTCTAAGGTGGAGGGGAAGGCTCTCCAGGTGAAGAAGGGCCCCCGATCTAACAAACTGCAGACCACAAAACACACTAAGGCCCAAAACAACAAGAAGAAGAAGGAAACTACCACTTTCTGCAATGTACAAAAGGACCAGTACCTGCCATGGGGAGACTACATCTTCACCGGGAAAAGGACAAAGAACAACAACAACAAGAAGCGCTGAACCTGTGTTTCTGATATTTAAAAATACTGTAATAAAACACATATTAATTGATTTTGTTTGTATTATTTATGCTTTTATTATTTTCATCTGTAAACGTGCTGTTTTGGGAATATATTTTGAGTTACATAATATTTAGGTACAGCAGTTTATTTCATTGTATCTCCTTGTTTAACAAGTAACTGGACTTACAGTCTCCGATCGGGATACTCAAAACAAATATTTGGCATCGAACTCCGTAAGTGAGCTCGTAATCTAGCCCGCAACTTACAGCACCTCAACACGATCAACCTGGACATAGTAGTCGCTATTTCCCGATTGCATGAAAAAAATTAATAATATATGTTTTAATAATGCTTGTTAGACTTGTTTTATCATAGAATAATGAAGAAAATGTTTTGTACATCAACATACTAAAATACAATATTAGTTTTTTTTTACGACAAGAAGAGGCTTGGGTGTTCTATTTCTTGCTGAATGGAAGAGACGCAGCTTTTGTCTTCTTACAACTTTTCAGGTAATTTGTACCAAAATAGAAGATTTTTATTGTCCACATTTAGGGTATATTTTTTTTTATGACTGAATAAACTTGCAGATAGACCTTATTAATGTGGTATAGCTGTAAATATCCTTCAGTAATGAAATCCAAATATGAGGTCAAGTGAACATTTTTGCCTAGACTCCGCCTTTGTTAGGACCAAGTTATAACAAGTTATTCTGCCAAGTATCCAATAAGTACCCATGACTCAGAGTTAAATAATACCTAACCTAATCTAAGTTCATCAAACCTAATAAAAAAAAGTGGGGCAAAAAATAAGTGGTAAAGAATTTTTTTTCTCAGAAAAAGAATTATATTCAGAGGTTTTTTATCCGATACATTCAGTCGTGATTTTTTTTATGCAAAATTAGTAAAATGTATTTAACCCTAACACTACCTCACCTTACCTAATCTTACCTTACCTTATCTAACCTAACCTAATGTTACCTAACCTAACCAAGCCGCAACGCTCATGACACAATTGAGTTCTCTAGAAAATTTTCATTTCATTTTCTTTTTTTTAAAAATACATTTGCAGAGACAACAAACTTTTGATAATTATTTCTCCAACATATCTATAAATCTGTTGATGATATATAAATTTAGGATAGGTTAGGTTTGGTGTGATTAGGATAGGTTAGGCTAGTTTAGGATAGTCTAAGTTAGCTTAGGAAAGGCTAAGTTTGGTTACAATAGACTAGGTTAGGTTTTAATCTGCATGATACATTTACTGAACTTTTAAACGATGTTATAATCCTGGCAGCAGGGTATCGATCACAAAAATAACACTTTGGTAGTTATAACATTTGATAAAGTTTATTATTACTGTAACATGAAACAAATCACTATAGCTGTACTTATCAATCCAGTATTAAATCTGTAGTATCTTTGACCATCGCTCATTGGCCAGCTTATCTCTGCACTGTTCTCTGATATAATAAAGTATTGGTGAATGGTAATATTAATCATTTGTGAGTCACTTACTATAAAGGAAACTGTAACGGATTCTATTGACACTTGGGAATATTTTCACGGAATAAGTCGGAGTAACTCCCCTCTTGCCCAAAAGCGATCCAAGGAGTTAATTCACAGAGCGAAAATCTAGACGAGTCTTCCTTGTTTGTTTTAGGTCATAACAACGAAAAGTTTAATAATGTTTATTACAATGATTCAGGTTTTACTGTAATTCTTCTTTTTTATATTTTTAGTATTTTGTAGATTTTTTTCACCCAGTTCATTTCTTGTTTAAATTCATTATTGCAATTATTTTTATTACAGAGTTGAATTAAAAGTTTATATCTACGTATTTTACAGCTTCACAAATACTTTTATAAAATGTTGATACACACAGTGGACAGTTTTTAGTTCTTTCTTGTATTACCTCAGTATTACTCTGTTAAATACTCTTACCATTTACACCTGACCATTTATTTATTTATTTTATAAATTGTTTAAAGAGAGAACATCACCAGCAGGATACAGATGTTGAAGTAAATAGAAGTTTGTAACCTAACCCTACCCCCCACTGCTACCCCTCCCTCTTGTCCCACATTCTTACTCGTCACTCCTACCCCTTACTCCCACCCCTTACTCCCACCCCTTATTCCCACCCCTTATTCCCACCCCTTGCTCCCACCCCTTACTTCTACCCCTTACTTCTACCCCTTACTCCTACCCCTTACTTCTACCCCTTACTCCCACCCCTTACTCATACCCCTTACTCCCACCCCTTACTCATACCCCTTACTCCCACCCCTTACTCCCACCCCTTATTCCCAACTCCTACCCCCCCCCTACTCTTCACCCCTACTCCCACCCCTTACTCCCACTCCCCACTCCCACACCTCTACTACCCCACGCCTTACTCCCACACCTCATTCCCACCTCCTCACTCACTCACTCTACCCCACCCCTTACTCCTACCCCACTCGCCCCCTACTCCCACCCCTTACTCCCTTACTCCCTTACTCCCACCCTTACTCCCACCCCTTACTCCCAACCCTTACTCCCACCCCTTACTCCTACCCCTTACTCCCACCCCTTACTCACACCCCTAACTCCCACCCTTACTCCCACGCCTTACTCCCACTCCCTTACTCCCACTTACTCCCACCCTTACTCCCACCTCCTTTACTCCCACCTTACTCCCCTTACTCCTACTCCCTTACTCCCACCCCTTACTCCCACCTCTTACTCCCACCCCTTACTCCTACCCCTTACTCCCACCCTTACTCCCACGCCTTACTCCCACCCTTACTCCCACGCCTTACTCCCACCCTTCACTCCTACCCTTCGCTTCTACCCCCACTGTTACCCCACACTACGCTGGTAATTGAAGACATCATACATTTGTTCACTTAGACACCACTTATTATTCAGGGCCTAATGGCTATAATATCAGAGTCATTATTCTTAACTCAACTTTATATATATATCAATTGTCAAAAACCTTCACCACAAGAAAGAAAAGAACAGTCGGGTATGGCAGAAAATGTAATAAACGAACATGGAGTAAGACATCAAGCTCCATATTGTAAACAAGATCATCGTCATTGTTTATTTATTGCGAGGAAAAATATTGTTCGCAATATAATTATAAAAACCTTCTGTAATTCATTCTCTTCATTACACTAAAAGGTAATGAAGTATATAAAGAAAATAGTTTATAAATTACTAAAATAAAAATACGTATAAAAAAGTAAAATAACATCTATTGATGGAATAGAAAAGAATTATATCGTAAGTGGGTAAAAGATTTCTTGGGTAGGTTTTAGAATACAATAACTGTTTTCTGCATTACACCAATGGTTCCAAGTCAGAAATTATCCTTAAGTTTTGTGAATCAGTATTTACAGTTTTTCTTAATGGGTGACTTAAGTTACGGTCACACGATCCCTTTGATGAGCAATTAATTTGGAGCAAGAAATTACGAGTAATTTCTTCCAAATGTGGTCACACGAGTGGTTCTTGGTTCAGTTACTACAGCAAGAAAGAAAAGTTAACGCCGCTGTGCGAGTAGAAGGGAGACGGAACATCACAACAACAATGCAGACGACGCAGCAGCTATCCTTGGTATTATTGTTATTATTAAAAAGAAATGAGAGAAAGCGAAGAAAAACTATTGGGGACTCGTATGTGGCTAGCGAGGAGGAGGAGGAGGAACGAGTGTTTAATATAGACTGGTTCAACTATCGTAGTTACAGTAGGGAGGGTTGTTAGTGTGTGGAGGATGACCGGCTGTATGGGCTTGTGTAGTGATAGTTGAGGTGTAGTGATAGGTGAGGTGTAGTGATAGGGTGGTGTAGTGATAGGTGAGGTGTAGTGATAGGGTGGTGTAGTGATAGGTGAGGTGTAGTGATAGGTGAGGTGTAGTGATAGGTGAGGTGTAGTGATAGGGTGGTGTAGTGATAGGTGAGGTGTAGTGGATAGGTGAGGTGTAGTGATAGGGTGGTGTAGTGATAGGTGAGGTGGAGTGATAGGGTGGTGTAGTGATAGGTGAGGTGTAGTGATAGGTGAGGTGTAGTGATAGGTGGGGTGTAGTGATAGGGTGGTGTAGTGATAGGTGAGGTGTAGTGATAGGTGAGGTGTAGTGATAGGTGGGGTGTAGTGATAGGTGGGGTGTAGTGATAGGTGAGGTGTAGTGATAGGTGAGGTGTAGTGATAGGTGAGGTGTAGTGATAGGTGAGGTGTAGTGATAGGTGAGGTGTAGTGATAGGTGGGGTGTAGTGATAG
>NW_024744309.1:0-70475 GCF_018991925.1 Homarus americanus | reverse complement strand
GTTATACTCGATCAGGGGACTTTGTTATACTCAATCATGGGACTTTGTTATACTCGATGAGGGGCTTTGGTTATCCTCGATCAGGGGACTTTGTTATAATCGACCAGGGGACTTTGTTATACTCGATCAGGAGACTTTGTTATACTCGACCAGAGGACTTTTTTATACTCGATCAGGGGATATGTTATACTCGATGATGGGATTTTGCTATACTTGATTAGAGGACTTTGTTATACTCGATCAGGGGAATATTGTTATACTCGATCAGAGATATTTGTTATACTCGAACAGGGGCCTTTGTTATACTCGATAAGAAAACTTTGTTATACCCGACCAGGGGACTTTGTTATACTCGATCAAGGGACTTTTGTTATACTCGACCAGGGGACTTTGTTATACTCGACCAGGGGACTTTTGTTATACTTGATTATGGGACTTTGTTATACCCGACCAGGGGCCTTTGTTATACTCGATGAGGGGACTTTGTTATACTCGATAAGGGCACTTTGTTATACTCGATAAGAGGAATTTGTTTTACTCGATAAGGGGACTTTGTTATACTCGTCCAAGGGGCTTTGTTATACTCAATCAGGGGACTTTGTTATACTCGATCAGGGGACTTTGTCTTACTCGATCAGGGCCCTTTGCTATACTGGACCAGGGGACTTTGTTATGATCGATCAGGGGACTTTGTTATGCTCGATATGGGGACTTTGTTATACTTAGGCCAGGGGACTTTTTTATACTCGATCAGGGGACTTTCTTATACTCGATCAGGAGGCTTTGTTTTACTCGATTAGGGGACTTTGCTATACTCGACCAGCGGACATTGTTATACACGATCAGGGGACTTTGTTATACTCGACCAGGGGACTTTTTTATACTTGACCAATAGACTTTGCTATACTCGATGAGGGGCCTTTGTTATACTTGACCAGGGGCCTTTGTTAAACTCGATCAGGGGATATGTTATACTCGATCAGGGGACTTTGTTAAACTCGGTTCAGTGGACTTTGTTATACTCGTCTAGTGGGCTTTGTTATAATAGGATCAGGGGACTTTGTTATACTCGAATAGGGGACTTTGTTATGCTCGATCTGGGGACTTTGTTATACTGGGCCAGGACACGTTGTTATACTCGATCAGGGGATATGTTATACTCGATCAGGGGACTTTGTTATACTGGACCAGGGGACTTTGTTATACTCGATCAGTGGACTTTGTTATACTCGATCAGGGGACTTTGTTATACCCGATCAGGGGACTTTCTTATACTCGATCAGGGGACTTTGCTATACTCAACCAGGGGACTTTGTTATACTTGACCAGGTGACTTTTTTATACTTGACCAATGAACTTTGTTATACTAGATGAGAGGCCTTTGTTATACTCGATCTGGGGACTTTGTTATATTCGAGAAGGGGACTTTGTTATACTCGATCAGGGGACTTTTGTTATACTCGATGAGGGGATCCTTTGCTATACTCGACCAGGGGCCTTTGTTATACCTCGATAAGAAAATCCTTTGTTATACTCGACCAGGGACTTTTGTTATACCGATCAAGGGACTTTGTTATACTCGATCAGGGGACTTTATTATACCTCGACCAGGGACTTTGTTATACTCGATGAGGAGACTTTGTTATACTCGACCAGGGCCTTTGTTATACTCGATCAGGGGACTTTGTTATACTCGATAAGTGGACTTTGTTATACTCGATTAGAGGAATTTGTTATACTCGATCAGGGGACTTTGTCTTACTCGGCCAGGGCCCTTGCTATACTCGACCAGAGGACTTTGATATAATCGATCATGGAACTTTGTTATGCTCGATGAGGGGGCTTTGTTATACTTGACCAGGGGACTTTGTTATACTCGATCAGGGGACTTTGTTATTCTCGACCAGGGGCCTTTGTTATACTCGATGAGGGGGCTTTGTTATACTTGACCAGGGGACTTTGTTATACTCGATCAGGGGACTTTGTTATACTCGATCTAGGGACTTTTGTTATACTCGATGATGGACTTTGTTATAATCGATAAGGGACTTTGTTATATCGATGAGGCCTTGATATACTCTCGATCTGGGGACTTTGTTATACTCATCAAGAGGCTTTATAGGGGGACTTTCATACTCGACCAGGGACTTGTTATCGATCAGGGGACTTTGTTATACTCGACCAGGGGACTTTTTTATACTTGACCAATATATTCGACTTTGTTATACTCGATGACTTTTTGCTATACTTTTTTATACATGTGATGTTATACGGACTCAGGGGACTTGTTATACCGATCAGGGACTTTTATATACTCAAACTTATCAGGACTTTGTTATACTCGATCACTTTGTTATACTCAATCAGGGGACTTTGTTATACTCGATGAGGGCCCTTTTTTATACTCGATGAGGGGGCTTTGTTATACTCGACCAGAGGACTTTGTTATACTCAATCAGGGGACTTTGTTATACTCGACCGGGGGAATTTTTTATACTTGACCAATGGACTTTGTTATACTCAATGAGGGGCCTTTGTTATACTCGATCAGGGACTTTGTTATACTCGACATGGGGACTTTGTTATATGCGATCAAGGGACTTTTTTATACTCGATCAGGGACTTTGTTATATGCGATCAAGGGACTTTTTTATACTCGATCAGGGACTTTGTTATACTCAACCAGAGGACTTTGTTATACTCGATCAGGGGACTTTGTTATACTCAATCAGGGGACTTTCTTATACTCGAGTAGGGGGCTTTGTTATACTCGATCAGGGGACTTTGTTATACTCGATCTGGAGGCTTTGTTTTACTCGATCAGGGGACTTTGCTATACTCGACCAGCGGACATTGTTATACACGATCAGGGGACTTTGTTATACTCGACCAGGGGACTTTTTTATACTTGACCAATGGACTTTGCTATACCCGATGAGGGGCCTTTGTTATACTTGACCAGAGGCCTTTGTTATATTCGATTAGAAAACTTTGTTATACTCGACCAGGGGACTTTTTTATACTCCACCAAGGACTTTGTTATACTCGATCAGGTGATATGTTATACTCGATCAGGGGACGTTGTTATACTCGGTTCAGGGGACTTTGTTATACTCGATCAGGGGACTTTGTTATACTCGATCAGTGGACTTTGTTATAATCGATTAGGGGACTTTGTTATACTCGTCCAGGGAGCTTTGTTATACTAAGATCAGGGGAATTTGTTATTCTCGACCAGGGAACTTTGTTATACTCGACCAGAGGCCTTTGTAATACTCTGTCAGAGGACTTTGTTATACTCGTCCAGGGGGCTTTGTTATACTCGGTCAGGGGGCTTTGTTATTCTCGATTAGGGGACTTTGTCTTACTCGATCAGGGCCCGTTGCTATACTCGACCAGGGGACTTTGTTTTAATCGATCAGGGGACTTTGTTATGCTCGATATGGGGACTTTGTTATACTGGGCCAGGGGACAATTTTAATACTCGGTCAGGGGAACTTTATTATACTAGTATCAGGAGACTTTGTTATTCTCGACCAGGGGACTGTGTTATACTCGACCAGAGGCCTTTGTTATCCTCGGTCAGGGACAATGTTATAATCGATCAGGGGACTTTGTTATGCTCGATCTGGGGCTTTGTTATACTGGGCCAGGAGACTTTGCTATACACGATGATGGGATACGTTATACTCGATCAGGGACTTTCTTATACTCGATCAGGGACTTTGTTATACTCGATCAGGGGACTGTGTTATACTCGTCCAGGGGGCTTTGTTATACTCGATCAGGGGACTTTGTTATACTCGATCAGGGGACTTTTGTTATACTCGATCAGGGAACTTTGTTATACTCGACAAGGGGCCTTTGTTATACTCGATCACCGGACTTTGTTATACTCGATAATGGGACTTTGTTATACTCGTCCAGGGAGCTTTGTTATACTCGACCGGGGGACTTTGTTATAATCGATCAGGGGACTTTGTTATGCTCGATATGGGGACTTTGTTATACTGGGCAATGGGACTTGTTTATACTCGATCAGCGGACTTTGTTATACTGGACCATGGGACTTTTTTATACTCGATCAGGGACTTTGTTATACTCGACCAGGGGCCTTTGTTATACTCGATCACCAGACTTTGTTATACTCGATAAGGGGACTTTGTTGTACTCGACCAGGGGACTTTGTTATTCTCGATTAGGCGGCTTTGTTATACTCAATCAGGGGACTTTGTTATAGTCGATGAGGCGCCTTTGTTATAGTAGATCAGAAGAATTTGTTATACTCGATTAGGGGCCTTGTTTAGACTCGATCAGGGGCCTTTGTTATAGTCGATCAGGGGACTTTGTTATACTCAAGCAGGGGGCTTCGTTATACTCGATTAGGGGCCTTTGTTATACTCGATGAGGGGGCTTTCTTATACTCGACCAGGGGACCTTGTTATACTCGATCAGGGAACTTTGTTATACTCGACCAGGGGACTTTTTTATAATTAATCAGGGGACTTTGTCATACTCGATCGGTGGACTTTCCGATATTTGACGAATGGACTTTCCTATATTTGACCAATGGACTTTGCTATACTCAATGAGGGGCTTTTGTTATACTCGATGAGGGGCCTTTGTTATACTCGATCAGGGGACTTTGTTATAGGCGAGAAGGGGACTTTGTTATACTCGATCAGGGGACTTTTTTATACTCGACCAGAGAACTTTGTTATACTAATATGAGAGGACTTTGTTATTCTCGACCAGGGGACTTTGTTTTACTCGACCAGAGGCCTTTGTTATCCTCGGTCAGGGACAATGTTATAATCGATCAGGGGACTTTGTTATGCTCGATCTGGGGCTTTGTTATACTGGGCCAGGAGACTTTGCTATACACGATGAGGGGATATGTTTTACTCGATCAGGGGACTTTGTTATACTCGATCAGGGACTTTGTTATACTCGATCAGGGGACTGTGTTATACTCGTCCAAGGGGGCTTTGTTATACTCGATCAGGGGACTTTGTTATACTCGAACAGGGGACTTTTGTTATACTCGATCAGGGGACTTTGTTATACTCGACAAGGGGCCTTTGTTATACTCGATCACCGGACTTTGTTATACTCGATAAGGGGACTTTGTTATACTCGTCCAGGGAGCTTTGTTATACTCGACCAGGGGACTTTGTTATAATCGATCAGGGGACTTTGTTATGCTCGATATGGGTGACTTTGTTATACTGGGCCATGGGACTTTTTTATACTCGATCAGCGGACTTTGTTATACTGGACCATGGGACTTTTTTATACTCGATCAGGGACTTTGTTATACTCGACCAGGGGACTTTGTTATTCTCGATTAGGCGGCTTTGTTATACTCAATTAGGGGACTTTGTTATAGTCGATGAGGCGCCTTTGTTATAGTAGATCAGGAGAATTTTTTATACTCGATTAGGGGCCTTGTTTAGACTCGATTAGGGGCCTTTGTTATAGTCGATCAGGGGACTTTGTTATATTCGAGCAGGGGGCTTCGTTATACTCGATTAGGGGACTTTGTTATACTCGATGAGGAGGCTTTCTTATACTCGATCAGGGGACTTTGTTATACTCGACCAGGGGCCTTTGTTATACTCGATTAGAAAACTTTGTTATACTCGATCAGGGGACTTTGTTATACTCCACCAGGTACTTTGTTATACTCGTCTAGTGGGCTTTGTTATATTAGGATCTGGGGACTTTGTTATACTCGGTCCGGCGACTTTGTTATACTCGTCCAGGGGGCTTTGTTATACTCGATCAGGGTACTTTGTTATACTGGGCCAGGAGACTTTGTTATACTCGATCAGGGGATATGTTATACTCGATCATGGTCTTTGTTATATTGTACCAGGGGACTTTGGTATTCTCGATCAGGGGACTTTGTAATACTTGACCAGGGGACTTATTTATACTTGACCACTAGACTTTGTTATACTCGATGAGGGGCCTTTGTTATACTCGGTCAGGGGCCTTTGTTATACTCGATTAGAAAACTTTGTTATACTCGACCAGGGGACTTTGTTATACTCCACCAGGGACTTTGTTATACTCGATCAGGGGATTTTGTTATACTCCGTTCAGGGGATTTTGTTATACTCGTCTAGTGGGCTTTGTTATATTAGGATCTGGGGACTTTGTAATACTCGATCAGGGGACTTTGTTAAACTCGGTTCAGGGGACTTTGTTATACTCGTCTAGTGGGCTTTGTTAAATTAGGATCTGGGGACTTTGTTATACTCGATCAGGGGACTTTGTTATACTCGACCAGGGGACTTTGTTGTAATCGATCAGGGGACTTTGTTATGCTCGATCTGGGGACTTTGTTATACTGAGCCAGGAGACGTTGTTATAATCGATCATGGGATATGTTATACTCGATCAGGGGGCTTTGTTATACTTAGATCAGGGGACTTTGTTATTCTCGACCAGGGGACTTTGTTATACTCGACCAGAGGCCTTTGTTATACTCGGCCCGGGGACTTTGTTATATTGGACCAGGGGACTTTGATATTCTCGATCAGGGGACTTTGTAATACTCGACCAGGGGACTTATTTATACTTGACCAATGGACTTTGTTATACTCGATGAGGGGCCTTTGTTATACTCGACAAGGGGCCTTTGTTATACTCGATTAGAAAACTTTGTTATACTCGACCAGGGGACTTTGTTATACTCCACCAGGGACTTTGTTATACTCGATCAGGGGACTTTGTTATACTCGGATCAGGGGACTTTTTTATACTCGTCTAGTGGGCTTTGTTATATTAGGATCTGGGGACTTTGTTATAATCAATCAGGGGACTTTGTTATACTCGAACAGGGGACTTTGTTGTAATCGATCAGGGGACTTTGTTATGCTCGATCTGGGGTCTTTGTTATACTGAGCCTGGAGACGTTGTTATACTCGATCAGGGGATATGTTATACTCGATCAGGGGACTTTGTTATACTGGACCAGGGGACTTTGTTATACTCAATCAGGGGACTTTGTTATACTCGATCAGGGGACTTTGTTATACTCGTCCAGGGGGCTTTGTTATACTTAGATCAGGGGACTTTGTTATACTCGTGCAGGGGACTTTGTTATACTCGATCAGGGGACTTTGCTATACTCGACCAGGGGCCTTTGTTATACTCGATCACCGGACTTTGTTATACTCGTTAAGGGGACTTTGTTATACTGGATAAGGGGAATTTGTTATACTCGATAAGGGGACTTTGTTTTTCTCGATCTGGGGCCTTTGTTATACTAAATCAGGGGACTTTGTTATACTCGATCAGGGGACTTTGTTATACTCGACCAGGGGACTTTTTTATACTTGACTAATGGACTTTGTTATACGTGATGAGGGGCCTTTGTTATACTCAATCTGTGGACTTTGTTATACTCTAGTAGGGGACTTTGTTATACTCCATCAGGGGACTTTCTTATACTCGAACAGAGGACTTTGTTATACTCGATCAGGGGACTTTGTTGTACTCGACCAGGGGACTTTGTTATATGCAATCAGGGGACTTTTTTATACTCGATCAGGGACTTTGTTATACTCAACCAGAGGACTTTGTTTTACTCGATCAGGGGACTTTGCTATACTCGACCAGCGGACATTGTTATACACGATCAGGGGACTTTGTTATACCCGATTATAAAACTTTGTTATACTCGACCAGGGGACTTTTTTATACTCCACCAAGGACTTTGTTATACTCGATCGGGGGAAATGTTATACTCGATCAGGGAACTTTGTTATACTCGGTTTAGGGGACTTTGTTATACTCGTCTAGTGGACTTTGTTATACTAGGATCAGGGGACTTAATTATACTCGATCAGGGGACTTTGTTTTACTCGATCAGGGCCCTTTGATATACTAGACCAGGGGACTTTGTTGTAATCGATCAGGGGACTTTGGTATGCTCGATCTGGGGCTTTGTTATACTGGGCCAGGAGACTTTGTTATACCCGATGAGGGGATATGTTTTACTCGATCAGGGGACTTTGTTATACTCGATCAGGGACTTTGTTATACTCGATCAGGGGACTGTGTTATACTCGTCCACGGGGCTTTGTTATACTCGAACAGGGGACTTTGTTATACTCGATCAGGGGACTTTTATTATACTCGATCAGGGGACTTTGTTATACTCGACCAGGGGCCTTTGTTATACACGATCACCGGACTTTGTTATACTCGATAAGGGGACTTTGTTATTCTCGTCCAAAGGGCTTTGTTATACTCGACCAGGGGACTTTGCTATAATCGATCAGGGAACTTTGTTATGCTCGATATGGGGACTTTGTTATACTGGGCCATAGAAATTATTTATACTCGATCAGCGGACTTTGTTATACTGGACCATGGGCCTTTTTTATACTCGATCAGGGACTTTGTTATACTCTACCAGGCGCCTTTGTTATACTCGATCACCAGACTTTGTTATACTCGATAAGGGGACTTTGTTGTACTCGATAAGGGGAATTTGTTATACTCGATAAGGGGACTTTGTTAGACTCGAACAGGGGACTTTGTTATACTCGACCAGGGGACTTTGTTATTCTCGATGAGGGGCCTTTGATATACTCGATCAGGGGACTTTGTTATACTCGATCAGGGGACTTTGTTATACTCGATCAGGGGACTTTGTTATACTCGACCAGGGGACTTATTTATACTTGACCAATGGACTTTGTTATACTCGATGAGGGGCCTTTGTTATACTCGACCAGGGGCCTTTGTTATACTAGATTAGAAAACTTTGTTATACTCGACCAGGGGACTTGGTTATACTCCACCAGGGACTTTGTTATACTCGATCAGGGGATATGTTATACTCGATCAGGAGGCTTTATTACTCGATCAGGGGAATTTGTTATACTCGATCAGGGGACTTTGTTAGACTCGAACAGGGGACTTTGTTATACTCGACCAGGGGACTTTGTTATATGCGTTCAGGGAACTTTTTTATACTCGCTCAATGGACTTTGTTATACTCAACCAGAGGACTTTGTTATACTCGATCAGGGGACTTTATTATACTCAATCAGGGGACTTTCTTATACTCGATCAGCGGACTTTGTTATACTCGACCAGGGGACTTTTTTATATTTGACCAATGGACTTTGTTATACTCGATGAGGGGCCTTTGTTATACTTCATCAGGAACCTTTGTTATACTCGATCAGGGGACTTTGTTATTCTCGATCAGGGGACTTTGTTATACTCGTCCAGGGGGCTTTGTTATACAAGGATCAGGGGACTTTGTTATTCTCGAACAGGGATTTTGTTATACTCGCCCAAAGGCCTTTGTTATACTCGGTCAGGGGACGTTGTTATAATCGATGAACGGACTTTGCTATGACCGATCTGGGGACTTTGTTATACTGGGCCAGGAGAATTTTTTATACTCGATCAAGTGGATATGTTATACTCGATCAGGGGACTTTGTTATACTGGACCAGGGGACTTTGTTATACTTGATCAGGGGACTTTGTTATACTCGATCGGGGGACATTGTTATACTCGTCCAGGGGGCTTTATTATACTAGGATCAGGGGACTTTGTTATACTCGATTAGGGGACTTTGTCTTACTCGATCAGGGGACTTTGTTATACTCGACCAGGGGACTTTGTTATAATCGATCAGGGGACTTTGTTATGCTCGATCTAGGGACTTTGCTATACTGAGCCAGGAGATGTTGTTATCCTTGATCAGGGGATATGTTATACTCGATCAGGGGACTTTGTTATACTGGACCAAGGGACTTTGTTATACTCGATCAGGGGACTTTGTTATACTCAATCAGGGGACTTTGTTATACTCGTCAAGTGGCCTTTGTTATACTTAGATCAGGGGACTTTGTTATACTCGTGCAGGGGACTTTGTTATACTCGATCAGGGGACTTTGTTATACTGGGCCAGGAGACTTTGTTATACTCGATCAGGGGAAATGTTATACTCGATCAGGGTCTTTGTAATATTGGACCAGGGGACTTTGTTATACTCGATCAGGGACTTTGTTATACTCGATGAGGGGACTTTGTTATACTCGTCCAGGGGGCTTTGGTGTACTCGATCAGGGGACTTTGTTATACTCGATCAGGGGCTTTGTTATACTCGATCAGGGGACATTGTTATATTCAATCAGGGGACTTTCTTATACTCGAGCAGGGGGCTTTGTTATACTCGATGAGGGGCCTTTGTTATACTCGATCCGGGGACTTTGGTTATACTCGACCTGGGGACTTTTTTATACTTGACCAATGGACTTTGTTATACTCAATGAGGGGCCTTTTTATACTCGATTAGGGGACTTTCTTATACTCGACAAGGGGACTTTGTTATACGCGATCAGGGGACTTTGTTATACTCGATGAGGGGACTTTGTTATACTCATCCAGAGGACTTTGTTATACTCGTTCAGGGGACTTTGTTATACTCAATCAGGGGACTTCGTTATACTCGATGAGAGGCCTTTGTTATACTCGATGAGGGGGCTTTGTTATACTCGATCAGGGGACTTTGTTATAGTCGACCAGGGGCCTTTGTTATACTCGATTAGAAAACTTTGTTATACTCGACCAGGGGACTTTGTTATAAACGATCAAGGGACTATGGTTATACTCGATCAGGGGACTTTGTTATACTCGACCAGGGGCCTTTGTTATACTCGATCACCGGACTTTGTTATACTCGATAAGGAGACTTTGTTATACTCGATAAAGGGAATTTGTTATACTCGATAAGGGGACTTTGTTATACTCGACCAGGGGACTTTGTTATACTCGATGAGGGGCCTTTGTTATACTCGATCAGGGGACTTTTTTATACTCGACCAGAGGACTTTGTTATACTCGATCAGGGGACTTTGTTATACTCGACCAGGGGACTTTTTTATACTTGACCAATGGACTTTGTTATACTCAATGAGCGGCCTTTGTTACACTCGATCAGGGACTTTGTTATACTCGACCAGCAGACTTTGTTATATGCGATCTGGGGACTTTCTTATACTCGATCAGGGACTTTGTTATACTCAACCAGAGGACTTTGTTATATTCGAACAGGGGACATTGTTATACTCAATCAGGGGACTTTGTTATAATCGATCAGGGGACTTTGTTATACTGGGCCAGGAGGCTTTGTTATACTCGTCCAGGGGACTTTTTTACACTTGACCAATGGACTTTGTTATACTCGACCAGGGGACTTTGTTATACTCGATCAGGGGACTTTCTTATAATCGAGCAGGGGGCTTTGTTATTCTTGATCAGGGGACTTTGTTATACTCGATCAGGAGGCTTTGTTTTACTCGATCAGGGTACTTTGTTATACTCGATCAGGAGACTTTGTTAGACTCGAACAGGGGACTTTGTTATACTCGACCAGGGGACTTTGTTATTCTCGATTAGGCGGCTTTGTTATACTCAATCAGGGGACTTTGTTATACTCGATGAGACGCCTTTGTTATAGTAGATCAGGGGACTTTGTTAAACTCGATTAGGGGCCTTTGTTATACTCGATCAGGGGACTTTGTTATACTCGAGCAGGGGGCTTCGTTATACTCGATTAGGGGACTTTGCTATACTCGACCAGGGGACTTTGTTATACTCGATCAGGGGACTTTGTTAAACTCGACCAGGGGACTTATTTATACTTGACCAATGGACTTTGTTATACTCGATGAGAGGCCTTTGTTATACTCGACCAGGTGCCTTTGTTATACTCGATTAGAAAAGTTTGTTATACTCGACCAGGGGACTTTGTTATACTCCACCAGGGACTTTGTTATACTCGATCAGGGGATATGTTATACTCGATCAGGGGACTTTGTTAAACTCGGTTCAGGGGACTTTCTTATTGTCGACCAGAGGCCTTTGTTATACTCGTGCAGGGGGCTTTGTTATACTCGATCAGGGGACTTTGTTATACTGGGCCAGGAGACTTTGTTATACTCGATCAGGGGAAATGTTATACTCGATCAGGGTCTTTGTTATATTGGACCAGGGGACTTTGTTATACTCGATCAGGGACTTGGTTATACTCGATCTGGGGACTTTGTTATACCGAGTTAGGAGACGTTGTTATACTCGATCAGGATATTTATACTGGATCAGGGGACTTTGTTATACTGGACCAGGGGACTTTTTATACTCGATCAGGGGACTTTGTTATACTCGATCAGGGGACTTTGTTATACTCGTCCAGGGGGCTTTGTTTTACTTGGATCAGGGGACTTTGTTATTCTCGACCAGGGGACTTTGTTATACTCGACCAGAGGCCTTTGTTATACTCGGTCCGGGGACTTTGTTATACTCGTCCAGGGGGCTTTGTTATACTCGATCAGGGGACTTTGTTATACTTGGCCAGGAGACTTTGTTATTCTCGATCAGGGGATATGTTATATTCGATCAGGGTCTTTGTTAGATTGGACCAGGGGACTTTGTTATTCTCGATCAGGGGACTTTGTTATACTCGATGAGACGCCTTTCTTATAGTAGATCAGGGGACTTTGTTAAACTCGATTAGGGGCCTTTGTTATACTCGATCAGGGAACTTTGTTATACTCGAGCAGGGGGCTTCGTTATTCTCGATCAGGGGACTTTGCTATACTCGACCAGGGGACTTTGTTATACTCGATCAGGGGACTTTGTAATACTCGACCAGGGGACTTATTTATACTTGACTAATGGACTTTGTTATACTCGATGAGGGGCCTTTGTTATACTCGACCAGGGACCTTTGTTTTACTCGACTAGAAAACTTTGTTATACTCGACCAAGGGACGTTGTTATACTCCACCGGGGACTTTGTTATACTCGATCAGGGGACTTTGTTATACTCGGTTCAGGGGACTTTGTTATACTCGTCTAGTGGGCTTTGTTATATAAGGATCTGGGGACTTTGTTATACCCGATCAGGGGAAATGTTATACTCGATCAGGGTCTTTGTTATATTGGACCAGGGGACTTTGTTATACTCGATCAGGGACTTTGCTATACTCGATCAAGGGACTTTGTTATACTCGGCCAGGGTACTTTGTTGTAATCGATCAGGGGACTTTGTTTTGCTCGATCTGGGGACTTTGTTATACCGAGCCAGGAGACGTTGTTATACTCGATCAGGGGATATGTTATACTGGATCAGGGGACTTTGTTATACTGGACCAGGGGACTTTGTTATACTCGATCAGGGGACTTTGTTATACTCGATCAGGGGACTTTGTTATACTCGTCCAGGGGGCTTTGTTTTACATGGATCAGGGGACTTTGTTATTCTCGACCAGGGGACTTTGTTATACTCGACCAGATTCCTTTGTTATACTCGGTCCGGGGACTTTGTTATACTCGTCCAGGGGGCTTTGTTATACTCGATCAGGGGACTTTGTTATACTTGGCCAGGAGACTTTGTTATTCTCGATCAGGTGATATGTTATATTCGATCAGGGTCTTTGTTAGATTGGACCAGGGGACTTTGTTATTCTCGATCAGGGGACTTTGTTATACTCGATGAGACGCCTTTCTTATAGTAGATCAGGGGACTTTGTTAAACTCGATTAGGGGCCTTTGTTATACTCGATCAGGGAACTTTGTTATACTCGAGCAGGGGGCTTCGTTATTCTCGATCAGGGGACTTTGCTATACTCGACCAGGGGACTTTGTTATACTCGATCAGGGGACTTTGTAATACTCGACCAGGGAACTTATTTTTACTTGACCAATGGACTTTGTTATACTCGATGAGGGGCCTTTGTTATACTCGATCTGGGGACTTTGGTTATACTCGACCAGGGGACGTTTTTATACTTGACCAATGGACTTTGTTATACTCAATGAGGGGCCTTTTTATACTCGATTAGGGGACTTTCTTATACTCGACAAGGGGACTTTGTTATACGCGATCAGGGGACTTTGTTATACTCGATCAGGGGACTTTGTTATACTTAACCAGAGGACTTTGTTATACTCGATCAGGGGACTTTGTTATACTCAATCAGGGGACTTCGTTATACTCGATGAGAGGCCTTTGTTATACTCGATGAGGGGGCTTTGTTATACTCGATCAGGGGACTTTGTTATTGTCGACCAGGGGCCTTTGTTATACTCCATTAGAAAACTTTGTTATACTCGACCAGGGGACTTTGTTATACTCAATCAGGGGACTTCGTTATACTCGATGAGAGGCCTTTGTTATACTCGATGAGGGGACTTTTGTTATACTCGATCAGGGGACTTTCTTATACTCGACCAGGGGCCTTTGTTATACTCGATCTCCGGACTTTGTTATACTCGATAAGGGGACTTTGTTATACTCGATAAGGGGAATTTGTTATACTCGATAAGAGGACTTTGTTATACTCGACCAGGGGACTTTGTTATACTCGATTAGGCGGCTTTGTTATACTCGATCAGGGGACTTTGTTATACTCGATGAGGGGCCTTTGTTATACTCGATCTGGGGCCTTTGTTATACTAGATCAGGGGACTTTGTTATACTCGATCAGGGGACTTTGTTATACTCGACCAGGGGACTTTCTTATACTTGACCAATGGACTTTGTTATACTTGATGTGGGGCCTTTGTTATACTCGATCTGGGGACTTTGTAATACTCTAGTAGGGGACTTTGTTATACTCCATCAGGGGACTTTTTTATACTCGACCAGGGGACTTTTTTATACTTGACCAATGGACTTTGTTATACTCATTGAGGGGCCTTTGTTACACTCGATCAGGGACTTTGTTATACTCGACCAGCGGACTTTGTTATATGCGATCAGGGGACTTTTTTATACTCGATCAGGGACTTTGTTATACTCAACCAGAGGACTTTGTTATATTCGATCCAGGGACATTGTTATACACAATCAGGGGACTTTCTTATACTCGTCAGGGGGCTTTGTTATACTAGGATCAGGGGACTTTGTTGATATTCGACCAGGGGACTTTGTTCTCTCCTTTGAAGCCTTTGTTATATACTCGGTCAGAGGGGACTTTGTTATAATCGATCAGGGGACTTTCCTATGCTCGATCCTGGGGGACTTTGTTTTACTCGATCAGGGGATCGTAACATATATACTCGATCAGGGGCCTTTGTTATACTCAACCAGAGGACTTTGTTATACTCTCGATCAGGGGACTTTGTTATATACACAATCAGGGAATTTGTTATACTCGAGCAGGGGATATGTTATACTCGATTAGGGGACTTTGTTATACTCGACTAGGGGACTTTGTTATACTCGATCAGGAGGCTTTGTTATACTCGACCAGGGGACTTTTTTATACTTGACCAATGGACTTTGTTATTTTCGATGAGGGGCCTTTGTTATACTCTATCATGGGACTTTTTTATACTCGACCAGAGGACTTTGTTTTACTCGATCAGGGGATATGTCATACTCGATCAGGGGACTTTGTTATACTCAACCAGAGGACTTTGTAATACTCGATCAGGGGACTTTGTTATACACAATCAGGTGACTTTGTTATACTCGAGCAGGGGGCTTTGTTATATTTGATCAGGGGACTTTGTTATACTCGATCAGGAGGCTTTGTTTTGCTCGTTCAGGGGACTTTGTTATACTCGATCAGGGAACTTTGTTATACTCGTCCAGGGGGCTTTGTTATACTAGGATAAGGGGACTTTGTTATTGTCGACCAGGGGACTTTGTTATACTCGCCCAGGAGCCTTTGTTATATTCTGACCAGGGGACACTATATGACAATAAACTTTGTTATGCTCGACAGGGGACGCTGTTATACTCGATCAGGGGCCTTTATTGTACCGATCAAAAGGGATTTTTTCTTATATTAGAGCAGGGGAGCTTTGTTATACTCGATCAGGGGACTTTGTTATATACTCGATCAGGAGGCTTTGTTCTCTCGATCGAGACTTTTTCCGACCGGGGACATTGTTATACTGATCAGGGGACTTTGTTATACTCGACCAGGGGACTTTTTGCCTATACTTGATAATAGACTTTGTTATATACTCGATGAAAGTGCTGTACCCTCGATCAGGGCCTTTGTTATACTCGATCAGGGACTTGTATGCTGATCAGGGGACTTTCTTATATTCGAGCAGGGGGCTTTGTTATACTCGATCAAGGGACTTTGTTATACTCGATCAGGAGGCTTTGTTATATTCGATCAGGGGACTTTGCTATAGTCGATCATGGGACTTTGTTGTACTCGATCAGGGGACTTTGTTATACTCGACCAGGGGACTTTTTTATACTTGACCAATGGACTTTGTTATACTCGATGAGGGGCCTTTGTTATACTCGATCTAGGGACTTTGTTGTACTCGAGAAGGCGACTTTGTTATACTCGATCAGGTTACATTTTTATACTCGACCAGAGGACTTTGCTATACTCGATCAGGGGATATGTTATACTCGATCAGGGGACTTTGTTATACTCAACCAGAGGACTTTGTTATACTCGATCATGGGACTTTGTTATACTCAATCGGGGGACTTTGTTATACTCGATTAGGGGCCTTTGTTTTTCTCGATGAGAGGGCTTTGTTATACTCGACCAGGGGACTTTGTTATATTCGATCAGGGAACATTGGTATACTCGACCAGGGAACTTTTTTAAAATTAATCAGGGGACTTTGTTATACTCGATCAGGGGAATTTGTTATACTCGACCAGGGGACATTTTTATACTTGACCAATGGACTTTGTTATACTCGATGAGGGGCCTTTGTTATACTCGACCAGGGGACTTTGTTATACTCAATCAGGTGGCTTTGTTATACTCGACCAGGGGACTTTTTATACTTGACCAATGGACTTTGTTATACTCGATGAGGGGCCTTTGTTATACTCGATCAGGGGACTTTTTATACTCGACCAGAGGACTTTGTTTTACTCGATCAGGGGACTTTGTTATAGTCGTCCAGGGGGCTTTGTTATACTAGATCAGGGGACTTTGTTATACTCGATCAGAGGACTTTGTTATACTCGACCAGGGGACTTTTTTATACTTGACCAATGGACTTTGTTATACTTGATGAGGGTCCTTTGTTATACTTGATGAGGGGCCTTTGTTATACTCGATCTGGGAACTTTGTTATACTCTAGTAGGGGACTTTGTTATACTCCATCAGGGTCTTTTTTATACTCGACCAGAGGACTTTGTTATACTCGATCAGGGGACTTTGTTATACTCGACCAGGGGACTTTTTTATACTTGACCAATGGACTTTGTTATACTCAATGGGGGGCCTTTTTTACACTCGATCAGGGACTTTGTTATACTAGACCAGCGGACTTTGTTATATGCGATCAAGGGACTTTTTTATACTCGATCAGGGACTTTGTTATACTCAACCAGAGGACTTTATTATACTCGATCAGGGGACATTGTTATACTCAATCAGGGGACTTTCTTATACTCGAGCAGGGGGCTTTGTTATACTCGATCAGGGGACTTTGTTATGCTCGATCTGGGGACTTTGTTATACTGGGCCAGGAGACTTTGTTATACTCGATCAGGTGGGGTATGTTATACTCGATCAGGGAAGTTTGTTATACTCGATCAGGGGACTTTGTTATACTCGATCAAGGGACTATGTTATACTCGTCCAGGGGGCTTTGTTATTCTAGGATCAGGGGACTTTGTTATTCTCGACCAGGGGACTTTTTATACTCGCCCAGAGGCCTTTGTTATACTCGATCAGGGGACTTTGTTATACACAATCAGGGGACTTTGTTATACTCGAGCAGGGGATATGTTATACTCGATTAGGGGACTTTGTTATACACAATCAGGGGACTTGGTATACTCGAGCAGGGGATATGTTATACTCGATTAAGGGACTTTGTTATACTCGACCAGGGGACTTTGTTATACTCGATCAGGAGGCTTTGTTATACTCGATCAAAGTGGGGTATGTTATACTCGATCAGGGAAGTTTGTTATACTCGACCAGGGGACTTTGTTATACTCGATCAGGAGGCTTTGTTATAGTCGATCTGGGGACTTTGTTTTACTCGATCAGGGGATATGTTATACTCGATCAGGGGCCTTTTTTATACTCAACCAGAGGACTTTGTTATACTCGATCAGGGGACTTTGTTATACACAATCAGGGGACTTTGTTATACTCGAGCAGGGGATATGTTATACTCGATTAGGGGACTTTGTTATACTCGACCAGGGGACTTTGTTATACTCGATCAGGAGGCTTTGTTATACTCGACCAGGGGACTTATTTATACTTGACCAATGGACTTTGTTATACTCGATGAGGGGCCTTTGTTATACTCGATCAGGGACTTTTTTATACTCGACCAGAGGACTTTGTTTTACTCAATCAGGGGATATGTTATACTCGATCAGGGGACTTTGTTATACTCAACCAGAGGACTTTGTTATACTCGATCAGGGGACTTTGTTATACACAATTAGGGGACTTTGTTATACTCGATTAGGGGCCTTTGTTATACTCGATGAGGGGGCTTTGTTATACTCGACCAGGGGACTTTCTTATACTCGATCAGGGGACTTTCTTATACTCGAGCAGGGGGCTTTGTTATACTTGATCAGGGGACTTTGTTATACTCGATCAGGGGGCTTTGTTATACTAGGAAAAGGGGACTTTGTTATTTTCGACCAGGGGACTTTGTTATACTCGCCCAGAGTTCTTTGTTATATTCGACCAGGGGACTTTGTTATACTCGAGAAGGCGACTTTGTTATACTCGATCAGGTTACTTTTATATACTCGACCAGAGGACTTTGCTATACTCGATCAGGGGCCTTTGTTATACCCGATCAAATGACTTTCTTATACTCGAGCAGGGGGCTTTGTTATACTCGATCAGGGGACTTTGTTATACTCGATCAGGAGGCTTTGTTATACTCGATCAGGGGACTTTGCTATACTCGATCAGGGGACTTTGTTATACTTGACCAGGGGACTTTTTTATACTTGACCAATGGACTTTGTTATACTCGATGAGGGGCCTTTGTTATACTCGATCTAGGGACTTTGTTATACTCGAGAAGGCGACTTTGTTATACTCGATCAGGTTACTTTTTTATACTCGACCAGAGGACTTTGCTATACTCGATCAGGGGATATGTTATACTCGATCAGGGGACCTTGTTATACTCAACCAGAGGACTTTGTTATACTCGATCATGGGACTTTATTATACTCAATCAGGGGACTTTGTTATACTCGATTAGGGGCCATTGTTATACTCGATGAGGAGGCTTTGTTATACTCGACCAGGGGACTTTGTTATATTCGATCAGGGAACATTGGTATACTCGACCAGGGAACTTTTTTATAATTAACCAGGGGACTTTGTTATACTCGATCAGGGGAATTTGTTATACTCGACCAGGGGACTTTTTTATACTTGACCAATGGACTTTGTTATACTCGATGAGGGGCCTTTGTTATACTCGATCTAGGGACATTGTTATACTCGAGAAGGGGACTTCGTTATACTCGATCAGGGGACATTTTTATACTCGACCATAGGACTTTCTTTTACTCGATCAGGGGAGGTGTTATACTCGATCAGGGGACATTGTTATACTCACCCAGAGGACTTTGTTATACTCGATCAGGGGACTTTGTTATACTCAATCAGGGGACTTTGTTATACTCGACCAGGGCACTTTGTTACGCTCGATCAGGGGACTTTCTTATACTCAAGCAGGGGTCTTCGTTATACTCGATCAGGGGACTTTGTTATACTCGATGAGGAGGCTTTGTTATACTCGATCAGGGGACTTTGCTATACTCGACCAGGGGACATTGTTATACACGATCAGGGGACTTTGTTATACTCGACAAGGGGACTTTTTTATACTTGACCAATGGACTTTGTTATACTGATGAGGGGCCTTTGTTATACTCGATGAGGGGCCTTTGTTATACTCGATGAGGGGCCTTTGTTATACTCGATCAGGGGACTTTGTTATACTCGTCCAGGGGGTTTTGTATACTAGGATCAGGGGACTTTGTTATTCTCGACCAGAGGACTTTGTTATACTCGCCCAGAGGCCTTTGTTATACTCGGTCAGGGGACTTTGTAATATTCGATCAGGGGACTTTGCTCTGCTCGATCTGGGGACTTTGTTATACTGGGCCAGGAGACTTTGTTATACTCGATCAGGTGGATATGTTATACTCGATCAGGGGACTTTTTCATACTGGACCAGGGGACTTTGTTATACTTGATCAGGGGACTTTGTTATACTCGATCGGAGGACTTTGTTATACTCGTCCAGGGGGCTTTGTTATACTAGGATCAGGGGACATTGTTATACTCGATTAAGGGACTTTGTCTTACTCGATCAGGGCCCTTTGTTATACTCGACCAGGGGACTTTGTTATACTCGATCAGGGGACTTTGTTATGCTCGATCTAGGGACTTTGTTATACAGGGCCATGAGACGTTGTTATACTCGAGCAGGGGATATGTAATACTCGATCAGGGACTTTGTTATACTTGACCAGGGGACTTTGTTATACTCCACCAGGGGACTTTGTTATACTCGATCAGGAGGCTTTGTTATACTCGATCAGGGGACTTTGCTATACTCGACCAGGGGACATTGTTATACACGATCAGGGGACTTTGTTATACTCGACCAGGGGACTTTTTTATACTTGATCAATGGACTTTGTTATACTCGATGAGGGGCCTCTGTTATACTCGATCTAGGGACTTTGTTATACTCGAGAAGGCGACGTTGTTATACTCGATCAGGTTACTTTTCTATACTCGACCAGAGGACTTTGCTATACTCGATCTGGGGATGTGTTATACTCGATCAGGGGACTTTGTATACTCAACCAGAGGACTTTGTTATACTCGATCATGGGACTTTGCTATACTCGACCAGGGGACATTGTTATACACGATCAGGGGACTTTGTTATACTCGACAAGGGGACTTTTATATACTTGACCAATGGACTTTGTTATACTGATGAGGGGCCTTTGTTATACTCGATCAGGGGCCTTTGTTATACTCGATGAGGGGCCTTTGTTATACTCGATTAGGGGCCTTTGTTATACTCGATGAGGGGGCTTTGTTATACTCGACCAGGGGACTTTCTTATACTCGATCAGGGGACTTTCTTATACTCGAGCAGGGGGCTTTGTTATACTTGATCAGGGGACTTTGTTATACTCGATCAGGGCACTTTGTTATGCTCGATCACTGGACTTTCTTATACTCGAGCAGGGGTCTTCGTTATACTCGATCAGGGGTCTTTGTTATACTCGATGAGGAGGCTTTGTTATACTCGATCAGGGGACTTTGCTATACTCGACCAGGGGACATTGTTATACACGATCAGGGGACTTTGTTATACTCGATAAGGGGACTTTTTTATACTTGACCAATGGACTTTGTTATACTGATGAGGGGCCTTTGTTATACTCGATCAGGGGCCTTTGTTATACTCGATCAGGGGCCTTTGTTATACTCGATCAGGGGACTTTGTTATACTCGTCCAGGGGGCTTTGTATACTAGGATCAGGGGACTTTGTTATTCTCGACCAGGGGACTTTGGTTATACTCGCCCAGAGGCCCTTGTTACAATTTCGGTCAGGGGACTTTGTAATAATCGATCAGGGGACTTTGCTCTGCTCGATCTGGGGACTTTGTTATACTGGGCCAGGAGACTTTGTTATACTCGATCAGGTGGATATGTTATACGCGATCAGGGGACTTTTTCATACTGGACCAGGGGACTTTGTTATACTTGATCAGGGGACTTTGTTATACTCGATCGGAGGACTTTGTTATACTCGTCCAGGGGGCTTTGTTATCTAGGATCAGGGGACTTTGTTATACTCGGTTAGGGGACTTTGTCCTACTCGATCAGGGCCCTTTCTTATACTCGACCAGGGGACTTTGGTATAATCGATCAGGGGACTTTGTTATGCTCGATCTAGGGACTTTGTTATACAGGGCCATGAGACGTTGTTATACTCGAGCAAGGGATATGTAATACTCGATCAGGGACTTTGTTATACTTGACCAGGGGACTTTGTTATACTCGACCAGGGGACTTTGTTATACTCGATGAGGAGGCTTTGTTATACTCGATCAGGGGACTTTGCTATACTCTACCAGGGGACATTGTTATACACGATCAGGGGACTTTGGTATACTCGACCAGGGGACTTTTTTATACTTGACCAATGGACTTTGTTATACTCGATGAGGGGCCTCTGTTATACTCGATCTAGGGACTTTGTTATACTCGAGAAGGCGACTTTGTTATACTCGATCAGGTTACTTTTCTATACTCGACCAGAGGACTTTGCTATACTCGATCAGGGGATGTGTTATACTCGATCAGGGGACTTTGTTATACTCGATCAGGGGACTTTTTTATACTTGACCAATGGAGTTTGTTATACTCGATGAGGGGCCTTTGTTAGACTCTACCAGGGGACTTTGTTATACTCGATTAGGAGGCTTTGTTATACTCGACCAGGGGACTTTATTATACTTGACCAATGAACTTTGTTATACTCGATGAGGGGCCTTTGTTATACTCGATCAGGGGACTTTTTATACTCGACCAGAGGACTTTGTTATACTCGATCACGGGACTTTGTTATACTCGACCAGGGGACTTTTTTATACTTGACCAATGGACTTTGTTATACTCAATGAGGGGCCTTTGTTACACTCGATCAGGGACTTTGTTATACTCGACCAGCGGACTTTGTTATATGCGATCAGGGGACTTTTTTATACTCGATTAGGGACTTTGTTATACTCAACCAGAGGACTTTGTTATACTCGATCAGGGGACATTGTTATACTCAATCAGGGGACTTTCTTATACTCGAGCAGGCGGCTTTGTTATACTCGATCAGGGGACTTTGTTATGCTCGATCTGGGGACTTTGTTATACTGGGCCAGGAGACTTTGTTATACTCGATCAGGTGGGGTATTTTATACTCGATCAGGAAGTTTGTTATACTCGATCAGGGACTTTGTTATACTCGATCAGGGACTTTGTTATACTCGATCACGGACTTTGTTATACTCAATCAGGGACTTTTGCTATACTCGATTAGGGCCTTTGTTATACTCGATGAGGGGGCTTTGTTATACTCGACCAGGGGACTTTGTTATATTCGATCAGGGAACATTGGTATACTCGACCAGGGAACTTTTTTATAATTAATCAGGGGACTTTGTTATACTCGATCAGGGGAATTTGTTATACTCGACCAGGGGACTTTTTTATACTTGACCAATGAACTTTGTTATACTCGATGAGGGGCCTTTGTTATACTCGATCTAGGGACTTTGTTTTACTCGAGAAGGGGACTTTGTTATACTCGATCAGGGGAGTTTTTAGACTCGACCATAGGACTTTCTTTTACTCGATCAGGGGATGTGTTATACTCAATCAGGGGACATTGTTATACTCACCCAGATGACTTTGTTATACTCGATCAGGGGACTTTGATATACTCAATCAGGGGACTTTGTTATACTCAACCAGGGGACTTTGTTATACTCGATCAGGGGACTTTCTTATACTCGAGCAGGGGTCTTCGTTATACTCGATCAGGGGACTTTGTTATACTCGATGAGGAGGCTTTGTTATACTCGATCAGGGGACTTTGCTATACTAGACCAGGGGACATTGTTATACACGATCAGGGGAATTTGTTATACTCGATCAGAGGACTTTTTTATACTTGACCAATGGACTTTGTTATACTCGATGAGGGGCCTTTGTTATACTCGATCTAGGGACTTTGTTATACTCGAGAAGGGGACTTTGTTATACTCGATCAGGGGACTTTTTTATACTCGACCATAGGACTTTCTTTTACTCGATCAGGGGATGTGTTATACTCGATCAGGGGACATTGTTATACTCACCCAGAGGACTTTGTTATACTCGATCAGGGGACTTTGTTATACTCAATCAGGGGACTTTGTTATACTCGACCAGGGCACTTTGTTATACTCGATCAGGGGACTTTCTTATACTCGAGCAGGGGTCTTCGTTATACTCGATTAGGGGACTTTCTTATACTCGATGAGGAGGCTTTGTTATGCTCGATTAGGGGACTTTGCTATACTCGACCAGGGGACATTGTTATTCACGATCAGGGGACTTTGTTATACTCGACCAGGGGACTTTTTTATACTTGACCAATGGACTTTGTTATACTCGATGAGGGGACTTTGTTATACTCGATGAGGGGCCTTTGTTATACTTGATGAGGGGCCTTTGTTATACTCGATCAGGGGACTTTGTTATACTCGTCCAGGGGGCTTTGTATACTAGGATCCGGGGACTTTGTTATTCTCGACCAGGGGACTTTGTTATACTCGCCCAGAGGCCTTTGTTATACTCGGTCAGGGGACTTTGTAATAATCGATCAGGGGATTTTGCGCTGCTCGATCTGGGGACTTTGTTATACTGGGCCAGGAGACTTTGTTATACTCGATCAGGTGGATATGTTATACTCGATCAGGGGACTTTTTCATACTGGACCAGGGGACTTTGTTATACTTGATCAGGGACTTTGTTATACTCGATCGGGGGACTTTGTTATACTCGTCCAGGGGGCTTTGTTATACTAGGATCTGGGGACTTTGTTATACTCGATTAGGGGACTTTGTCTTACTCGATCAGGGCCCTTTGTTATACTCGACCAGGGGACTTTGTTATAATCGATCAGGGGACTTTGTTATACTTGACCAGGGGACTTTGTTATACTTGACCAATGGACTTTGTTATACTCGATGAGGGGCCTTTGTTATACTCGATCTAGGGACTTTGTTATACTCGAGAAGGCGACTTTGTTATACTCGATCAGGGCACTTTGTTATACTCAACCAGAGGACTTTGTTATACTCGATCATGGGACTTTGTTATACTCAATCAGGGGACTTTGTTATACTAGATTAGGGGCCTTTGTTATACTCGATGAGGGGGCTTTGTTATACTCGAAAAAGGGGACTTTGTTATATTCGATCAGGGGTCTTTGCTATACTCGACCAGGGGACATTGTTATACACGATTAGGGGACTTTGTTATACTCGACCAGGGGACTTTTTTATACTTGACCAATGGACTTTGTTATACTCGATGAGGGGCCTTTGTTATACTCGATCAGGGGACTTTTTTATACTCGACCAGAGGACTTTCTTTTACTCGATCAGGGGTCTTTGTTATACTCGTCCAGGGGGCTTTGTTATACTAGATCAAGGGACTTTGTTATACTTGATCAGGGGACTTTGTTATACTCGATCAGGGGACTTTTTTATACTTGACCAATGGACTTTGTTATACTTGATGAGGGGCTTTTGTTATACTCGATCTGAAGACTTTGTTATACTCTAGTAGGGGACTTTGTTATACTCCATCAGGGGACTTTTTCATACTCGACCAGAGGACTTTGTTATACTCGATCAGAGGACTTTGTTATACTCGACCAGGGGACTTTTTTATACTTGACCAATGGACTTTGTTATACTCAATGAGGGGCCTTTGTTACACTCGATCAGGGACTTTGTTATACTCGACCAGCGGACTTTGTTATTTGCGATCAGGGGACTTTTTTATACTCGATCAGGGACTTTGTTATACTCAACCAGAGGACTTTGTTATACTCGATCAGGGGATATTGTTATACTCAATCAGGGGACTTTCTTATACTCGAGCAGGGGGCTTTGTTATACTCAATCAGGGGACTTTGTTATGCTCGATCTGGGGACTTTGTTATACTGGGCCAGGAGACTTTGTTATACTCGATCAGGTGGGGTATGTTATACTCGATCAGGGAAGTTTGTTATATTCGATCAGGGGAGTTTGTTATACTCGATCAGGGGACTTTGTTATACTCGATCATGGGACTTTGTTATACTCAATCAGGGGACTTTGTTATACTCGATTAGGGGCCTTTGTTATACTCGATGAGGGGGCTTTGTTATACTCGACCAGGGGACTTTGTTATATTCGATCAGGGAACATTGGTGTACTCGACCAGGGAACTTTTTTATAATTAATCAGGGGACTTTGTTATACTCCATCAGGGGAATTTGTTATACTCGACCAGGGGACTTTTTTATACTTGACCAATGGACTTTGTTATACTCGATGAGGGGCCTTTGTTATACTCGATCTAGGGACTTTGTTTTACTCGAGAAGGCAACTTTGTTATAATCGATCAGGGAACTTTTTTAGACTCGACCATAGGACTTTCTTTTACTCGATCAGGGGATGTGTTATACTCGATCAGGGGACATTGTTATACTCACCCAGAGGACTTTGTTATACTCGATCAGGGGACTTTGTTATACTCAATCAGGGGACTTTGTTATACTCGACCAGGGGACTTTGTTATACTCGATCAGGGGACTTTCTTATACTCGAGCAGGGGTCTTCGTTATACTCGATCAGGGGACTTTGTTATACTCGATGAGGAGGCTTTGTTATACTCGATCAGGGGACTTTGCTATACTAGACCAGGGGACATTGTTATACACGATCAGGGGACTTTGTTATACTCGACCAGGGGACTTTTTTATACTTGACCAATGGACTTTGTTATACTCGATGAGGGGCCTTTGTTATACTCGATCAGGGGCCTTTGTTATACTCGATGACAGGCCTTTGTTATACTCGATCAGGGGACTTTGTTATACTCGTCCAGGGGGCTTTGTATACTAGGATCAGGGGACTTTGTTATTCTCGACCAGGGGACTTTGTTATACTCGCCCAGAGGCCTTTGTTATACTCGGTCAGGGGACTTTGTAATAATCGATCAGGGGATTTTGCTCTGCTCGATCTGGGGACTTTGTTATACTGAGCCAGGAGACTTTGTTATACTCGATCAGGTGGATATGTTATACTCGATCAGGGGACTTCTTTATACTGGACCAGGGGACTTTGTTATACTTGATCAGGGGACTTTGTTATACTCGATCGGGGGACTTTGTTATACTCGTCCAGGGGGCTTTGTTATACTAGGATGAGGGGACTTTGTTACACTCGATTAGGGTACTTTGTCTTACTCGATGAGGACCCTTTGTTATACTCGACCAGGGGACTTTGTTATCATCGATCAGGGGAATTTGTTATGCTCGATCTGGGGACTTTGTTTTACAGGTCCAGGAGACGTTGTTATACTCGAGCAGGGGATATGTTATACTCGATCAGGGGACTTTGTTATACTTGACCAGGGGACTTTGTTATACTCGACCAGTGGACTTTGTTATACTCGATCAGGAGGCTTTGTTATACTCGATCAGGGGTCTTTGCTATACTCGACCAGGGGACATTGTTATACACGATTAGGGGACTTTGTTATACTCGACCAGGGGACTTTTTTATACTTGACCAATGGACTTTGTTATACTCGATGAGGGGCCTTTGTTATACTCGATCAGTGGCCTTTGTTATACTCGATCAGGGGACTTTGTTATACTCAATTAGGGGACTTTCTTATATTCGAGCAGAGGGCTTTGTTATGCTCGATCAGGGGACTTAGTTATACTCGATCAGGAGGCTTTGTTATACTCGATCAGGGGACTTTGCTATACTCGATCAGGGGACTTTGATATACTCGACCAGGGGACTTTTTTATACTTGACCAATGGACTTTGATACTCGATGAGGGGCCTTTGTTATACTCGATCTAGGGACTTTGTTATACTCGAGAAGGTGACTTTGTTATACTCGATCAGGTTACTTTTTTATACTCGACCAGAAGACTTTGCTATACTCGATCAGGGGATATGTTATACTCGATAAGGGGACTTTGTTATACTCAACCAGAGGACTTTGTTATACTCGATCATGGGACATTGTTATACTCAATCAGGGGACTTTGTTATACTCGATTAGGGGCCTTTGTTATACTCGATGAGGGGGCTTTGTTATACTCGACCAGGGGACTTTGTTATATTCGATCAGGGAACATTGGTATACTCGACCAGGGAACTTTTTTATAATTAATCAGGGGACTTTGTTATACTCGATCATGGGAATTTGTTATACTCGACAAGGGTTTTTTTTTATACTTGACCAATGGACTTTGTTATACTCGATGAGGGGCCTTTGTTATACTCGACCAGGGGACTTTGTTATACTCGATGAGGAGGCTTTGTTATACTCGACCAGGGGACTTTTTTATACTTGACCAATGGACTTTGTTATACTCGATGAGGGGCCTTTGTTATACTCGATCAGGGGACTTTTTTATACTCAACCAGAGGACTTTGTTTTACTCGATCAGGGGACTTTGTTATACACAATTAGGGGACTTTGCTATACTCGAGCAAGGGATATGTTATACTCGATTAGGGGACTTTGTTATAATCGACCAGGGGACTTTGTTATACTCGATCAGGAGGCTTTGTTATACTCGACCAGGGGACTTTTTTATACTTGACCAATGGACTTTGTTATACTCGATAAGGGGCCTTGGTTATACTCGATCATGGGACTTTTTTATACTCGACCTGAGGACTTTGTTTTACTCGATCAGGGGATATGTTATACTCGATCAGGGGACTTTGTTATATTCAACCAGAGGACTTTGTTTACTATACTTGACACAATCAGGGGACTTTGTTATACTCGATAGGGGCCTTTGTTATACTCGGGGACTTTCTTATACTGAGAAGGGACTTTGTTATACTCGATCAGGTTACTTTTTTATACTCGACCAGAGGACTTTGCTATACTCGATCAGGGGATATGTTATACTCGATCAGGGGACTTTGTTATACTCAACCAGAGAACTTTGTTATACTCGATCATGGGACTTTGTTATACTCAATCGGGGGACTTTGTTATACTCGATTAGGGGCCTTTGGTATTCTCGATGAGGGGGCTTTGTTATACTCGACCAGGGGACTTTGTTATATTCGATCAGGGAACATTGGTATACTCGACCAGGGAACTTTTTTTATAATTAATCAGGGGACTTTGTTATACTCGATCAGGAGAATTTGTTATACTCGACCAGGGGACATTTTTATACTTGACCAATGGACTTTGTTATACTCGATGAGGGGCCTTTGTTATACTCGACCAGGGGACTTTGTTATACTCGATCAGGAGGCTTTGTTATACTCGACCAGGGGACTTTTTTATACTTGACCAATGGACTTTGTTATACTCAATCAGGGGACTTTTTTATACTCAACCAGAGGACTTTGTTTTACTCGATCAGGTGACTTTGTTATACTCGTCCAGAGGGCTTTGTTATACTAGATCAGGGGACTTTGTTATACTCGATCAGGGGACTTTGTTATACTCGACCAGGGGACTTTTTTATACTTGACCAATCGACTTTGTTATACTTGATGACGGGCCTTTGTTATACTCGATCTGGGGACTTTGTTATACTCTAGTAGGGGACTTTGTTATACTCCATTAGGGGACTTTTTTATACTCGACTAGAGGACTTTGTTATACTCGATCAGGGGACTTTGTTATACTCGACCAGGGGACTTTTTTATACTTGACCAATGGACTTTGTTATACTCAATGAGGGGCCTTTGTTATACTCGAACAGGGACTTTGTTATACTCGACCAGCGTACTTTGTTATATGCGATCAGGGGACTTTTTTATACTCGATCAGGGACTTTGTTATACTCAATCAGAGGACTTTGTTATACTCGATCAGGGGACATTGTTATACTCAATCAGGGGACTTTCTTATACTCGATCAGGGGATATGTTATACTCGATCAGGGGCCTTTGTTATACTCAACCAGAGGACTTTGTTATACTCGATCAGGGGACTTTGTTATACACAATTAGGGGACTTTGCTATACTCGAGCAGGGGATATGTTATACTCGATTAGGGGACTTTGTTTTACTCGACCAGGGGACTTTGTTATACTCGATCAGGAGGCTTTGTTATACTCGACCAGGGGACTTTTCTATACTTGACCAATGGACTTTGTTATACTCGATAAGGGGCCTTGGTTATACTCGATCATGGGACTTTTTTATTCTCGACCTGAGGACTTTGTTTTACTCGATCAGGGGATATGTTATACTCGATCAGGGGACTTTGTTATATTCAACCAGAGGACTTTGTTATACTCGATCAGGGGACTTTGTTATACACAATCAGGGGACTTTGTTATACTCGATTAGGGGCCTTTGTTATACTCAAGCAGGGGGCTTTATTATACTTGATCAGGGGACTTTGTTATACTCGATCAGGGGGCTTTGTTATACTAGGATAAGGGGACTTTGTTATTTTCGAACAGGGGACTTTGTTATACTCGCCCAGAGGCCTTTGTTATGTTCGACCAGGGGACTTTTTTATACTTGACAAATGGACTTTGTTATACTCGACGAGGGGCCTTTGTTATACTCGATCAGGGGCCTTTGTTATACTCGATCAAGGGACTTTCTTATACTCGAGCAGGGGGCTTTGTTATACTCGATCAGGGGACTTTGTTATACTCGATGAGGAGGCTTTGTTATACTCGATCAGGGGGCTTTGCTATACTCGACCAGGGGACATTGTTATACACGATCAGGGGACTTTGTTATAATCGACCAGGGGACTTTTTTATACTTGACCAATGGACTTTGTTATACTCGATGAGGCCTTTGTTACACTCGATCAGGGGCCTTTGTTATACTCGATCAGGGGACTTTGTTATACTCGATCAGGGGACATTCTTATATTCGAGCAGAGGGCTTTGTTATACTAGATCAGGGGACTTTGTTATACTCGATCAGGAGGCTTTGTTATACTCGATCAAGGGACTTTGTTATACTCGACCAGGGGACTTTTTTATATCTTGACCAATGGACTTTGTTATACTCGATGAGGGGCCATTTGTTATACTCGATCTAGGGACTTTGTTATACTCGAGAAGGCGACTTTGTTATACTCGATCAGGTTACTTTTTTATACTCGACCAGAGGACTTTGCTATACTCGATCATGGAAAATGTTATACTCGTCCGGGGACTTTGTTATACTCAACCAGAGGACTTTGTTATACTCGATCATGAAACTTTGTTATGCTCAATCAGGGGACTTTGTAATACTCGATTAGGGGCCTTTGTTATACTCGATGAGGGGGCTTTGTTATACTCGACCAGGGGACTTTGTTATATTCGATCAGGGAACATTGGTATACTCGACCAGGGAACTTTTTTATAATTAATCAGTGGACTTTGTTATACTCGATCAGGGGAATTTGTTATACTCGACCAGGGGACTTTGTTATACTTGACCAATGGACTTTGTTATACTCGCTGAGGGGCCTTTGTTATAATCGATCTAGGGACTTTGTTATACTCGATGAGCGGCCTTTGTTATACTTGATGAGGGGACTTTGTTATACTCGTCCAGGGGGCTTTGTATACTAGGATCAGGGGAATTTGTTATTCTCGACCAGGGGACTTTGTTATACTCGGTCAGGGGACTTTGTTATACTCATCCAGAGGACTTTGTTATACTCGATCAGGGGACTTTGTTATACTTGATTAGGGGACTTTGTTATACTCGAGCAGGGGACTTTGTTATACTCGATCAATGGACTTTGTTATACTCGATCGCCGGACTTTGTTATACTCGATAAGGGGAATTTGTTATACTCGATACGAGGACTTTGTAAGACTCGAACAGGGGACTTTGTTATACTCGACCAGGGGACTTTGTTATACTCGATGAGGGCCTTTGTTATACTCGATCAGGGGACTTTCTTATACTCGAGCAGGGGGCTTTGTTATACTCGATCAGGGGACTTTATTATACTCGATCAGGAGGCTTTGTTATACTCGATCAGGGGACTTTCCTTTACTCGACCAGGGGACTTTGTTATACTCGATCAGGGGACTTTATTATACTCGACCAGGGGAATTTTTTATACTTGACCAATGGACTTTGTTATACTCGACGAGGGGCCTTTGTTATACTCGATCAGGGGACTTTTTTATACTCGACCAAAGGACTTTGTTTTACTCGATCAGGGGATATGTTGTACTCGATCACGTGACTTTGTTATACTCAACCAGAGGACTTTCTTATATTCGATCAGGGGACTTTGTTATACTCGATCAGGGAACTTTGTTATACTTGACCAGGGGACTAATTTATAATTAATCAGGGGACTTTGTCATACTCGATCTGTGGACTTTCCAATATTTTTCCAATGGGCTTTGCTATACTCGATGAGGGGGTTTTGTTATACTCGATGAGGGGCCTTTGTTATACTCGATCAGGGGACTTTGTTATACTCGAGCAGGGGACTTTGTTATACTCGATTAGGGAACTTTTTTATACTCAACCAAAGGACTTTGTTATACTAATATCAGGGGACTTTCTTATTCTCGACCAGGGGACTCTGTTATACTCGACCAGAGGCGTTTGTTATACTCGGTCAGGAGACTTTGTTATAATCGATCATGGGACTTTCTTATGCTCGATATGGGGACTTTGTTATACTGAGCCAGGAGACTTTTTTATACTTGATCAGCGGACTTTGTTATACTGGACCAGGGGGCTTTTTTATACTCGATCAGGGGACTTTGTTATACTCGATCAGGGGACTTTTGTTATACTCGATCAATGGACTTAGTTATACTCGACCACGGGCCTTTGTTAAACTCGTTCAGTGGGCTTTGTTATACTCTATCAGGGGACTTTGTTATACTCGATCAGGGGACTTTGTTATACTTGATCAGGGGCCTTTGTTATACCAGATCAGGTGACTTTGTTATACTCGATTAGGGGCATTTTTTGGACTCGATCAGGGGCCTTTGTTATACTCGATCAGGGGACTTTGTTATACTCGATCGGGGGACTTTCTTATACTCGAGCAGGGGGCTTTGTTATACTCGATCAGGGGACTTTGTTATACTCGATCATGAAGCTTTGTTTTACTCGATAAGGGGACTTTGCTATACTCGACCAGGGGACTTTGTTATACTCGATCAGGGGACTTTGTTATACTCGACCAGGGGACTTTTTTATACTTGACCAATGGACTTTGATATCCTCGATGAGGGGCCTTTGTTATACTTGACCAGCGGCCTTTGTTATACTGGAGTAGAAAAGTGTTATACTCGACCAGGGAACTTTGTTATACTCCACCAGGGACTTTGTTATACTCGATCAGGGGATATGTTATACTCGATCAGGGGACTTTGTTATACTCGGTTCAGGGGAATTTGTTATACTCGTCTAGTCGGCTTTGTTTTTCTAGGATCAGGGGACTTTGTTATACTCGATCAGAGGACTTTGTCTTACTCGATCAGGGCCCTTTGTTATACTCGACCAGGGGACTTTGTTATAATCGATCAGGGGACTTTGTTATGCTCGATCTGGGGACTTTGTTATCCTGGGCCAGGAGATTTTGTTATACTCGATCAGGGGACTTTGTTATACTCCATCAGGGGACTTTGTTATAATCGTCCAAGGGGCTTTGTTATACTAGGATCAGGGGACTTTGGTATTCTCGACCAGGGGACTTTGTTATACTCGACCAGAAGCCTTTGTTATACTCGGTCAGGGGACTTTGTTATACTGGGCCAGGGGACTTTTTTATACTCGATCAGGTGACTTTGTTATACTCAATCAGGGGACTTTGTTACACTCGCCCAGGGTACTTTTTTATACTTGACCAATGGACTTTGTTATACTCAATGAGGGGGCATTGTTATACTCGACCAGGGGCTTTGTTATATTCGATCTGGGAACATTGGTATACTCGACCAGGGAACTTTTTTATAATTAATCAGGGGACTTTGTTATACTCGATCAGGGGAATTTGTTATACTCGACCAGGGGACTTTTTTTATACTTGACCAATGGACTTTGTTATACTCGATGAGGGGCCTTTGTTATACTCGATCTAGGGACTTTTTTATACTCGAGAAGGGGACTTTGTTATACTCGATCAGGGGACTTTTTTATACTCGACCATAGGACTTTCTTTTACTTGATCAGGGGATGTGTTATACTCGATCAGGGGACATTGTTATACTCACCCAGAGGACTTTGTTATACTCGATCAGGGGACTTTGTTATACTCAATCAGGGGACTTTGTTATACTCGACCCGGGGACTTTGTTATACTCGATCAGGGGACTTTCTTATACTCGAGCAGGGGTCTTCGTTATACTCGATCAGGGGACTTTGTTATACTCGATGAGGAGGCTTTGTTATACTCGATCAGGGGACTTTACTATACTCGACCAGGGGACATTGTTATACACGATCAGGGGACTTTGTTACACTCGCCCAGGGGACTTTTTTATACTTGACCAATGGACTTTGTTATACTCGATGAGGGGCCTTTGTTATATTCGATGAGGGGCCTTTGTTATACTCGATGAGGGGCCTTTGTTATACTCGATGAGGGGACTTTGTTATTCTCGTCCAGGGGGCTTTGTATACTAGGATCAGGGGACTTTGTTATTCTCGACCAGGGGACTTTGTTATACTCGCCCAGAGGCCTTTGTTATACTCGGTCAGGGGACTTTGTAATAATCGATCAGGGGACTTTGCTCTACTCGATCTGGGGACTTTGTTATACTGGGCCAGGAGACTTTGTTATACTCGATCAGGTGGATATGTTATACTCAATCAGGGGACTTTGTTATACTGGACCAGGGGACTTTGTTATACTTGATCAGGGGACTTTGTTATACTCGATCGAGGGACTTTATTATACTCGTCCAGGGGGCTTTGTTATACTAGGATCAGGGGACTTTGTATATTCTCGATTAGGGGACTTTGTCTTTCTCGATGAGGGCCCTTTGTTATACTCGACAAGGGGACTTTGTTATAATCGATCAGGGGACTTTGTTATGCTCGATCTGGGGACTTTGTTATACAGGGCCAGGAGACGTTGTTATACTCGAGCAGGGGATATGTTATACTCGATCAGGGGACTTTGTTATACTTGACCAGGGGACTTTGTTGTTCTCGACCAGGGGGCTTTGTTATACTCGATCAGGGGACTTTGTTATACTCATCCAGAGGACTTTGTTATACTCGATCAGGGGACTTTGTTATACTTGATTAGGGGACTTTCTTATACTCGAGCAGGGGACTTTGTTATACTCGATCAGTGGACTTTGTTATACTCGATCACCGGACTTTGTTATACTCGATAAGGGTAATTTGTTATACTCGATCAGGGGACTTTGTTATACTCATTCAGGGGACTTTGTTATACTCGATGAGGGGCCTTTGTTATACTCGATCAGGGGACTTTCTTATACTCGAGCAGGGGGCTTTGTTATACTCTCGATCAGGGACTTTGTTATACTCGATCAGGAGGCTTTGTTATACTCGATCAGGGGACTTTCCTTTACTCGACCAGGGGACTTTGTTATACTCGATCAGGGGACTTTATTATACTCGACCAGGGGAATTTTTTATACTTGACCAATGGACTTTGTTGTACTCGATGAGGGGCCTTTGTTATACTCGATCAGGGGACTTTTTTATACTCGACCAGAGGACTTTGTTATACTCGATTAGGGATATGTTGTACTCGATCACGTGACTTTGTTATACTCAACCAGAGGACTTTCTTATACTCGATCGGGGGACTTTGTTATACTCGATCAGGGAACTTTGTTATACTCGACCAGGGGACTAATTTATAATTAATCAGGGGACTTTGTCATACTCGATCTGTGGACTTTCCTATATTTGAGCAATGGGCTTTGCTATACTCGATGAGGGGGTTTGTTATACTCGATGAGGGGCCTTTGTTATACTCGATCAGGGGACTTTTTTATACTCGAGCAGGGGACTTTGTTATACTCGATTAGGGAACTTTTTTATACTCAACCAAAGGACTTTGTTATACTAATATCAGGGGACTTTGTTATTCTCGACCAGGGGACTCTGTTATACTCGACCAGAGGCGTTTGTTATACTCGGTCAGGAGAATTTGTTATAATCGATCATGGGACTTTCTTATGCTCGATATGGGGACTTTGTTATACTGAGCCAGGGGACTTTTTATACTTGATCAGCGGACTTTGTTATACTGGACCAGGGGGCTTTTTTATACTCGATCAGGGGACTTTGTTATACTCGATCAGGGGACTTTTGTTATACTCGATCAATGGACTTAGTTATACTCGACCACGGGCCTTTGTTATACTCGTCCAGTGGGCTTTGTTATACTCTATCAAGGGACTTTGTTATACTCGATCAGGGGACTTTGTTATACTTGATTAGGGGCCTTTGTTATACTTGATCAGGTGACTTTGTTATACTCGATTAGGGGCATTTTTTGGACTCGATCAGGGGCCTTTGTTATACTCGATCAGGGGACTTTGTTATACTCGATCAATGGACTTAGTTATACTCGACCACGGGCCTTTGTTATACTCGTCCAGTGGGCTTTGTTATACTCTATCAGGGGACTTTGTTATACTCGATCAGGGGACTTTGTTATACTTGATCAGGGGCCTTTGTTATACTAGATCAGGTGACTTTGTTATACTCGATTAGGGGTATTTTTTGGACTCGATCAGGGGCCTTTGTTATACTCGATCAGGGGACTTTGTTATACTCGATCGGGGGACTTTCTTATACTCGAGCATGGGGCTTTGTTATACTCGATCAGGGGACTTTGTTATAGTCGATCATGAAGCTTTGTTTTACTCGATTAGGGGACTTTGCTATACTCGACCAGGGGACTTTGTTATACTCGATCAGGGGACTTTGTTATACTCGACCAGGGTACTTTTTTATACTTGACCAATGGACTTTGATATCCTCGATGAGGGGCCTTTGTTATACTTGACCAGCGGCCTTTGTTATACTGGATTAGAGAAGTGTTATACTCGACCAGGGAACTTTGTTATACTCCACCAGGGACTTTGTTATACTCGATCAGGGGATATGTTATACTCGATCAGGGGACTTTGTTATACTCGGTTCAGGGGAATTTGTTATACTCGTCTAGTCGGCTTTGTTTTTCTAGGATCAGGGGACTTTGTTATACTCGATCAGAGGACTTTGTCTTACTCGATTAGGGCCCTTTGTTATACTCGACCAGGGGACTTTGTTATAATCGATCAGGGGACTTTGTTATGCTCGATCTGGGGACTTTGTTATACTGGGCCAGGAGATTTTGTTATACTCGATCAGGGGACTTTGTTATACTCCATCAGGGGACTTTGTTATAATCGTCCAAGGGGCTTTGTTATACTAGGATCAGGGGACTTTGGTATTCTCGTCCAGGGGACTTTGTTATACTCGACCAGAAGCCTTTGTTATACTCGGTCAGGGGACTTTGTTATACTGGGCCAGGGGACTTTTTTATACTCGATCAGGTGACTTTGTTATACTCAATCAGGGGACTTTGTTACACTCGCCCAGGGGACTTTTTTATACTTGACCAACGGACTTTGTTATACTCGATGAGGGGGCTTTGTTATACTCGACCAGGGGACTTTGTTATATTCGATCTGGGAACATTGGTATACTCGACCAGGGAACTTTATTATAATTAATCAGGGGACTTTGTTATACTCGATCAGGGGAATTTGTTATACTCGACCAGGGGACTTTTTTATACTTGACCAATGGACTTTGTTATACTCGATGAGGGGCCTTTGTTATACTCGATCTAGGGACTTTGTTATACTCGAGAAGGGGACTTTGTTATACTCGATCAGGGGACTTTCTTATACTCGAGCAGGGGTCTTCGTTATACTCGATCAGGGGACTTTGTTATACTCGATGAGGAGGCTTTGTTATACTCGATCAGGGGACTTTGCTATACTCGACCAGGGGACATTGTTATACACGATCAGGGGACTTTGTTACACTCGCCCAGGGGACTTTTTTATACTTGACCAATGGACTTTGTTATACTCGATGAGGGGCCTTTGTTATATTCGATGAGGGGCCTTTGTTATACTCGATGAGGGGCCTTTGTTATACTCGATCAGGGGACTTTGTTATACTCGTCCAGGGGGCTTTGTATACTAGGATCAGGGGACTTTGTTATTCTCGACCAGGGGACTTTGTTATACTCGCCCAGAGGCCTTTGTTATACTCGGTCAGGGGACTTTGTAATAATCGATCAGGGGACTTTGCTCTGCTCGATCTGGGGACTTTGTTATACTGGGCCAGGAGACTTTGTTATACTCGATCAGGTGGATATGTTATACTCGATCAGGGGACTTTGTTATACTGGACCAGGGGACTTTGTTATACTTGATCAGGGGACTTTGTTATACTCGATCGGGGACTTTATTATACTCGTCCAGGGGGCTTTGTTATACTAGGATCAGGGGACTTTGTATATACTCGATTAGGGGACTTTGTCTTACTCGATCAGGGCCCTTTGTTATACTCGACAAGGGGACTTTGTTATAATCGATCAGGGGACTTTGTTATGCTCGATCTGGGGACTTTGTTATACAGGGCCAGGAGACGTTGTTATACGCGAGCAGGGGATATGTTATACTCGATCAGGGGACTTTGTTATACTTGACCAGGGGACTTTGTTGTTCTCGACCATGGGGCTTTGTTATACTCGATCAGGGGACTTTGTTATACTCATCCAGAGGACTTTGTTATACTCGATCAGGGGACTTTGTTATACTTGATTAGGGGACTTTCTTATACTCGAGCAGGGGACTTTCTTATACTCGATCAGTGGACTTTGTTATACTCGATCACCGGACTTTGTTATACTCGATAAGGGTAATTTGTTATACTCGATCAGGGGACTTTGTTATACTCATCTAGGGGACTTTGTTATACTCGATGAGGGGCCTTTGTTATACTCGATCAGGGGACTTTCTTATACTCGAGCAGGGGGCTTTGTTATACTCGATCAGGGGACTTTGTTATACTCGATCAGGAGGCTTTGTTATACTCGATCAGGGGACATTCCTTTACTCGACCAGGGGACTTTGTTATACTCGATCAGGGGACTTTATTATACTCGACCAGGGGAATTTTTTATTCTTGACCAATGGACTTTGTTATACTCGATGAGGGGCCTTTGTTATACTCGATCAGGGGACTTTTTTATACTCGACCAGAGGACTTTGTTATACTCGATCAGGGATATGTTGTACTCGATCACGTGACTTTGTTATACTCAACCAGAGGACTTTCTTATACTCGATCAGGGGACTTTGTTATACTCGATCAGGGAACTTTGTTATACTCGACCAGGGGACTAATTATAATTAATCAGGGGACTTTGTCATACTCGATCTGTGGACTTTCCTATATTTGACCAATGGGCTTTGCTATACTCGATGAGGGGGTTTTGTTATACTCGATGAGGGGCCTTTGTTATACTCGATCAGGGGACTTTTTTATACTCGACCAGAGGACTTTGTTATACTCGATCAGGGATATGTTGTACTCGATCACGTGACTTTGTTATACTCAACCAGAGGACTTTCTTATACTCGATCAGGGGACTTTGTTATACTCGATCAGAGAACTTTGTTATACTCGACCAGGGGACTAATTTATAATTAATCAGGGGACTTTGTCATACTCGATCTGTGGACTTTCCTATATTTGACCAATGGGCTTTGCTATACTCGATGAGGGGGTTTTGTTATACTCGATGAGGGGCCTTTGTTATACTCGATCAGGGGACTTTTTTATACTCAACCAAAGGACTTTGTTATACTAATATCAGGGGACTTTGTTATTCTCGACCAGGGGACTCTGTTATACTCGACCAGAGGCGTTTGTTATACTCGGTCAGGAGACTTTGTTATAATCGATCAGGGGACTTTCTTATGCTCGATATGGGGACTTTGTTATACTGAGCCAGGGGACTTTTTTATACTTGATCAGCGGACTTTGTTATACTGGACCAGGGGACTTTTTTATACTCGATCAGGGGACTTTGTTATACTCGATCAGGGGACTTTTGTTATACTCGATCAGGGGACTTTTGTTATACTCGACCACGGGCCTTTGTTATACTCGTCCAGTGGGCATTGTTATACTCTATCAGGGGACTTTGTTATACTCGATCAGGGGACTTTGTTATATTTGATCAGGGGCCTTTGTTATACTACATCAGGGGACTTTGTTATACTCGATTAGGGGCATTTTTTGGACTCGATCAGGGGCCTTTGTTATACTCGATCAGGGGACTTTGTTATACTCGACCGGGGGACTTTCTTATACTCGAGCAGGGGGCTTTGTTATACTCGATCAGGGGACTTTGTTATACTCGATCAGGGGACTTTGTTATACTCGACCAGGGGACTTTTTTATACTTGACCAATGGACTTTGATATACTCGATGAGGGGCCTTTGTTATACTTGACCAGCGGCCTTTGTTATACTCGATTAGAAAAGTGTTATACTCGACCAGGGAACTTTGTTATACTCCACCAGGGACTTTGTTATACTCGATCAGTGGATATGTTATACTCGATCAGGGGACTTTGTTATACTCGGTTTAGGGGACTTTGTTATACTCGTCTAGTCGGCTTTGTTTTACTAGGATTAGGGGACTTTGTTATACTCGATCAGAGGACTTTGTCTTACTCGATTAGGGCCCTTTGTTATACTCGACCAGGGGACTTTGTTATAATCGATCAGGGGACTTTGTTATGCTCGATCTGGGGACTTTGTTATACTGGGCCAGGAGATTTTGTTATACTCGATCAGGGGACTTTGTTATACTCCATCAGGGGACTTTGTTATAATCGTCCAAGGGGCTTTGTTATACTAGGATCAAGGGACTTTGTTATTCTCGACCAGGGGACTTTGTTATACTCGACCAGAGGCCTTTGTTATACTCTGTCAGGGGACTTTGTTATACTGGGCCAGGGGACTTTTTTATACTCGATCAGTGGACTTTGTTATACTCGATCAGGGTACTTTTGTTATACTCGATCAAGGGACTTTGTTATACTCGAAGAGGGGCCTTTTTTATACTCGATCACCGGACTTTGTTATACTCGATAAGGGGACTTTGTTATACTCGTCCAGGGGGCATTGTTATACTTGATGAGGGGCCTTTGATATACTCGATCAGGGGCCTTTGTTATACTAGAACAGGGGACTTTGTTATACTCGATTAGGGGCATTTTTTCGACTCGATCAGGGGCTTTTCTTATACTCGATCAGAGGACTTTGTTATACTCGATCACGGGACTTTCTTATACTCGAGCAGGGGGCTTTGTTATACTCGATCAGGGGACTTTGTTATACTCGATCAGGAGGCTTTGTTATACTCGATTAGGGGACTGCGTTATACTCGTCCAAGGGGCTTTGTTATACTCGATGAGGGGACTTTGTTATACTCGATCAGGGGACTTTTGTTATACTCGGTCAGGGGACTTTGTTTTACTCGACCAGGGGCCTTTGTTATACTCGATCACCGGACTTTGTTATTCTCGATAAGGGGACTTTGTTATGCTCGTCCAGGGGGCTTTGTTATACTCGACCAGGCGACTTTGTTATAATCGATCAGGGGACTTTGTTATGCTCGATATGGGGACTTTGTTATACTGGGCCAGGGGACTTTTTTATACTCGATCAGCGGACTTTGTTATCCTGGATCAGGGGACTTTTTTATACTCGATTAGGGGACTTTGTCTTATTCTATCAGGGCCCTTTGTTATACTCGATCTGGGGACTTTGTTATACTGAACCAGGGGACTTTGTTATACTCGATCAGGGGACTTTGTTATTCTCGACCAGAAGACTTTTTTATACTCGATCAGGGATATATTATACTCGATCAGGGGACTTTGTTATACTTGATAAGGGGACTTTGTTATACTGGATCAGGGGACTTTGTTATACTCCACCAGGGACTTTGTTATACTCAATAAGGGGATATGTTATACTCGATCAGGGGACTTTGTTATACTCTGTCCAGGGGTCTTTGTTATCCTCGTCCAGTGCGCTTTTTTATACTAGGATCAGGGGACTTTGTTATTCTCGACGAGGGGACTTTGTTATACTCGACCAGAGGCCTTTGTTATACTTGGTCAGGGGACTTTGTTATAATCGATCAGGGAACTTTGTTATGCTCGATCTTGGGACTTTGTTATACTGGGCCAGGAGACTTTGTTATACTCGATCAGGGGATTTGTTATACTCGATCAGGGGACTTTTTTATACTGGACCAGGGGACTTTGTTATACTCGATCAGGGGACTTTGTTATTCTCGACCAGACGACTTTGTTATACTCGATCAGGGGATATGTTATACTCGATCAGGGGACTTTGTTATATTGATTAGGGGACTTTGTTATACTCGATCAGGGGACTTTGTTATACTCGATCAGAGGACTTTGTTATACTCTACCAGGGGCCTTTGTTATACTCGATTAGAAAACATTTTATACTCGATCAGGGGACTTTGTTATACTCGGTCCAGGGGTCTTTGTTATACTCGTCCAGTGGGCTTTGTTATACTAGGATCAGTGGACTTTGTTTTACTCGATCAGGGGACTTTGTCTTACTCGATCAGGGCCCTTTCTTATACTCGACCAGGGGACTTTGTTATAATCGATCAGGGGACTTTGTTATGCTCGATCAGGGGACTTTGTTATACTCGTCCAGGGGGCTTTGTTATACCAGGATCAGGAGACTTTGTTATACTCGTCCAGTGGCCTTTGTTATACTAGGATCAGGGGACTTTGTTTTACTCGATCAGGGCCCTGTCTTATACTCGACCAGGGGACTTTGTTATAATCGATCAGGGGACTTTGTTATGCTCGATCTGGGGACTTTGTTATACTCGTCCAGGGGGTTATGTTATGCTAGGATCAGGAGACTTTTTATACTCGAGCAGGGGACTTTCTTATACTCGATAAGGGGTATTTGTTATGCTCGATAAGGGGACTTTGTTTGACTCGAACAGGGGACTTTGTTATACTCGACCAGGGGACTTTGTTATACTCGATTAGGTGCCTTTGTTATACTAGATCAGGGGACTTTGTTATACTCGATTAGGGGCTTTTGTTAGACTCGATCACGGGCCTTTGTTATACTCGATCAGGGTACTTTGTTATACTCGATGAGGAGGCTTTGTTATACTCGATCAGGGGACTTTGCTATAATCGACCAAGAGACTTTGTTATACTCGATCAGGGGACTTTGTTATACTCGACCAGGGGACTTTTTTTATACTTGACCAATGGACTTTGTTATACTCGATGAGGGGCCTTTGTTATACTTGACCAGCGGCCTTTGTTATACTCGATTAGAAAACTGTTATACTCGACCAGGGGACTTTGTTATACTCCACCAGGGACTTTGTTATACTCGATCAGGGGATATGTTATACTCGGTTCAGGGGACTTTGTTATACTCGTCTATTCGGCTTTGTTATACTAGGATCAGGGGACTTTGTTATACTCGATCAGAGGACTTTGTCTTACTCGATTAGGGCCCTTTGTTATACTCGACCAGGGGACTTTGTTATAATCGATCAGGGGACTTTGTTATGCTCGATCTGGGGACTTTGTTATACTGGGCCAGGAGATTCTGTTATACTCGATTAGGGGACTTTGTTATACTCCATCAGGGGACTTTGTTATACTCGTCCAAGGGGCTCTGTTAAACTAGGATCAGGGGACTTTGTTATTCTCGACCAGGGGACTTTGTTATACTCGACCAGAGGCCTTTGTTATACTCGGTCAGGGGACTTTGTTATACTGGGCCAGGGGACTTTTCTATACTCGATCAGGTGACTTTGTTATACTAGTACCAGGAAACTTTGTTATTCTCGACCAGGGGACTTTTTTATACTCGACCACAGTGCTTTGTTATACTCGGTCAGGGACTATGTTATAATCGATTAGGGGACTTTGTTATGCTCGATCTGGGGACTTTGTTATACTGGACCAAGGGACTTTGTTATACTCGATCAGGGACTTTGTTATACTCGTCCATGGGGCTTTGTTATACTCGATCAGGGGACGTTGTTATAGTCGATCAGGCGACTTTGTCTCTTACTCGATTAGGGTCCTTTGCTATACTCGACCAGGGGACTTTGTTATAATCGATCTGGGGACTTTCTTATGCTCGATATGGGGACTTTGTTATACTGGGCCAGGGGACTTTTTTATACTCGATCAGCGGACTTTGTTATCCTGGATCAGGGGACTTTTTTATACTCGATTAGGGGACTTTGCCTTATTCGATCAGGGCCCTTTGTTATACTCGATCTGGGGACTTTGTTATACTGAACCAGGGGACTTTGTTATACTCGATCAGGGGACTTTGTTATTCTCGACCAGAAGACTTTTTTATACTCGATCAGGGATATATTATACTCGATCAGGGGACTTTGTTATACTCGATCAGGGGACTTTGTTATACTCGGTGATTGGGCTTTGTTATACTCGATCAGGGGAATCTGTTATACTCGATGATTGGGCTTTGTTATACTCGATTAGGAGACATTGTTATACTCGACTTGGGTCCTTTGTTATACTTGTTGATTGGGCTTTGTTATACTCGATAGGGGAATTTGTTATACTCGATCAGGGGACTTTGTTATGCTCGACCAGGGGACTTTGTTATACTGGATCAGGGGACTTTGTTATACTCCACCAGGGACTTTGTTATCCTCAATAAGGGGATATGTTATACTCGATCAGGGGACTTTGTTATACTCTGTCCAGGGGTCTTTGTTATCCTCGTCCAGTGCGCTTTTTTATACTAGGATCAGGGGACTTTGTTATTCTCGACGAGGGGACTTTGTTATACTCGACCAGAGGCCTTTGTTATACTTGGTCAGGGGACTTTGTTATAATCGATCAGGGAACTTTGTTATGCTCGATCTTGGGACTTTGTTATACTGGGCCAGGAGACTTTGTTATACTCGATCAGGGGATTTGTTATACTCGATCAGGGGACTTTTTTATACTGGACCAGGGGACTTTGTTATACTCGATCAGGGGACTTTGTTATTCTCGACCAGACGACTTTGTTATACTCGATCAGGGGATATGTTATACTCGATCAGGGGACTTTGTTATATTGATTAGGGGACTTTGTTATACTCGATCAGGGGACTTTGTTATACTCGATCAGAGGACTTTGTTATACTCTACCAGGGGCCTTTGTTATACTCGATTAGAAAACATTTTATACTCGATCAGGGGACTTTGTTATACTCGGTCCAGGGGTCTTTGTTATACTCGTCCAGTGGGCTTTGTTATACTAGGATCAGTGGACTTTGTTTTACTCGATCAGCGGACTTTCCAATATTTGACCAATGGACTTTGCTATACTTAATGAGGGGCTTTTGTTATACTCGATGTGGGGCCTTTGTTATACTCGATCAGGAGACTTTGTTATTCTCGACCAGGGGACTTTGTTATACTCGACCAGAGGCCTTAGTTATACTCGGTCAGGGGACTCTGTTATATTCGATCAGGGGACTTTGTCATACTCGATCAGGTGCCTTTGATATACTCGGTCAGGGGACTTTGTTGTACTCTATCAGGGGACTTTGTTATATTCGATAAGGGGACTTTGTTATACTGGACCAGTGGACTTTGTTATACTCGATCAGTGGACTTTCCTATATTTGACCAATGGACTTTGCTATACTTAATGAGGGGCTTTTGTTATACTCGATGAGTGGCCTTTGTTATACTCGATGAGAGGACTCTGTTGTCCTCGATCAGGGGACTCTGTAATACTCGATCAGGGGACTTTGTTATACTCGAAAAGTGGCATTTGTTATACTCTTTTAGAGGCCTTTGTTATACTCGAACAGGGGCCTTTGTTAAACTCGATCAAAGGCCTTTGTTATTCTCGATAAGAGGACTTTGTTAAACTCGATGAGGAGACTTTGTTATACTCGATCAGGGGACTTTGTTATATTCGATGAGGGGACTTTGTTATACTCGACCATGGGAGTTTGTTATGCTCGATCAGGGGCCTTTGTTATACTCGATCAGGGGCCTTTATTATACCCGATCAGGGGACTTTGTTATACTCGATCAGGGGACTTTGTTATTCTCGATCAGGGGGAGTTTATTATATTCGAGCTAGGGGCTTTGTTATACTCGATCAGGGAATTTTGTTATACTCGATCAAGGGCCTTTGTTATACTCGTTTAGGACCGCCTTTGTTATATTCGATGAGGGGCCTTTGTTATACTCGACCAGGGGACTTTGTTATACTCGATCAGGGGCTTTTGTTAAACTCGATCAGGGGCCTTTCTTATACTCAATCAGGGGACTTTGTTATACTCGATCAGAGGACTTTGTTATACTCGATGAGGGACTTTGTTATATTCGATGAGGGGACTTTGTTATTCTCGATCATGGGACTTTGTTATACTCGATGAGGGGCCTTTGTTATACTCGATACTTTGACTCGATCAGGGGACTTTGTTATACTCGATCACTAGATTTGTTATTCTCTTTGTTATACGAGGGACTTTGTTATATCATATACTCGGGACTTTGTTTGATAGGGGACTTTGTTTTACTCGATCTTTGTTGGGGACTTTGTTATTCTCGATACAGGGGACTTTGTTATACCGATCAGGGGACTCACTCGATCAGGGGCCTTTGTTATACTCCGATCAGGGGACTTTGTTATACTGACTGGACTTATCCTCGATCAGGGGACTTTGTTATATTCGATGAGGGACTTTGTTATACTCGATCATGGGACTTTGTTATACTCGATCAGGGCCTTTGTTATACTCGACCTGGGGTCTTTGTTATACTCGATCAGGGGCCTTTGTTATACTTGATCAGGGGGCTTTGTTATACTCGATCAGGGGACTTTGTTTTCCTCGACCAGGGGAGTTTGTTATTCTCGATCAGGGGACTTTGTTATACTCGATCAGGGGACTTTGTTATACTCGGTGAGGGGACTTTGTTATACTCGGTGAGGGGACTTTGTTATACTCGATCAGGGGACATTGTTAACCTCGAGCAGAGGCCTTTGTTATACTCGATCAGGGCCCTTTGTTATACTCGTTCAGGCGCCTTTGTTATATTCGATCAGGGGCCTTTGTTATACTGAACCAGGGGACTTTGTTATACTCGATCATGAGACTTTGTTATACTCGATGAGGGGCCTTTGTTATACTCGATGAGGGGAATTTGTTCTTCTCGATCAGGGGACTTTGTTATACTCGATCAGGGTGACTTTGTTATATTCGATGAGGGGACTTTCTTATACTCGATCATGGAACTTTGTTATACTCGATCAGGGGCCTTTGTTATACTCGATCAGAGGCCTTTGTTATACTCGATCAGGGAATTTTGTTATACTCGATCAGGGGACTTTGTTATATTCGATGGGGGACTTTGTTATACTCGATTAGGGGACTTTGTTCTACTCGATCAGGGGACTTTGTTATACTCGATTAGGGGACTTTGTTATATTTGATGGGGGAACTTTGTTATACTCGTTCATGGGACTTTGTTATACTCGATCAGGGGCCTTTGTTTTACTCGATCAGGGGCCATTGTTATAGTCGATCAGGGAACTTTGTTATACTCGATCAGGGGACTTTCTTATACTCGTTCAGGGGATTTTGTTATACTCGATCAAGGGACTTTGTTATACTCGATGAGGGGGCTTGTTATACTCGATCAGGCGAATTTGTTATACTCGATGAAGGGCCTTTGTTAAACTCGATGAGAGGCCTTTGTTATACTCGATCAGGGGACTTTGTTATACTCGATCAGGGGACTTTGTTTCACTCGATTAGGGCAGTCTGTTATACTCGAGGAGGGGACTCTGTTATACTCGATCAGGGGCCTTTGTTATACTCGATCAGGGGACTTTGTTGTACTCGAAAAGTGGCCTTTGTTATACTCTTTTAAAGGCCTTTGTTATACTCGAATAGGGGCCTTTGTTAAACTCGATCAAAGGCCTTTGTTATTCTCGATTAGAGGACTTTGTTAAACTCGATGAGGAGACTTTGTTATACTCGTTCAGGGGAGTTTGTTATACTCGATCAGTGGCCTTTGTTATACTCCATTAGGGGCCTTTTTTATACTCGATCAGGGGCCTTTGTTATACTCGATCAGGGGACTTTGTTATCATCGACCAGGAGTCTTTGTTATACTCGATCAGGGGCCTTTGTTATACTTGATCAGGGGGCTTTGTTATACTCGATCAGGGGACTTTGTTTTCTCGATCAGGGGGACTTTGTATACTCGATCAGGGGACTTTGTTATACTCGATCAGGGACCTTTGTTATACTCGATTAGGGACGCTGTTATATTCGTTCCAGGCACATTATATGATATTCGATGGGGAGCTTTTATTTATACTCGACCAGGGGACTTTGTTAAACTCGATGAGGGCCTGTTAGAAAGCTCGATCAGGGGCTTTGTTATACTCGATCAGGGGACATTGTTATATACTCGATCCAGGGACTTTGTTCTACGATCAGGGGACTTTGTTATACTCGATCATGGGACTTTGTTATATTCGATGAGGACTTTGTTATACTCGATCACGGGGACTTTGTTATACTCGATCAGTGGCCTTTGTTATACTCGTTCAGGGGATTTTGTTATACTCGATCAGGGGACTTTGTTATACTCGATCAGGGGACATTGTTATACTCGACCAGGGGAGTTTGTTATACTCGACCAGGGAACTTTTTTGTACTCGATCAGGGGCCTTTGTTAAACTCGATCTGGGGCCTTTGTTATACTCATCCAGGGGACTTTGTTATACTCGATGTGGGGCCTTTCTTAATCTCGATCAGAGGCCTTTGTTATACACGATCAGGGGACTTTGTTATACTCGATCAGGGGACTTTGTTACACTCGATCAGTGGCCTTTGTTATACTCGATCAGGGGCCTTTGTTATACTCGATGAGGGGACTTTGTTATACTCGATCAGGGGACTCTGTTATACTCGATCAGGGGGCTTTGTTATACTCAATCAGGGGACTTTGTTATTCTCGATCAGGGGGACTTTGTTATACTCGATCAGGGGGTTTTGTTATACTCGATCAGGGGCCTTTGTTATACACGTTCAGGCGCCTTTGTTATATTCGATCAGTGGCTTTTGTTATACTCGACCTGGGGACTTTGTTATATTCGATCAGGGGCTTTTGTTAAACTCGATTAGGGGCCTTTGTTATACTCAATCAGGGGACTTTTATACTTGATCAGGGGACTTTGTTATACTCGATCAGGGGGCTTTGTTTTACTCGACCAGGAAACTTTGTTATACTCGATGTGGGGCATTTGTTATAATCGTTCAGGGGACTTTGTTATACTCGATCACGGGACTTTGTTATAATCGATCAGGGGACTTTGTTATGCTCGATCAGGGGACTTTGTTATATTCGATGAGGGGACTTTGTTATACTCTATCATGGGACTTTGTCATACTCGATGATGGGCCTTTGTTATACTCGATGAGGGGACTCTGTTATACTCGATTTGGGGACTCTGTAATACTCGATCAGGGGACTTTGTTATACTCGATCAGGGGACTTTGTTATATTCGATGAGGGGACTTTGTTATACTCGATCATGGGACTTTGTTATACTCAATGAGGGGCCTTTGTTATACTCGATGAGGGGACTTTGTTCTACTCGATCAGGTGACTTTGTTATACTCGATCATGGGACTTTGTTATACTCGACCAGGGGCCTTTGTTATACTCGATCAGGGGCCATTGTTATAGTCGATCAGGGAACTTTGTTATACTCGATCAGGGAACTTTCTTATACTCGATCAGGGGACTTTCTTATACTCGTTCAGGGGATTTTGTTATACTCGATCAAGGGACTTTGTTATACTCGATGAGGGGGCTTTGTTTTACTCGATCAGGCGAATTTGTTATACTCGATGAAGGGCCTTTGTTAAACTCGATAAGAGGCCTTTGTTATACTCGATCAGGGGACTTTGTTATACTCGATCAGGGGACTTTGTTACACTCGATTAGGGCAGTCTGTTATACTCGAGGAGGGGACTCTGTTATACTCGATCAGGGGCCTTTGTTATACTCGATCAGGGGACTTTGTTGTACTCGAAAAGTGGCCTTTGTTATACTCCTTTAGAGGCCTTTGTTATACTCGAACAGGGGCCTTTGTTAAACTCGATCAAAGGCCTTTGTTATTCTCGATTAGAGGACTTTGTTAAACTCGATGAGGAACCTTTGTTGCTTCTCGATCAGGGACTTTGTTATAATCGACCAGGAATCTTTGTTATACTCGATCAGGGACGCTGTTATACTTGATCAGGGGCTGTTATACTCGATCAGGGGACTTTGTTATTCTCGATCAGGACTTTATTTATACTCGATCAGGGGACTTTGTTATACTCGATCAGGGACCTTTGTTATACTCGATCAGGGGCCTTTGTTATACTCGTTCAGGCACCTTTGTTATATTCGATGAGAGGCTTTTGTTATACTCGACTAGGGGACTTTGTTATACTCGATGAGGGGCCTTTGTTAAACTCGATCAGGGGCCTTTGTTATACTCGATCAGGGTGACTTTGTTATATTCGATGAGGGGACTTTGTTATACTCGATCATGGGACTTTGTTATACTCGATGAGGGGCCTTTGTTATACTCCATGAGGGGACTTTGTTCTATTCGATCAGGGGACTTTGTTATACTCGATCAGGGGACTTTTATATATTCGATGAGGGAACTTTGTTATACTCGATCATGGGACTTTGTTTTCCTCGACCAGGGGAGTTTGTTATACTCGATCAGGGGACTTTGTTATACTCGGTGAGGGGACTTTGTTATACTCGATCAAGGGAATTTGTTAACCTCGATCAGATTCCTTTGTTATACTCGATCAGGGGACTTTGTTATACTCGATCAGGGAACTTTGAAATACTCGATCAGGGCCCTTTGTTATACTCGTTCAGGCGCCTTTGTTATATTCGATCAGGGGCCTTTGTTATACTCGACCAGAGGACTTTGTTATACTCGATCATGGGACTTTGTTATACTCGATGAGGGGCCTTTGTTATACGCGATGAGGGGACTTTGTTGTACTCGATCAGGGGACTTTGTTATACTCGATTAGGGTGACTTTGTTATATTCGATGAGGGGACTTTGTTATACTCGATCATGGAACTTTGTTATACTCGATCAGGGGTCTTTGTTATACTCGATCAGGGGCCTTTGTTATACTCGATCAGGGAACTTTGTTATACTCGATCAGGGGACTTTGTTATATTCGATGAGGGGACTTTGTTATACTCGATTAGGGGACTTTGTTCTACTCGATCAGGGGACTTTGTTATACTCGATTAGGGGACTTTGTTATATTTGATGAGGGGACTTTGTTATACTCGTTCATGGGACTTTGTTATACTCGATCAGGGGCCTTTGTTATACTCGATCAGGGGCCATTGTTATAGTCGATCAGGGAACTTTGTTATACTCGATCAGGGGACTTTCTTATACTCGTTCAGGGGATTTTGTTATACTCGATCAAGGGACTTTGTTATACTCGATGAGGGGGCTTGTTATACTCGATCAGACGAATTTGTTATACTCGATGAAGGGCCTTTGTTAAACTCGATGAGAGGCCTTTGTTATACTCGATCATTGGACTTTGTTATACTCGATCAGGGGACTTTGTTACACTCGATTAGGGCAGTCTGTTATACTCGAGGAGGGGACTGTGTTATACTCGATCAGGGGCCTTTGTTATACTCGATCAGGGGACTTTGTTGTACTCGAAAAGTGGCCTTTGTTATACTCTTTTAGAGGCCTTTGTTATACTCGAATAGGGGCCTTTGTTAAACTCGATCAAAGGCCTTTGTTATTCTCGATTAGAGGACTTTGTTAAACTCGATGAGGAGACTTTGTTATACTCGTTCAGGGGAGTTTGTTATACTCGATCAGTGGCCTTTGTTAACTCCATTAGGGGGCCTTTTCTTTTGTTATAATGATCAGGGGCCTCGGTTATACTCTCGATCAGGGATTTTTGTTATAATCGACCAGAGTCTTTTTGTTTATACCTGATCAGGGCCTTGGTTATACATGATCAGGGGTTTGTTATTCTCGATCAGGGGACTTTGTTTTTCTCGCGATCAGGGGGACTTTGTTATACTCGATCAGGGGACTTTGTTATACTCGATCAGGGAACTTTGTTATACTCGATCAGGGGCCTTTGTTATACTCGTTCAGGCACCTTTGTTATATTCGATGAGGGGCTTTTGTTATACTCGACCAGGGACTTTGTTATACTCGATGAGGGGCCTTTGTTAAACTCGATCAGGGGCCTTTGTTATACTCGATCAGGGGACATTGTTATACTCGATCAGGGGACTTTGTTCTACACGATCAGGGGACTTTGTTATACTCGATCATGGGACTTTGTTATATTCGATGAGGGGACTTTGTTATACTCGATCATGGGACTTTGTTATACTCGATCAGTGGCCTTTGTTATATTCGATCTGGGGCCTTTGTTATACTCGTTCAGGGGATTTTGTTATACTCGATCAGGGAACTTTGTTATACTCGATCAGGGGACATTGTTATACTCGACCAGGGGAGTTTGTTATACTCGACCAGGGGACTTTTTTGTACTCGATCAGGGGCCTTTGTTAAACTCGATCTGGGGCCTTTGTTATACTCATCCAGGGGACTTTGTTATACTCGATGAGGGGCCTTTCTTAATCTCGATCAGAGGCCTTTGTTATACACGATCAAGGGACTTTGTTATACTCGATCAGGGGACTTTGTTACACTCGATCAGTGGCCTCTGTTATACTCGATCAGGGGCCTTTGTTATACTCGATGAGGGGACTTTGTTATACTCGATCAGGGAACTCTGTTATACTCGATCAGGGGGCTTTGTTATACTCAATCAGGGGACTTTGTTATTCTCGATCAGGGGGACTTTGTTATACTCGATCAGGGGGTTTTGTTATACTCGGTCAGGGGCCTTTGTTATACACGTTCAGGCGCCTTTGTTATATTCGATCAGTGGCTTTTGTTATACTCGACCTGGGGACTTTGTTATATTCGATCAGGGGCTTTTGTTAAACACGATCAGGGGCCTTTGTTATACTCAATCAGGGGACTTTGTTATACTTGATCAGGGGACTTTGTTATACTCGATCAGGGGGCTTTGTTTTACTCGACCAGGAAACTTTGTTATACTCGATGAGGGGCATTTGTTATAATCGTTCAGGGGACTTTGTTATACTCGATCAGGGGACTTTGTTAAAATCGATCAGGGGACTTTGTTATGCTCGATCAGGGGACTTTGTTATATTCGATGAGGGGACTTTGTTATACTCTATCATGGGACTTTGTTATACTCGATGAGGGGCCTTTGTTATACTCGATGAAGGGACTCTGTTATACTCGATCAGGGGACTTTGTTATACTCGATCAGGGGACTTTGTTATATTCGATGAGGGGACTTTGTTATACTCGATCATGGACTTTTGTTATACTCAATGAGGGGCCTTTTGTTATACTCGATGAGGACTTTTGTTCTACCTGGATCAGGGATTCTTTGTTATACTCGATCATGGGACTTTGTTATACTCGATCAGGGGCCTTTGTTATACTCGATCAGGGGCCATTGTTATAGTCGATCAGGGAACTTTCTTATACTCGATCAGGGGACTTTCTTATACTCGATCAGGGGACTTTCTTATACTCAATCAGGGGACTTTCTTATTCTCGTTCAGGGGATTTTGTTATACTCGATCAGGGGACTTTGTTATACTCGATGAGGGGGCTTTGTTATACTCGATCAGGTGAATTTGTTATACTCGATGAGGGGCCTTTGTTAAACTCAATGTGAGGCCTTTGTTATACTCGATCAGGGGACTTTGTTATACTCGATCAGGGGACTTTGTTACACTCGATTAGGGCAGTCTGTTATACTCGAGGAGGGGACTCTGTTATACTCGATCAGGGACCTTTGTTATACTCGATCAGGGGACTTTGTTGTACTCGAAAAGTGGCCTTTGTTATACTCTTTTAGAGGCCTTTGTTATACTCGAACAGCCTTTGTTAAACTCGATCAAAGGCCTTTGTTATAATTCTCCATTAGGCCTTTTGTTATACTCGATCAGGGGCCTTTGTTATACTCAAACAGGGGTCTTTGTTATACTCGATCAGGGGACTTTGTTATAATCGACCAGGAGTCTTTGTTATACTCGATCAGGGGCCTTTGTTATACTTGATTAGGGGGCTTTGTTATACTCGATCAGGGGACTTTGTTATTCTCGATCAGGGGGACTTTGTTATACTCGATCAGGGGACTTTGTTATACTCGATCAGGGACCTTTGTTATACTCGATCAGGGGCCTTTGTTATACTCGTTCAGGCACCTTTGTTATATTCGATGAGAGGGTTTTGTTATACTCGACCAGGGGAATTTGTTTACCTGATGAGGGGCCTTGTTAAACCTGACTGTGGGCCTTTTGGTTATACTCGATCAGGGGGACATTAAGCGTACTCGATCAGGGGATCTTTGTTCACACGATCAGGGGACTTTTATATACTCGATCATGGACTTTGTTATATTCGATGAGGGACTTTTGTTATAATTTCCCGGATCATGGGATCTTGTTATACTCGATCAGTGGCCTTTGTTATACCTGATCTGGGGCCTTTGTTATACTCGATGAGGGGACTTTGTTATACTCGATGAGGGGACTTTGTTATACTCGTTCAGGGGATTTTGTTATACTCGATCAGGGAACTTTGTTATACTCGATCAGGGGACATTGTTATACTCGACCAGGGGAGTTTGTTATACTCGACTAGGGGACTTTTTTGTACTCGATCAGGGGCCTTTGTTAAACTCGATCTGGGGCCTTTGTTATACTCATGCAGGGGACTTTGTTATACTCGATGAGGGGCCTTTCTTAATCTCGATCAGAGGCCTTTGTTATACACGATGAGGGGACTTTGTTATACTCGATCAGGGGACTTTGTTACACTCGATCAGTGGCCTTTGTTATACTCGATCAGGGGCCTTTGTTATACTCGATGAGGGGAATTTGTTATACTCGATTAGGGGACTCTGTTATACTCGATCAGGGGGCTTTGTTATACTCAATCAGGGGACTTTGTTATTCTCGATCAGGGGGACTTTGTTGTACTCGATCAGGGGACTTTGTTATAATCGATCAGGGGACTTTGTTATGCTCGATCAGGGGACTTTGTTATATTCGATGAGGGGACTTTGTTATACTCTATCATGGGACTTTGTTATACACGTTCAGGCGCCTTTGTTATATTCGATCAGTGGCTTTTGTTATACTCGACCTGGGGACTTTGTTATATTCGATCAGGGGCTTTTGGTAAACTCGATCAGGAGCCTTTGTTATACTCAATCAGGGGACTTTGTTATATTTGATCAGGGGACTTTGTTATACTCGATCAGGGGGCTTTGTTTTACTCGACCAGGAAACTTTGTTATACTCGATGAGGGGCATTTGTTATAATCGTTCAGGGGACTTTGTTGTACTCGATCAGGGGAATTTGTTATAATCGATCAGGGGACTTTGTTATGCTCGATCAGGGGACTTTGTTATATTCGATGAGGGGACTTTGTTATACTCTATCATGGGACTTTGTTATACTCGATGAGGGGCCTTTGTTATACTTCGGGATGGGACTCGTTATACCGATCAGGGGACTTTGTTATACTCGATCAGGGGACTTTGTTATATTCGATGAGGGGACTTTGTTATACTCGATCATGGGACTTTGTTATACTCAATGAGGGGCCTTTGTTATACTCGATGAGGGGAATTTGTTCTACTCGATCAGGGGACTTTGTTATACTCGATCAGGGGACTTTGTTATATTCGATCAGGGGACTTTGTTGTACTCGATAATGGGACTTTGTTATACTCGATCAGGGGCCTTTGTTATACTCGATCAGGGGAATTTGTTTTCGTCGACCAGGGGAGTTTGTTATACTCGATCAGGGGACTTTGTTATACTCGATCAGGGGACTTTGTTATACTCGGTGAGGGGACTTTGTTATACTCAATCAGTGGAATTTGTTATATTCGATTAGGGGACTTTGTTATACTCGATCAGGGGCCTTTGTTATAATCGAACAGGGGCCTTTGTTAAACTCTTCAAAGGCCTTTGTTATTCTCGATTAGAGGACTTTGTTAATCTCGATGAGGAGACTTTGTTATACTCGATCAGGGGAGTTAGTTATACTCGATCAGGGGACTTTGTTTTATTCGATCAGGGGACTTTGTGTTACTCGATCAGGGCCTTTGTTATATACTCGATGGGGGCCTTTTGTTATACTCGATCAAGCGCCTTTGTTTATACTCGACCAGGTTACTGATATACTCGACCAGGGGTCTTGTTATACTCGATCGGGGACTTTTATTTATACTCGATCAGGGCCTTTGTTATACTCGATCAGGGGCCTTTGTTATACTCGATCAGACGCCTTTGTTATACTCGACCAGGGGCTTTTGTTAAACTCGATCAGGGGCCTTTGTTATACTCAATCAGGAGACTTTGTTATACCCGATCAGGGGACTTTGTTATACTCGATCAGGGGACTTTGTTATATTCGATGAGGGGACTTTCTTATACTCGATCATGGGACTTTGTTATACTCGATGAGGGGCCTTTGTTTTACTTGATGAGGGGACTCTGTTATACTCGATCAGAGGACTTTGTTATACTCGATCAGGGGACTTTGTTATATTCGATGAGGGGACTTTGTTATACTCGATCATGGGACTTTGTTATTTTCAATGAGGGGCCTTTGTTATACTCGATGAGGGGACTTTGTTCTACTCGATCAGGGGACTTTGTTATACTCGATCAGGGGACTTTGTTATATTCGATCAGGGGACTTTGTTTTACTCGATAATGGGACTTTGTTATACTCGATCAGGGGCCTTTGTTATACTCGATCAGGGGACTTTGTTATCCTCGACCAGGGGAGTTTGTTATACTCGATCAGGGGACTTTGTTATACTCGATGAGGAGACTTTGTTATACTCGGTGAGGTGACTTTGTTATACTCGATCAGGGGACTTTGTTAAACTCGATCAGAGGCCTTTGTTATACTCGATCAGGGGACTTTGTTATACTCGATTAGGGGACTTTGTTATATTCGATGAGGGGGACTTTGTTATACTCGATCATGGGACTTTGTTGCATACTCGATGAGGGCCTTTATTATACTCATTGAGACTTTGTTCTACTCGATCAGGGGACTTTGTTATATGCTCGATCAGGGGACTTTTGATATATTCGATGAGGACTTTGGTATACTCGATCATGGGCCTTTGTTATACTCGATGAGGGGACTCTGTTATACTCGATGAGGGGACTCTGTAATACTCGATCAGGGGACTTTGTTATACTCGATCAGTGGACTTTGTTATACTCTTTTAGAGGCCATTGTTATACTCGAACAAGGGCCTTTGTTAAAATCGATCAAAGGCCTTTGTTATTCTCGATTAGAGGACTTTGTTAATCTCGATGAGGAGACTTTGTTATACTCGATCAGGGGACTTTGTTTTACTCGATCAGGGGGCTTTGTTATACTCGATCAGGGGACTTTGTTATACTCGATCAGGGGCCTTTGTTATACTCGATCAGGGCTCTTTGTTATACTCGATCAGGCGCCTTTGTTATACGACCAGGGGTCTTTGTTAAACTCGATGAGGAGACTTTGTTATACTCGATCAGGGAAGTTTGATATACCCGATCAGTGGCCTTTGTTACACTCGATCAAGGGCCTTTGTTATACTCGATCAGGGGACTTTTTATAATCGACCAGGAGTCTTTGTTATACTCGTTCAGGGGCCTTAGTTATACATGATCAGGGGGCTTTGTTATACTCGATCAGGGGACTTTGTTATTCTCGATCAGGGGGACTTTGTTATACTCGATCAGGGGACTTTGTTATACTCGATCAGGGAACTGTGTTATACTCGATCAGGGGCCTTTGTTATACTCGTTCAGGCACCTTTGTTATATTCGATGAGGGGCCATTGTTATACTCGACCAGGGGACTTTGTTATACTCGATGAGGGGCCTTGTTTAACTCGATGAGGGGCCTTTGTTATACTCGATGAGGGAACATTGCTATACTCGATCAGGGGACTTTGTTCTACTCGATCAGGGGACTTTGTTATACTCGATCACGGGACTTTGTTATATTCGATGAGGGAACTTTGTTATACTCGATCATGGGACTTTGTTATACTCGATCAGTGGCCTTTGTTATACTCGATGAGGGGCTTTTGTTATACTCGATGAGGGGACTTTGTTATACTCGATGAGGGGACTTTGTTATACTCGTTCAGGGGATTTTGTTATACTCGATCAGGGGACTTTGTTATACTCGATCAGGGGACATTGTTATACTCGACCAGGGGAGTTTGTTATACTCGACCAGGGAACTTTTTTGTACTCGATCAGGGGCCTTTGTTAAACTCGATCTGGGGCCTTTGTTATACTCATCCAGGGGACTTTGTTATACTCGATGTGGGGCCTTTCTTAATCTCGATCAGAGGCCTTTGTTATACACGATCAGGGGACTTTGTTATACTCGATCAGGGGACTTTGTTACACTCGATCAGTGGCCTTTGTTATACTCGATCAGGGGCCTTTGTTATACTCGATGAGGGGACTTTGTTATACTCGATCAGGGGACTCTGTTATACTCGATCAGGGGGCTTTGTTATACTCGATCAGGGGACTTTGTTATTTTCGATCAGGGGGACTTTGTTATACTCGATCAGGGGGTTTTGTTATGCTCGATCAGGGAACTTTGTTATACTCGATTAGGGGCCTTTGTTATACACGTTCAGGCGCCTTTGTTATATTCGATCAGGGGCTTTGTTATACTCGACCTGGGGACTTTGTTATACTCGATCACGGGCTTTTGTTAAACTCGATCAGGGGCCTTTGTTATACTCAATCAGGGGACTTTGTTATACTTGATCAGGGGACTTTGTTATACTCGATCAGGGGGCTTTGTTTTACTCGACCAGGAAACTTTGTTATACTCGATGAGGGGCATTTGTTATAATCGTTCAGGGGACTTTGTTATACTCGATCAGGGGACTTTGTTATAATCGATCAGGGGACTTTGCTATGCTCGATGAGGAGACTTTGTTATATTCGATGAGGGGACTTTGTTATACTCTATCATGTGACTTTGTCATACTCGATGAGGGGCCTTTGTTATACTCGATGAGAGGACTCTGTTATACTCGATTTGGGGACTCTGTAATACTCGATCAGGGGACGTTGTTATACTCTTTTAGAGACCTTTGTTATACTCGAACAGGGGCCTTTGTTAAACTCGATCAAAGGCCTTTGTTATTCTCGATTAGAGGACTTTGTTAATCTCGATGAGGAGACTTTGTTATACTCGATCAAGGGAATTAGTTTTACTCAATCAGGGTGACTTTGTTTTATTCGATCAGGGGACTTTGTTATACTCAATCAGGGGCCTTTGTTATACTCGATTAGGGGCCTTTGTTATACTCGATCAAGCGCCTTTGTTATACTCGACCAGGGGTCTTTGTTATACTCGACCAGGGGTCTTTGTTGTACTCGATGAGGGACCTTTGTTACACTCGATCAGGGGCCTTTGTTATACGCGTTCAGGCACCTTTGTTATATTCGATCAGGGGCCTTTGTTATACTCGACCAGGGGACTTTGTTATACTCCATCAGGGGCCTTTGTTAAACTCGATCAGGGGCCTTTGTTATACTCAATCAGGGGACTTTGTTATACTCGATCAGGGGACTTTGTTATACTCGATCAGGGGGCTTTGTTTTACTCGATCAGGAAACTTTGTTATACTCGATCAGGAGCCTTTGATATAATCGTGCAGGGGACTTTGCTATACTCGATCAGGGGACTTTGTTCTTCTCGATCAAGGGACTTTGTTATACTCGATCAGGGGTCTTTGTTATATTCGATGAGGGGACTTTGTAATACTCGACCATGGGAGTTTGTTATGCTCGATCAGCGGCCTTTGTTATACTCGATCAGGGGCCTTTATTATACCCGCTCAGGGGACTTTGTTATACTCGATCAGGGGACTTTGTTATTCTCGATCAGGGGGACTTTGTTAAACTCGATCAGGGGCCTTTGTTTTACACGACCAGGAAACTTTTTTATACGCGATGAGGGGCATTTGTTATAATCGTTCAGGGGACTTTGTTATACTCGATCAGGGGACTTTGTTATACTCGATCAGGGACTTGTTATACCTGATTAGGGGCTTTGTTATATTCGATGAGGGACTTTGTTTACCTCGATATATTCGGGGTTATCATGGACTGTTTGTACTCGATACTGACTCGATAGGGCCTTTGTTATATCTGATGGGTTTTGTTATACTCGATCATGGGACTTTGTTATACTCGATAAGGGCCCTTATTTATACTCGATGAGGGACTTTTGTCTCTACTGATCAGGGGACTTTTGTTATACTCGGATCAGGGACTTTGTTATATTCGATCAGGGGACTTTGTTATACTCGATCATGGGACTTTGTTATACTCGATCAGGGGCCTTTATTATACCCGATCAGGGGACTTTCTTATACTCGATCAGGGGTCTTTGTTATTCTCGATCAGGGGGACTTTGTTATACTCGATGAGGGGGCTTTGTTATACTCGATCAGGGAACTTTGTTATACTCGATCAGGGGCCTTTGTTATACACGTTCAGGCGCCTTCGTTATATTCGATGAGGGGCCTTTGTTATACTCGACCTGGGGACTTTGTTATACTCGATCAGGGACTTTTGTTAAAGTCGATCAGGGGCCTTTGTTATACTCAATCAGGGGACTTTGTTATACTTGATCAGTGGACTTTGTTATACTCGATCAGGGGGCTTTGTTATATTCGACCAGGAAACTTTGTTATACTCGATGAGGGGCATTTGTTATAATCGTTCAGGGGACTTTGTTATACTCGATCAGGCGACTTTGTTATACTCGATCAGGGGACTTTGTTATACTCGATTAGGGGACTTTGTTATATTCGATGAGGGGACTTTGTTATACTCGATCATGGGACTTTGTTATACTCGATGAGGGGCCTTTGTTATACTCGATGAGGGGACTTTGTTATACTCGATCAGTGGCCTTTGTTATACTCTTTTAGAAGCTTTGTTATACTCGAACAGGGGCCTTTGTTAAACACTTCAAAGGCCTTTGTTATTCTCGATTAGAGGACTTTGTTAATCTCGATGAGGAGACTTTGTTATACTCAATGAGGGGAGTTTGTTATACTCGATCAGTGGACTTTGTTATACTCGATGAGGGGCCTTTGTTATACTCGATTAGGGGCCTTTATTATACTCGATCAGGCGCCTTTGTTATACTCGACCAGGGGTCTTTGTTAAACTCGATGAGGAGACTTTGTTATACTCGATCAGGGGAGTTTATTATACTCGATCAGTGGCCTGTGTTATACTCGATCAGGGGCCTTTGTTATACTCGATCAGGGGACTTTGTTATAATCGACCAGGAGTCTTTGTTATACTCGATCAGGGGCCTTTTATATACTTGATTAGGGGGCTTTGTTATACTGGATCAGGGGACTTTGTTATTCTCGATCAGGGGGACTTTGTTATACTCGATCAGGGGACTTTGTTATACTCGATCAGGGAACTTTGTTATACTCGATCAGGGGCCTTTGTTATACTCGTTCAGGCTCCTTTGATATATTCGATCAGGGGCCTTTGTTATACTCGACCAGGGGACTTTGTTATACTCCATGAGGGGCCTTTGTTAAACTCGATCAGGGGCCTTTGTTATACTCGATCAGGGGACATTGATATACTCGATTAGGGGACTTTGTTATTCTCGATTAGGGGGACTTTGTTATACTCGATCAGGGGGCTTTGTTATACTCGATCAGGGAACTTTGTTATACTCGATCAGGGGCCTTTGTTATACACTCGATCAGGGCCTTTGTTATACTCGACCTGGGACTTTGTTATACTCGATCAGGGACTTTTGTTAAAGTCGATCAGGGGCCTTTGTTATACTCAATCAGGGGACTTTGTTATACCTGATCAGGTGACTTTGTTATACTCGACCAGGAAACTTGTTATACTCGATGAGGGGCATTTGTTATAATCGTTCAGGGGACTTTGTTATACTCAATCAGGGGACTTTGTTATACTCGATCAGTCTTTGTTATACTTGATCAGGGGAGTTTGTTATACTCGATCAGTGGCGCTGTTATACTCGATCAGGGGACTTTGTTATTCTCGATCCGGGGACTTTTTATACTCGATCAGGGGGACTTGTTTATACTCGATCAGGAACTTTGTTATACTCGATCAAGCTGCTGATATATATTCGATCAGGGGCCTTTGTTATACTCGACGAGGGGACTTTGTTATACTCGATGAGGGGCCTTTGTTAAACTCGATTAGGGGCCTTTGTTATACTCGATCAGGGGACATTGATATACTCGATCAGGGGACTTTGTTCTACACGATCAGGGGACTTTGTTATACTCGATCACGGGACTTTGTTTTATTCGATGAGGGGACTTTGTTATACTCGATCATGGGACTTTGTTATACTCGACCAGTGGCCTTTGTTATACTCGATCAGGGGCCTTTGTTATACTCGATGGGGGGACTTTGTTATACTCGTTGAGGGGACTTTGTTATACACGTTCAGGCGCCTTTGTTATATTCGATCAGTGGCTTTTGTTATACTCGACCTGGTAACTTTGTTATACTCGATCAGGGGCTTTTGTTAAACTCGATTAGGGGCCTTTGTTATACTCAATCAGGGGACTTTGTTATACTTGATCAGGGGACTTTGTTATACTCGATCAGGGAGCTTTGTTTTACTCGACCAGGAAACTTTGTTATACTCGATGAGGGGCATTTGTTATAATCGTTCAGGGGAATTTGTTATACTCGATCAGGGGACTTTGTTATACTCGATGAGGGGACTTTGTTATACTCAATCAGGGGACTTTGTTATATTCGATGAGGGGACTTTGTTATACTCTATCATGGGACTTTGTTATACTCGATGAGGGGCCTTTGTTATACTCGATGAGGGGACTCTGTTATACTCGATCTGGGGACTCTGTAATACTCGATCAGGGGACGTTGTTATACTCGATGAGAGGCCTTTGTTATACTCTTTTAGAGGCCTTTGTTAAACTCGATCAAAGGCCTTTGTTATTCTCGATTAGAGGACTTTGTTAATCTCGATGAGGAGACTTTGTTTTACTCGATCAGGGGAGTTAGTTATACTCAATCAGGGAACTTTGTTTTACTCGATCAGGGGACTTTGTATTACTCGATCAGGGGCCTTTGTTATACTCGATCAGGGGCCTTTGTTATACTCGATCAGACTCCTTTGTTATACTCGACCAGGGGTCTTTGTTATACTCGACCAGGGGTCTTTGTTATACTCGATCAGGGGCCTTTTTCATACTCGATCGGGGGCCTTTGTTATACTCGATCAGACGCCTTTGTTATACTCGATCAGGGGACTTTGTTATATTCGATGAGGGGACTTTGTTATACTCGACCATGGGACTTTGTTATGCTCAATCAGGGGCCTTTGTTATACTCGATCAGGGGCCTATTATACCCGATCAGGGGACTTTGTTATACTCGATCAGGGGACTTTGTTATACTCGATTGGGGGACTTTGTTATACTCGATCAGGGAACTTTGTTATACTCGATCAGGGGCCTTTGTTATACACGTTCAGGCGCCTTTGTTATATTCGATCAGGGGCCTTTGTTATACTCGACCTGGGGACTTTGTTATACTCGATCAGGGGCTTTTGTTAAACTCGATCAGGGGCTTTTGTTAAACTCGATCAGAGGACTTTGTTATACTTGATCAGGGGACATTGTTATACTCGATCAGGGGGCTTTGTTTTACTCGACCAGGAAACTTTGTTATACTCGATGAGGGGCATTTGTTATAATCGTTCAGGGGACTTTGTTATACTCGATCAGGGGACTTTGTTATACTCGATCAGGGGACTTTGCTATGCTCGATGAGGAGACTTTGTTATATTCGATGAGGGGACTTTGTTATACTCTATCATGTGACTTTGTCATACTCGATGAGGGGCCTTTGTTATACCCGATGAGGGGACTCTGTTATACTCGATTTGGGGACTCTGTAATACTCGATCAGGGGAGGTTGTTATACTCTTTTATAGACCTTTGTTATACTCGACCAGGGGCCTTTGTTAAACTCGATCAAAGGCCTTTGTTATTCTCGATTAGAGGACTTTGTTAATCTCGATGAGGAGACTTTGTTATACTCGATCAAGGGAATTAGTTATACTCAATCAGGGTGACTTTGTTTTATTCGATCAGGGGACTTTGTTATACTCAATCAGGGGCCTTTGTTATACTCGATTAGGGGCCTTTGTTATACTCGATCAGGCGCCTTTGTTATACTCGACCAGGGGTCTTTGTTATACTCGACCAGGGGTCTTTGTTGTACTCGATGAGGGACTTTTGTTATACTTGATCAGGCCTTTGTTATACGCGTTCAGGCACCTTTGTTATATTCGATCAGGGGCCTTTGTTATACTCGACCAGGGGACTTTGTTATACTCCATCAGGGGCCTTTGTTAAACTCGATCAGGGGCCTTTGTTATACTCAATCAGGGGACTTTGTTATACTCGATCAGGGGACTTTGTTATACTCGATCAGGGGGCTTTGTTTTACTCGATCAGGAAACTTTGTTATACTCGATCAGGAGCCTTTGATATAATCGTGCAGGGGACTTTGCTATACTCGATCAGGGGACTTTGTTCTTCTCGATCAAGGGACTTTGTTATACTCGATCAGGGGTCTTTGTTATATTCGATGAGGGGACTTTGTAATACTCGACCATGGGAGTTTGTTATGCTCGATCAGCGGCCTTTGTTATACTCGATCAGGGGCCTTTATTATACCCGCTCAGGGGACTTTGTTATACTCGATCAGGGGACTTTGTTATTCTCGATCAGGGGGACTTTGTTAAACTCGATCAGGGGCCTTTGTTTTACACGACCAGGAAACTTTTTTATACGCGATGAGGGGCATTTGTTATAATCGTTCAGGGGACTTTGTTATACTCGATCAGGGGACTTTGTTATACCTGATGAGGGGACTTTGTTATACTCTGATCAGGGACTTTTGTTATACCTTGATCAGGGGCCTTTTGTTATACTCGATGAGGGGACTCTGTTATATCTTTAGATCAGGGGACTTTGTTATACCTCGATCAGTCTTTATATTCGATGAGGGGACTTTGTTATACTCTTTATCATGGGACTTGTTGTACCCTGGATATGGGCCTTTGTTATGGCTCTCGATGAGGGGACTTTGTTCTCTACTCGATCAGGGGACTTTGTTATACTCGATCAGGACTTTGTGGTTATATCTGATCAGGGACTTTTGTTATACTCTCGATCATGGGACTTTGTTATATACCCGGATCAGGGGGCCTTTATTATACCCGATCAGGGACTTTTATACTCGATCAGGGTCTTTTTGTTATTCTCGATCAGGGGACTTTATACTGATGAGGGGCTTATATACTTGATCAGGAACTTTTGTTATACTCTGATCAGGCCTTGGTTATACACGTTCAGTAAGCGCCTTTCTGTTATATTCCGATGAGGGTCTTTGTTATAATTAATTGGGGGACTCTTTTGTTATATTTCGATCACGACTTTGTTAAAGTCGATCAGGGGCCTTTGTTATACTCAATCAGGGGACTTTGTTATACTTGATCAGTGGACTTTGTTATACTCGATCAGGGGGCTTTGTTATATTCGACCAGGAAACTTTCTTATACTCGATGAGGGGCATTTGTTATAATCGTTCAGGGGACTTTGTTATACTCGATCAGGCGACTTTGTTACACTCGATCAGGGGACTTTGTTATACTCGATTAGGGGACTTTGTTATATTCGATGAGGGGACTTTGTTATACTCGATCATGGGACTTTGTTATACTCGATGAGGGGCCTTTGTTATACTCGATGAGGGGACTCTGTTATACTCGATGAGGGGACTATGTAATACTCGATCAGGGGACTTTGTTATACTCGATCAGTGGCCTTTGTTATACTCTTTTAGAAGCTTTGTTATACTCGAACAGGGGCCTTTGTTAAACACTTCAAAGGCCTTTGTTATTCTCGATTAGAGGACTTTGTTAATCTCGATGAGGAGACTTTGTTATACTCAATGAGGGGAGTTTGTTATACTCGATCAGTGGACTTTGTTATACTCGATCAGGGGCCTTTGTTATACTCGATTAGGGGCCTTTATTATACTCGATCAGGCGCCTTTGTTATACTCGACCAGGGGTCTTTGTTAAACTCGATGAGGAGACTTTGTTATACTCGATCAGGGGAGTTTGTTATACTCGATCAGTGGCCTGTGTTATACTCGATCAGGGGCCTTTGTTATACTCGATCAGGGGACTTTGTTATAATCGACCAGGAGTCTTTGTTATACTCGATCAGGGGCCTTTTTTATACTTGATTAGGGGGCTTTGTTATACTGGATCAGGGGACTTTGTTATTCTCGATCAGGGGGACTTTGTTATACCTGACTGTAATTTTGTTATACTCGACCAGGGAACTTTGTTATACTCGATCAGGGGTTTTTGATATACTCGTTTGTGTTAACTCTGATATATCTGATCAGGGGCCTTTGTTATATTCTTTGACCAGGGACTTTGTTATACCTGGCTTGAGGGGCCTTTGTTAAACTCTGATCAGGGGCCTTTGTTATACTCGATCAGGGGACATTGATAAACTCGATTAGGGGACTTTGTTATTCTCGATTAGGGGGACTTTGTTATACTCGATCAGGGGGCTTTGTTATACTCGATCAGGGAACTTTGTTATACTCGATCAGGGGCCTTTGTTATACACGTTCAGGCGCCTTTGTAATTTTCTTTGAGGGGCCTTTGTTATACTCGACCTGGGGACTTTGTTATACTCGATCAGGGACTTTTGTTAAAGTCGATCAGGGGCCTTTGTTATACTCAATCAGGGGACTTTGTTATACCTGATCAGGTGACTTTGTTATACTCGACCAGGAAACTTGTTATACTCGATGAGGGGCATTTGTTATAATCGTTCAGGGGACTTTGTTATACTCAATCAGGGGACTTTGTTATACTCGATCAGGGGACTTTGTTATACTCGATTAGGGGACTTTGTTATATTCGATGAGGGGACTTTGTTATACTCGATCATGGGACTTGTACTCGATGACTCGATGAGGGGACTCTGTTATACTCGATGAGGGACTCTGTAATACTCGATCAGGGGACTTTGTTATACTCGATCAGTGGCCTTTGTTATACTCTTTTAGAGGCTTTGTTATACTCGAACAGGGGCCTTTGTTAAACTCTTCAAAGGCCTTTGTTATTCTCGATTAGAGGACTTTGTTAATCTCGATGAGGAGACTTTGTTATACTTAATCAGGGGAGTTTGTTATACTCGATCAGTGGACTTTGTTATACTCGATCAGGGGCCTTTGTTATACTCGATTAGGGGCCTTTGTTATACTCGATCAGGCGCCTTTGTTATACTCGACCAGGGGACTTTGTTAAACTCGATGAGGAGACTTTGTTATACCCGATCAGGGGAGTTTGTTATACTCGATCAGTGGCCTTTGTTATACTCGATCAGGGGCCTTTGTTATACTCGATCAGGGGACTTTGTTATAATCAACCAGGAGTCTTTGTTATACTTGATCAGGGGAGTTTGTTATACTCGATCAGTGGCCTTTGTTATACTCGATCAGGGGACTTTGTTATTCTCGATCAGGGGGACTTTGTTATACTCGATCAGGGGACTTTGTTATACTCGATCAGGGAACTTTGTTATACTCGATCAGGCACCTTTGATATATTCGATCAGGGGCCTTTGTTATACTCGACGAGGGGACTTTGTTATACTCGATGAGGGGCCTTTGTTAAACTCGATTAGGGGCCTTTGTTATACTCGATCAGGGGACATTGATATACTCGATCAGGGGACTTTGTTCTACACGATCAGGGGACATTGTTATACTCGATCACGGGACTTTGTTATATTCGATGAGGGGACTTTGTTATACTCGATCATGGGACTTTGTTATACTCGACCAGTGGCCTTTGTTATACTCGATCAGGGGCCTGTGTTATACTCGATGGGGGGACTTTGTTATACTCGTTGAAAGGACTTTGTTATACACGTTCAGGCGCCTTTGTTATATTCGATCAGTGGATTTTGTTATACTCGATCAGGGAGCTTTGTTTTACTCGACCAGGAAACTTTGTTATACTCGATGAGGGGCATTTGTTATAATCGTTCAGGGGAATTTGTTATACTCGATCAGGGGACTTTGTTATACTCGATGCGGGGACTTTGTTATACTCAATCAGGGGACTTTGTTATATTCGATGAGGGGACTTTGTTATACTCTATCATGGGACTTTGTTATACTCGATGAGGGGCCTTTGTTATACTCGATGAGGGGACTCTGTTATACTCGATCTGGGGACTCTGTAATACTCGATCAGGGGACGTTGTTATATTCGATGAGCGGCCTTTGTTATACTCTTTTAGAGGCCTTTGTTATACTCGAACAGGGGCCTTTGTTAAACTCGATCAAAGGCCTTTGTTATTCTCGATTAGAGGACTTTGTTAATCTCGATGAGGAGACTTTGTTTTACTCGATCAGGGGAGTTAGTTATACTCGATCAGGGAACTTTGTTTTACACGATCAGGGGACTTTGTATTACTCGATCAGGGGCCTTTGTTATACTCGATCAGGGGCCTTTGTTATACTCGATCAGACGCCTTTGTTATACTCGACCAGGGGTCTTTGTTATACTCGACCAGGGGTCTTTGTTATACTCGATCAGGGGCCTTTTTTATACTCGATCAGGGGCCTTTGTTATACTCGATCAGACGCCTTTGTTATACTCGATCAGGAGACTTTGTTATATTCGATGAGGGGACTTTGTTATACTCGACCATGGGACTTTGTTATGCTCGATTATGGGCCTTTGTTATACTCGATCAGGGGCCTTTATTATACTCGATCAGGGGACTTTGTTATACTCGATCAGGGGACTTTGTTATACTCGATCAGGTGACTTTATTGTTATACTCGATCAGGGAACTTTGTTATACTCGATCAGGGGCCTTTGTTATACACGTTCGAGCGCCTTTTACCTTTATATTCGATCAGGGCCTTTGTTATACTCGACCTGGGGACTTTGTTATATACTCGATCAGGGGCTTTTGTTAAACTCTGATCCAGGGCTTTTGTTAAACTCGATCAGAGACTTTGATGCCTTACTTGATCAGGGACATTGTTATACTCCAGTCAGGGCTGTTTTCAGGCAGGAAACTTTGTACCACTGGTAGACATTTGTTATACTCGATGAGGGGCATTTGTTATAATCGTTCAGGGGACTTTGTTATACTCGATCAGGGGACTTTGTTATAATCGATCAGGGGACTTTGCTATGCTCGATGAGGAGACTTTGTTATATTCGATGAGGGGACTTTGTTATACTCTATCATGTGACTTTGTCATACTCGATGAGGGGCCTTTGTTATACTCGATGAGAGGACTCTGTTATACTCGATTTGGGGACTCTGTAATACTCGATCAGGGGACGTTGTTATACTCTTTTAGAGACCTTTGTTATACTCGAACAGGGGCCTTTGTTAAACTCGATCAAAGGCCTTTGTTATTCTCGATTAGAGGACTTTGTTAATCTCGATGAGGAGACTTTGTTATACTCGATCAAGGGAATTAGTTTTACTCAATCAGGGTGACTTTGTTTTATTCGATCAGGGGACTTTGTTATACTCAATCAGGGGCCTTTGTTATACTCGATTAGGGGCCTTTGTTATACTCGATCAAGCGCCTTTGTTATACTCGACCAGGGGTCTTTGTTATACTCGACCAGGGGTCTTTGTTGTACTCGATGAGGGACCTTTGTTACACTCGATCAGGGGCCTTTGTTATACGCGTTCAGGCACCTTTGTTATATTCGATCAGGGGCCTTTGTTATACTCGACCAGGGGACTTTGTTATACTCCATCAGGGGCCTTTGTTAAACTCGATCAGGGGCCTTTGTTATACTCAATCAGGGGACTTTGTTATACTCGATCAGGGGACTTTGTTATACTCGATCAGGGGGCTTTGTTTTACTCGATCAGGAAACTTTGTTATACTCGATCAGGAGCCTTTGATATAATCGTGCAGGGGACTTTGCTATACTCGATCAGGGGACTTTGTTCTTCTCGATCAAGGGACTTTGTTATACTCGATCAGGGGTCTTTGTTATATTCGATGAGGGGACTTTGTAATACTCGACCATGGGAGTTTGTTATGCTCGATCAGCGGCCTTTGTTATACTCGATCAGGGGCCTTTATTATACCCGCTCAGGGGACTTTGTTATACTCGATCAGGGGACTTTGTTATTCTCGATCAGGGGGACTTTGTTAAACTCGATCAGGGCG
>NW_024744308.1:0-16568 GCF_018991925.1 Homarus americanus | reverse complement strand
CAGGAGGTCAGTGGTGTACCCAGGGAGTGTCAGGTGTGTACCAGTGAGTGTCAGAGAGTTCCTGGGAGGCCGGGCGGTGTACCTGGGAGTGCCAGATGTGTACATGGGAGTGTCAGGAGGTGTACCTGGGGGTGTCAGAGGTGTACCTGGAGTGCTAGAGGTGCACCTGGGAGGTTCAGGTGTACCTGGGAGTGTCTGAGGTGTACCTGGGAGTGTCTGAGGTGTACCTGGGAGTCAGGGTACCTGGGAGTGTCAGAGGTGTACCTGGGAGTGTCAGAGGTGTACCTGGTCAGGCTCGAGGTGTACCTGAGCAAGCTGAGCGGTGTACCTGGGAGTGTTCAGCGGTGTACCTGGGAGAGTCAGAGGGGAACCTGGGAGGCAGAGGTACCTGGGAGGTCAGAGGTGTACCTGGGAGCGTCAGAGGAGTACCTGGGAGCTCAGAGGAGCACCTCGGAGTGTCAGAGGTACCTAGTGTCATTGGTGTACCTGGGAGTGTCAGAGGTGTACCTGGAAGTGTTAGAGGCACTGAAGTGTCAGAGGTGTACCTGGGAGTGTTGAGGTACCAGGAGTGTCAGAGGTGTACCTGGGAGTGTCAGTGGTGTACCTGGAGTGTCTGAGGTGTACCTGAAAGTGTAAGAAATGCACTGTCAGTGTCTGAGGTGTACCTGGCAGCTGGGCGTGTACCTGGGAGTGTCATGGTGTACCTGGGAGGTCTGATGTGCACCTGGGAGTGTCTGGAAGGCACCTGGGAGTGTCTGAGGCCTGGGAGGTCAGGGTTGTACCTGGGAGTGTCAGAAGTGTACCTGGGAGTGTCTGAGGTGTACCTGTCGGTGTCCGAGGTACCTGGCAGTGTCAGGGGGTGTACCTGGGAGGTCAGCGGTACCTGGGAGTCAGAGGGGTACCTGGGAGGTCAGAGGTGTACCTGGGAGGTCAGAGGTGTACCTGGGAGCATCAGAGGAGTACCTGAGCCCTGAGAGCACCTCGGAGGTCAGAGGGTGTACTTGGTAGTGTCATTGGTGTACCTGGGAGGTCAGAAGTGTACCTGGAAGTGTCAGAGGTGTACTGAAGTGTCAGAAGTGTACCTGGGAGTGTCTGAGGTGTACCTGGGAGCGTCAGAGAGTACCTGGGAGCTTCAGAGGAGTACCCCGGAGTGTCAGAGGTACCTGGTAGTGTTGGCTGGTGTACCTGGGAGTGTCAGAGGGTACCTTGAAGTGTCAGAGGTGTACCTCGAAGTGTCAGAGGTGTACCTGGGAGTGTCTGAGGCAAGGAGTGTCAGAGGTGTACCTGGGAGGTCAGGTTGTACCTGGGAGTGTCAGTGGTGTACCTGGAAGTGTCTGAGGTGTACCTGAAAGTGTCAGAAATGTACCTGTCAGTGTTCGAGGCACCTGGCAGTGTCAGCGGTGTACCTGGGAGGTCATGTACCTGGGAGTGTCTGATGTGTACCTGGGAGTGTCTGAAGCACCTGGGAGTGTCTGAGGTGCACCTGGGAGTGTCAGGGTTGTACCTGGGAGTGTCAGAAGTGTACCTGGGAGTGTCTGAGGTGTACCTGTCATGTCTGAGGTGTACCTGGCAGGTCATGGTGTACCTGGGAGGTCAGCGGTGTACCTGGGAGCATCAGAGGGTACCTGGGAGTGTCAGAGGTGTACCTGGGAGGTCAGAGGTGTACCTGGGAGCACTGAGAGGAGTACTGGGAGTTCCTGAGGAGTACCCCTGGAGTGTCAGAGGTACCTGGTAGTGTCATTGGTGTACCTGGAGGTCAGAAGTGTACCTGGGAAGTGTCAGAGGTGTACCGAAGTGTCAGAAGGTACCTGAGAGTGTCTGTGGTACCTGGGAGCGTGAGAGGAGTACCTGGGAGCTCAGAGGTGTACCGGAGTGTCAGAGGTGTACCTTGTATTGTCATTGGTGTACCTGGGAGTGTCAGAGGTGTACCTGGAAGTGTCAGAGGTGCACCGAAGGTCAGAGGTGCACTGGGAGTGTCTGAGGTGTCACTAGGGAGTGTCAGAGGTGTACCTGGGAGTGTCAGGTTGTACCTGGGAGTGTCAGTGGTGCACCTGGGAGTGTCTGAGGTACCTGAAAGTGTCAGCAGGTACCTGGGAGGTTGAGGTGTACCTGGGAGTGTCTGATGTGTACCTGGGAGTGTCCAGGTGTGTACTAGTGAGTGTCAGAGGAGTTCCTGGAGTGTCATGTACCTGGGAGTGTCAGATGTGTACATGGGAGTGTCAGGAGGTGTACCTCAGAGGTGTACCTGGAGTGCTTGGGAGGCACCTGGGAGTGTCTGAGGTGTACCTGGGAGTGTCTGAGGTGTACCTTGGGAGTCAGGGTTGTACCTGGGAGTGTCAGGAGGTACCTGGGAGTGTCAGAGGTGTACCTATCAGTGTCTGAGGTGTACCTGGCAGTGTCAGCGGTGTACCTGGGAGTGTCACAGGTACCTGGGAGCGCAGAGGGCACCTGGGAGTCAGAGGTACCTGGGAGGGTCGAGGTGTACCTGGAGCGTCAGAGGAGCACCTGGAGCTCAGAGGAGCACTGGAGGTCAGGAGGTGTACCAGGCCACATGGGAGGTCAGAGGTGTACCTGGAAGTGTCAGAGGCACCCTGAAGTGTCAGAGGCCTGGGAGTGTCTGAGGTGTACCAGGAGTGTCAGAGGTACCTGGGAGTGTCAGGGGTGTACCTGGGAGGCTGCAGTGGTGTACCTGGGAGGCCTGAGGTGTACCTGGGAGGCTGGGTGTACCTGGAGTGTCAGGTGTACCAGTGAGTGTCAGAGGAGTACCTGGGAGGCTGGCGGTGTAACTGGGAGGCTGACAAAGGAGTGTCAGAGGTGCATGGGGGGTGACAGAGGTGTACCTGGGAGTGCTGGTGGTGTACCTGGGAGTGTCTGAGGTGTACCTGGGAGTGTCTGAGGCACTGGAGTGTCTGAGGTGAACCCAGGAGGTCAGTGGTGCACCTGGGAGGCTCAGGTACTATGAGGTCAGGAGGAGTACCTGGGAGTGTCAGCTGTGTACCTGGGAGGTCAGAGGCAGATGGGAGTCAGAGGTGCACCTGGGGTGCTTGAGGTGTACCTGGGAGTCGGAGGTGCACCTGGGAGTGTCAGAGGCACCTGGGAGTGTCTGAGGCACCTGGGAGGTCTGAGGTGTACCTGGGAGTCAGGCTGTACCTGGGAGTGTCAGAGGTGTACCTGGGAGTGTCAGAGGTGTACCTGGCAGTGTCAGAGGTGTACCTGGCAGTGTCAGCTGTACCTGGGAGTGTCGCGGTGTACCTGGGAGCGTCAGAGGTGTACCTGGGAGTGTCAGAGGTACCTGGGAGTGCCAGAGGTGTACTTGGGAGCGTCAGAGGAGTACCTGGGAGCCCAGAGGAGCACCGGAGGTCAGAGGTGTACCTGGTAGTGTCATTGGTGTACCTGGGAGTCAGAGGTGAAATCAAGTGTCAGAGGTGTACCGAAGCTGTCAGAGGTGTACCTGGGAGTGTCTGAGGTGTACCAGGGAGTCAGAGGTACTGGGAGGTTCGTTGTACCTGGGAGTGCTAGTGGTGTACCTGGGAGTGTCTGAGGTGTACCTGAAAGTGTCAGAAATGTACCTGTGGGTGTCCGAGGTGACCTGGCAGCAAGCCGGTGTACCTGGGAGGACAGCGGTGTACCTGGGAGTGTCTGATGTGTACCTGGGAGTGTTTGAAGGGTACCTGGGAGTGTCTGAGGGGTACCTGGGAGTGTCAGGGTTGCACCTGGGAGTGTCAGAAGTGTACCTGGGAGTGTCTGAGGCACCTGTCGTGTCTGAGGTGTACCTGGCAGTGTCAGGTGTGCACCTGGGAGGCGGTACCGGGAGCGTCAGAGGGCACCTGGGAGTGTCAGAGGTGTACCTGGGAGTGTCAGAGGTACCTGGGAGCATCAGAGGAGTACCTGGGAGCTCTGAGGAGCACCTCGGAGTGTCAGAGGTGTACCTGGTAGTGCTGGCGGTACCTGGGAGTGTCAGAAGTGTACCTGAAGTGTCAGAGGTGTACCTCGAAGTGTCAGAAGTGTACCTGGGAGTGTCTGGGTGGTGTACCTGGGAGCGTCAGAGAGACCTGAGTTCAGAGGAGTACCGGAGTGTCAGAGGTGTACCTGGTAGTGTCATTGGTGTACCTGGGAGGTCAGAGGGGTGTACCGAAGTGTCAGAGGTGTACCTGAAGTGTCAGAGGTGACTTGGAGAGGTTCTGAGGTGTACCAAGGAGTGTCAGAGGTGTACCTGGGAGTGTCAGGGTTGTACCTGGGAGTGTCAGTGGTGTACCTGGGAGTGTCTGAGGTGTACCTGAAAGTGTCAGGAAATGTACCTGTCAGTGTCTGGAGGTGTACCTGGCAGTGTCAGGTGTACCTGGGAGTGCCAAGGTGTACCTGGGAGTGTCTGATGTGTACCTGGGAGTGTCTGAGGTGTACCTGGCAGTGTCAGTTGTACCTGGGAGTGTCAGAAGTGTACCTGGGAGTGTCTGAGGTGTACCTGTTGGTGTCTGAGGTGTACCTGGCAGTGTCAGCGGTGTACCTGGGAGTGTCAGAGGTGTACCTGGGAGCGTCAGAGGGGTACCTGGAGTGTCAGGTGTACCTGGGAGTGTCAGAGGGTACCTGGAGCACAGAGAGTACCTGGGAGCCTGAGGAGCACTGGAGTGTCAGAGGCACCTGGAAGTGTCATTGTGTACCTGGGAGGTCAGAAGTGTACCTGAAGTGTCAGAGGCACTGAAGTGTCAGAAGTGTACCTGGGAGTGTCTGAGGTGACCGGGAGTGTCAGAGGTGCACCTGAGAGTGTCAGGGGTGTACCTGGGAGTGTCAGTGGTGTACCTGGGAGTGTCAGAGGTACCTGGAGTGCTCAGAGGTGTACCTGGGAGTGTCAGAGGTACCTGGGAGTGTCAGAGGTGTACCTGGGAGTGTCAGAGGTGTACCTGGGAGTTTCAAGGGTGTAACTGGGAGTGGGAGGTGTAACTGGGAGTGTCAAGGTGTACCTGGGAGTGTGGGTTTACCTAGAGTGTTGGGGTGGTACCTGGGAGGGTCAGTGGTGTACCTGGGAGTGCAGGTGTGTACCAGGAGTGTCTGAGGTACCTGGGAGAGTCTGAGGTGTACCTGGGAGGTCTGGAGGTGCACCTGGGAGTGTCAGTGGTGTACCTGGGAGGTCAGGTGTGTACTAGTGAGTGTCAGAGGAGTCCTGGAGTGTCACGGTGTAACTGGGAGTGTCAGATGTGTACATGGGAGAGTGTCAGAGGTGTACATGGGGGTGTCAGAGGTGTACCTGGGAGTGTCAGTGTACCTGGGAGTGTCAGTGGTGTACCTGGGAGGTCAGGTGTGTACCAGGAGTGTCTGAGGATAACCGGGAGGTCTGAGGTGTACCTGGGAGTGTTCGAGGTACCTGGGAGTGTCAGTGGTGTACCTGGGAGTGTCAGGTGTGTACTAGTGAGTGTCAGAGGAGTTCCTGGGAGTGTCAGGTGTAACTGGGAGTGTCAGATGTGCACATGGGAGTGTCAGAGGTGTACATGGGGTGTCAGAGGTGTACCTGGGAGGTCAGTGGTGTACCTGGGAGTGTCAGTGGTGTACCCGGGAGGTTCTGAGGTGTACCTGGGAGTGTCTGGAGGTAAACCTGGAGAGGTCAGTGGTGTACCTGAGAGGTCAGATGTGCACAGTGAGTGTCAGGAGAGTTCCTGGGAGTTGCAGGGTACCTGGGAGTGTCAGATGTGTACATGGGAGTGTCAGAGGTGTACCTGGGGTGTCAGGTACCTGGGAGTGTCAGAGTGCACCTGGGAGTGTCTGAGGTGTACCTGGGAGTGTCTGAGGTGTACCTGGGAGTGTCTGAGGTGCCTGGGAGTCAGGGGTTGTACCTGGGAGTGTCAGAGGTGTACCTGGGAGTGTCTGTGGTGTACCTGCAGTGTTCGAGGTGTACCTGGCAGTGTCAGAGGTGTACTGGGATCGTCAGAGGAGACCTGGGAGCTCAGAGGAGCACTGGAGTGCCAGAGGTGTACCAGGTATCATAGGTACCTGGGAGTGTCAGAGGTGTACCTGGAAGTGTCAGAGGTGTACCTGGAAGTCAGAGGTGTACCTGGGAGTGTTCGAGGTGCACCAGGGAGGCCAGAGGTGTACCTGGGAGTTTCAGGGTTGTACCTGGGAGTGTCAGTGGTGTACCTGGGAGTGTTCAAGTGTACCTGAAAGTGTCAGAAATGTACCTGTCAGTGTCTTGAGGTGTACCTGGCAGTGTCAGCGGTGTACCTGGGAGTGTCAGCGGTGTACCTGGGAGTGTCTGATGTGTACCTGGGAGTGTTCAAGGTACCTGGGAGTGTCTGAGGTACCTGGGAGTGTCTGAGGTGTATCTGGTGTTCTGAGGTGTACCTGGCAGTGTCAGCGGTGTACCTGGGAGTGTCAGCGGTGTACCTGGGAGCGTCAGAGGGTACCTGGGAGTGTCAGAGGTACCTGGGAGTGTTGAGAGGTGTACCTGGGAGCATCAGAGGAGTACCTGGGAGCCTGAGGAGCACCTCGGAGTGTCAGAGGTGTACCTTCAGTGTCGCAGGTACCTGGGAGTGTCAGAGGTACCTGGAAGTGTCAGAGGTGTAACTCGAAGTGTCAGAGTGTACCTGGGAGTGCCTGAGGTGTACCTGGAGTGTCAGAGGTGCACCTGGGAGTGTCAGGGGTGTACCTGGGAGGTCGGGGTGGTGTACCTGGGAGGCCAGAGGTACTTGCAGTGGTCAGAGGTGTACCTGGGAGTGCTCAGAGGTGTACCTGGAGTGTCAGAGGTACCTGGGAGTGTCAGAGGTACTGGGAGTTTCAAGGGTGTAACTGGGAGTGTCGGAGGTGTAACTGGGAGGCCAAAGGTGTACCTGGGAGGTCAGAGGTGTACCTAGGAGTGTCAGTGGTGTACCTGGGAGTGTCAGGTGTGTACCAGGGAATGTCAGAGTTGTACCTGGGGTGCTGGGAGAGGTGTACCTGGGAGCGTCAGGAGGAGTACCTGGGAGTTTTAGGAGGAGTGCCTGGAGTCAGAGGTGTACATGGTAGTGTCATTGGTGTACCTGGGAGGTCAGAGGTGTACCTGGAAGTGTCAGAGGTACCCCGAAGTGTCAGACGCACTGGATGTCTTAGGTGTACCAGGAGTGTCAAATGTGTACCTGGGAGCAATAGGGTACCTGGGAGTGTCAGTGGTACCTGGGAGTGTCTGAGGTGTACCTGAAAGTATCAGAATGTACCTGGGAGTGTTCGAGGTGTACCTGGGAGTGTCTGAGGTGTACCAGGGAGTGTCAGAGGTACCTGGGAGTGTCAGATGTGTACCTGGGAGTGCCAGAGGATGTACCTGGGAGTGTCAGTGGTGTACCTGGGAGCACAGTGGTGTACCTGGGAGTGTCAGGTGTACCAGGGAGTCTGAGGTGTACCTGGGAGTGTCTGAGGTGTCCTGGGAGTGTCTGAGGTGTACCTGGGAGTGTCAGGTGTACCTGGGAGTGTCAGGTGTGTACTAGTGAGTGTCAGAGGAGTTCCTGGGAGTGTCAGTGGTGTAACTGGGAGTGTCAGATGTGTACATAGGAGTGTCAGAGGTACATGGGGTGTCAGAGGTGTACCTGGGAGTGCAGTGGTGTACCTGGGAGTGTCTGGAGGTGCACCTGGGAGTGTCTGAGGTGTACCTGGGAGTGTCGAGGCAAAACCCTAGGAGTGTCAGTGGTGTACCTGGGAGTGTCAGGTGTGTACTAGTGAGTGTCAGAGGAGTTCCTGGAGGTGTCAGCGGTGTACCTGGGAGTGTCAGATGTGTACATGGGAGGTCAGAGGTGTACCTGGGGTGCTGAGGTGGTACCTGGGAGTGTCAGGGAGGTGCACCTGGGAGTGTCTGAGGTACCTGGGAGTGTCTGAGGTGTACCTGGGAGTGTCTGAGGGTGTACCTGGGAGTCAGGTTGTACCTGGAGGTCAGGGTGGTGTACCTGGGATGTCAGGGTACTAGTGAGTGTCAGAGGAGTTCCTGGGAGGTCAGCACCTGGGAGTGTCAGATGTAACATGGGGTGTCAGAGGTGTACCTGGGGGTGCTGAGTTCAGGCCAGAGGCACCTGGTGTCTGAGGTACCTGGGAGTGTCTGAGGTGTACCTGGGAGTGTCCTGAGGTACCTGGGAGTCAGAGGCACTGGGAGTGTCAGAGGTGTACCTGGGAGTGTCAGAGGTACCTGTCAGTGTCTGAGGTGTACCTGGCAGTGTCAGGGTGTACCTGGGAGTGTCAGCGGTGTACCTGGGAGCGTCAGAGGTACCTGGGAGGTCAGAGGTGTACCTGGGAGGTCAGAGGTGTACCTGGGAGCCGAGGAGCCTGGGAGCTTCAGAGGCACTGGAGGAGGTGTACCTGGTAGTGCTGGCTGGTGCCTGGAGTGTCAGAGGTGTACCTGAAGTGTCAGAGGTGTGCACTGAAGTGCCTGAGGTACCTGGAGTGTCTGAGGTGTACCAGGGAGTGTCAGAGGTGTACCCGGGAGTGTCAGGGTGCGATCTGGGAGGTCAGTGGTGAACCTGGGAGTGTCTGAGGTACCTGAAAGTGTCAGAATATACCTGTCGGTGTCTGAGGTGTACCTGGCAGTGTCAGCGGTGTACCTGGGGAGCAAGCCGAGGTACCTGGGAGGTCCGATGTGTACCTGGGAGTGTTTGAAGGCACTCAGATGTCTGAGGTGTTCCTGGGAGTGTCAGGGTTGTACCTGGGAGGGTCGGAAGTGTACTTGGGAGTGTCTGAGGTGTACCTGTCAGTGTCTGAGGTGTACCTGGCAGTGTCAGCGGTGTACCTGGGAGTGTCAGCGGTGTACCTCGGAGCGTCAGAGGTACCTGGGAGTGTCAGAGGTGTACCTGGGAGGTCAGAGGTGTACCTGGGAGCATCAGAGGAGTACCTGGGAGCTTCTGAGGAGTACCTCGGAGTGTCAGAGGTGCACATGGGGGTGTCAGAGGGTGTACCTGGAGTGTCATTGGTGTACCTGGGAGTGTCAGAAGGTACCTGGAAGTGTCAGAGGTGTACCTCGAAGTGTCAGAGTGTACCTGGGAGTGTCTGGTGTACCTGGGAGCGTCAGAGGAGCACCTGGGAGCTTGAGAGTACCTCGGAGTGTCAGAGGTGTACCTAGTGTCATTGGTGTACCTGGGAGTGTCAGAGGTGTACCTGGAAGTGTCAGAGGTGTACCCCGAAGTGTCAGAGGTGTACCTGGGAGTGTCTGAGGTGTACCAGAGTGTCAGAGGTGTACCTGGGAGTGTCAGGGTTGTACCTGGGAGTGTCAGTGGTGTACCTGGGAGTGTCTGAGGTGTACCTGAAAGTGTCAGAAATGTACCTGTCAGTGTCTGAGGTGTACCTGGCAGTGTCAGCGGTGTACCTGGAGTGTCAAGGTGTACCTGGGAGTGTCTGATGTGTACCTGGGAGTGTCTGAGGTGTACCTGGCAGTGTCAGGGTTGTACCTGGGAGTGTCAGAAGTGTACCTGGGAGTGTCTGAGGTGTACCTGTCAGTGTCTGAGGTGTACCTGGCAGTGTCACGGTGTACCTGGGAGTGTCAGAGGTGTACCTAGGGAGCGTCAGAGGGTACCTGGGAGTGTCAGAGGTGTACCTGGGAGTGTCAGAGGTGTACCTGGGAGCATCAGAGGAGTACCTGGAGGCTTCCTGAGGAGACCTCGGAGTGTCAGAGGTGTACCTGGTAGTGTCATTGGTGTACCTGGAGTGCCGGAAGGGTACCTGGAAGTGTCAGAGGTGTACCCTCGAAGTGTCAGAAGTGTACCTGGGAGTGTCTGAGGCATGGGAGTGTCAGAGGTGCACCTGAGAGTGTCAGGGGTGTACCTGGGAGTGTCAGTGGTGTACCTGGGAGTGTCAGGAGGTGTACCTGGGAGTGTCAGAGGTGTACCTGGGAGTGCTAGAGGTGTACCTGGGAGTGTCAGAGGTACCTGGGAGGTCAGAGGTACCTGGGAGTTTCAAGGGTGTAACTGGGAGTGTGGGAGGTGTAACTGGGAGTGTCAAAGGTGTACCTGGGAGTGTCAGGGTTTACCCAGAGATGGCAGTGGTGTACCTGGGAGGGTTGGGGTGTACCTGGGAGTGGCTGGTGGTGTGTACCTGGTGGATGCACCGAGGTCTGAGGTGTACCTGGGAGTGTCTGAGGTGTACCTGGGAGGTCAGGTACCTGGGAGTGTCAGTGTACTAGTGAGTGTCAGAGGAGTTCCTGGGAGTGTCAGCGGTAACTGGGAGTGTGATGTGTACATGGGAGAGTGTCAGAGGTGTACATGGGGGTGCTCGGAGGTGTACCTGGGAGTGTCAGTGGTGTACCTGGGAGTGTCAGTGGTGTACCTGGGAGAGTCAGGTGTGTACCAGGGAGTGTCTGAGGTATAACTGGGAGTGTCTGGAGGTGTACCTGGGAGTGTCTGAGGTGTACCTGGGAGTGTCAGTGGTGTACCTGGGAGTGTCAGGTGTGTACTAGTGAGTGTCAGAGGAGTTCCTGGGAGTGTCAGCGGTGTAACTGGGAGTAGTAGATGTGTACATGGGAGTGTCAGAGGTGTACATGGGGGTGTCAGAGGTGTACCTGGGAGGCTCAGTGGTGGCCCTGGGAGTGTTGGGTGGACTTCGGGAGTGTCTGAGGTGTACCTGGGAGTGTCTGAGGTAAACCTGGGAGTGTCAGGTGGTGTACCTGAGAGTGTCAGATGTGTACTAGTGAGTGTCAGAGGAGTTCTGGGAGTGTTAGCTGTGTACCTGGGAGTGTCAGGATGTACATGGGAGTGTCAGAGGTGTACATGGGGGTGTCAGAGGTGTACCTGGGAGTGTCAGAGGTGCACCTGGGAGTGTCTGAGGTGTACCTGGGAGTGTCTGAGGTACCTGGGGGTGTCTTGAGGTTACCTGGGAGTCGGTTGTACCTGGGAGTCAGAGGTGTACCTGGGAGTGTCTGAGGTGTACCTGGGAGCATCAGAGGAGTACCTGGGAGCTCTGAGGAGTACCTCGGAGGTCAGAGGTGTACCTGGTAGTGGCTCATAGGTCACCTGGGAGTGTCAGAGGTAACCTGGAAGTGTCAGAGGTGTAACTCCTGAAGTGTCAGAAGTGTACCTGGGAGTGTCTGAGGTGTACCTGGGAGTGTCAGAGGTGCACCTGGGAGGTCAGGGGAGTACCTGGGAGTATAGTGGTGCACCTGGGAGTGTCAGGGTGTGTACCAGGGGAGTGTCTGAGGTGTACCTGGGAGGTCAGGGGAGTTCCTGGGAGGCCAGTGTAACTGGGAGGTCAGATGTGTACATGGGAGAGTGTCAGAGGTGTACATGGGGGTGTCAGAGGTGTACCTGGGAGTGTCAGTGGTGTGTACCTGGGAGGTCAGTGGTGTACCTGGGAGTGTCAGGTGTGTACCAGGGAGTGTCTGAGGTGTACCTGGGAGTGTCTAGAGGTGTACCTGGGAGTGTCTGAGGTGTACCTGGGAGGTCAGAGGTGCACCTGGGAGTGTCAGGGGTGTACCTGGGAGTGTCAGAGGTGTACCTGGGAGTGTCAGAGGTGTACCTGGGAGTGTCAGAGGTACCTGGGAGGTCAGAGGTGTACCTGGGAGTGTCAGGAGGTGTACCTGGGAGTGTCAGAGGTGTACCTGGGAGTCTCAAGGGTGTAACTGGGAGTGTCGGAGGTAACTGGGAGGTCAAAGGTGTACCTGGGAGTGTCAGGGGTGTACCTAGGAGGTCAGTGGTGTACCTGGGAGGTCAGTGGTGTACCTGGGAGTGTCAGGTGTGTACCAGGGAGTGGCTGAGGTGTACCTGGGAGTGTCTGAGGTGTACCTGGGAGTGTCTGAGATGTACCTGGAGTGTCAGTGGTGTACCTGGGAGGTCAGGTGTGTACTAGTGAGTGTCAGAGGAGTTCCTGGAGTGTCATGTGTAACTGGGAGGCCAGATGTGTACATGGGAGAGTGTCAGAGGTGTACATGGGGTGTCAGAGGTGTACCTGGGAGTGTCAGTGGTGCTGGAGGTCAGTGGTGCACCTGGGAGAGTCAGGTGTGTACCTGGGAGGCGTCTGAGGTGTACCTGGGAGTGTCTGAGGTGCACCTGGGAGTGTCTGAGGTGCACCTGGGAGTGTCAGTGGTGTACCTGGGAGTGTCAGGTGTGTACTCAGTGAGTGTCAGAGGAGTTCCTGGGAGGCCAGCGTGGCACTGGGAGGTCAGATGTGTACATGGGAGTGTCAGAGGTGCATGGGAGTGTCAGAGGTGTACCTGGGAGTGTCAGTGGTGTACCTGGGAGGTCTGTGGTGTACCTGGGAGTGTCTGGAGGTGTACCTGGGAGTGTCTGAGGTGAAACCTGGGAGTGTCAGTGGTGTACCTGGGAGTGTCAGGTGTGTACTAGTGAGTGTCAGGAGGAGTTCCTGGGAGTGTTGAAGGTGTGTACCTGGAGGCCAGATGTGTACATGGGAGTGTCAGAGGTGTACCGAGTGTCAGAGGTGCCTGGAGTGTCAGGAGGTGCACCTGGGAGTGTCTGCTGAGGTGCACCTTGGAGTGTCTGAGGTACCGAGTGTCTGAGGTGTACCTGGGAGTCAGGGGTGTACCTGGGAGTGTCAGGAGGTGTACCTGGGAGGTTCCTGGAGGTAACCTGTCAGTGTCTGGAGGTGCACCTGGCAGTGTCAGAGGTGTACCTGGGAGCGTCAGAGGAGTACCTGGGAGCTTGAGAGAGCACCGGAGGTCAGAGATGTACCTGGTAGTGTCATTGGTGTACCTGGGAGGTCAGAGGTGTACCTGGAAGTGTCAGAGGTGTACCTCGAAGTGTCAGAGGTGTACCTGAGAGTGTCTGAGGTGTACCAGGGAGTGTCAGAGGTACCTGGGAGGTCAGGGTTGTACCTGGGAGTGTCAGTGGTGTACCTGGGAGGTCTGAGGTGCACCTGAAAGTGTCAGAAATGTACCTGTCAGTGTCTGAGGTGTACCTGGCAGTGTCAGCGGTGTACCTGGGAGGTCAGCGGTGTACCGGGAGTGTCTGATGTGTACCTGGGAGGTCTGAAGTGTACCTGGGAGTGTCTGAGGTGACCTGGGAGGTCAGGGTTGTACCTGGAGGCTCAGGAGTGCACCTGGGAGTGTCTGAGGTGTACCTGTGGGTGTCTGAGGTGTACCTGGCAGCATCAGCGGCAGACCTGGGAGTGTCAGCGGTGTACCTGGGAGCGTCAGAGTGGTACCTGGGAGTGTCAGAGGTGCACCTGGGAGTGTCAGAGGTACCTGGGAGCATCAGAGGAGTACCTGGAGCCCGAGGAGCACCGGAGGTCAGAGGTGTACCTGGTAGTGTCATTGGTGTACCTGGGAGTGTCAGAGGTACCTGGAAGTGTCAGAGGTGTAACTCGAAGTGTCAGAAGTGTACCTGGGAGTGTCTGAGGTGTACCTGGGAGGTCAGAGGTGCACCTGGGAGGTCAGGAGTACCTGGGAGTGTCAGTGATGCAACCTGGGAGGTCAGGTGTACCAGGGAGTGTCTGAGGTGTACCTGGGAGTGTCTGGAGGTGTACCTGGGAGTGTCTGAGGTGCACCTGGGAGTGTCAGTGGTGTACCTGGGAGTGTCAGGTGTGTGTACTAGTGAGTGTCAGAGGAGTTCCTGGGAGGCTGGGCGGTGTAACTGGGAGTGTCATGTGTACATGGAGAGTGTCAGAGGTGTACATGGGGTGTCAGAGGGCACCTGGGAGTGTCAGTGGTGTACCTGGGAGGCCAGTGGTGTACCTGGGAGTGTCAGGTGTGTACCAGGGAGTGCCCTGAGGTGTAACTGGGAGTGTCTGAGGTGTACCTGGGAGTGTCTGAGGTGCACCTTGAGGTCAGCACCTGGGAGCATCAGGTGTGTACTAGTGAGTGTCAGGAGGAGTTCCTGGGAGGCCAGGGTGTAACTGGGAGTGTCAGATGTGTACATGGGAGCAGCCAGAGGTGTACATGGGGGTGTCAGAGGTGCTACCTGGGAGTGTCAGTGCACCTGGGAGTGTCAGTGGTGCACCCGGGAGTGTCTGAGGTGTACCTGGGAGGTCTGAGGTGTCCTCGAAGTGTCAGGAGGTGTACCTGGGAGGTCTGAGGTGTACCAGGAGTGTCAGAGTGTGTGGCCTGGGAGTGTCAGGGTTGGTACCTGGGAGCAAGTCAGGTGTACCTGGGAGTGTTCGAGGTGTACCTGAAAGTGTCAGAAATGTACCTGTCAGTGTCTGGAGGTGTACCTGGCAGTGTTGGGTGGTTTACCCAGTGTCAGCGGTGTACCTGGGAGTGACTGATGTACCTGGGAGTTCTGAAGTGGGTACCTGGGAGGTTTGAGGTACCTGGGAGTACCAAGCTATACCTGGGAGTGCCAGAAGTGCAATCTGGGAGCAGCCTGAGGTACCCAAGTCATGTTCGAGGTGTACCTGGCAGTGTCATGGTGTACCTGGGAGTGTCAGTGGTACCTGGGGAGCGCCTGAGGGCACCTGGGAGCAACAGAGGTGGTACCTAGGGGTGTCAGGAGGTGCACCTGGAGCACCAGAGCACCTGAGCTCTCGAGAGCAACCGGAGTGTAAGAGGTGCACCTGGTAGTGTCATTGGTGTAGTGAGTGTCAGAGGAGTTCCTGGGAGGTCAGCGGTGTAACTGGGAGTGTCAGATGTGTACATGGGAGTGTCAGAGGCATGGGGGTGTCAGAGGTGTACCTGGGAGTGTCAGTGGTGTACCTTGGGAGTGTAGTGGTGTACCTGGGATTGTTGAAGGTGTACCAAGGAGTGTCGGAGGTGTACCTGGGAGGTCAGAGGTACTTGGGAGTGTCAGAGGTGTACCTGGGAGCACATGGTACCTGGGAGTGTCAGGTGTGTACCAGGGAGGTCAGGAGGTGTGCCTGGGAGTGTCAGAGGTGCACCTGGGGAGTGTCTGAGGTCACTCCTGGGAGTGTCTGAGGTGTACATGGGAGTGTCTGAGGTGTACCAGGGAGTGTCAGGGTACCTGGAGTGTCAGGAGGTGTACCTGGGAGTGTCTCGGAGGTGTACCTGTCAGTGCCTGAGGTGTACCTGGCAGTGTCAGGCGTGTACCTGGGAACGTCCAGAGGGGTACCTGGGAGGTCAGAGGTGTACCTGGGAGTGTCTGAAACCTGGGAGCGACAGAGGAGTACCTGGGAGCTTCAGAGGAGCACTGGAGTGTCAGAGGAGTACCTGGTAGTGTCATTGGTGTACCTGGGAGTTAGAGGTGTACCTGGAAGTGTCAGAGTAACCTGAAGTGTCAGAGGTACCTGGGAGTGTCTGAGGTATTCCAGGGAGTATCAGAGGTGTACCTGGGAGTGTCATGGTGTACCTGGGAGTGTCAGTGGTGTACCGGAGTGTCTGAGGTGTACCTGAAAGTGTCAGAAATGTACCTGGGAGTGTCTGAGGTGTACCTGGGAGTGTCAGAGGTGTACCTGGGAGTGTTAGGGGTGTACCTGGGAGTGTCACGGTGTACCTGGGAGTGTCAGAGGTGTACCTGGGACCATCGGAGGTGTACCTGGGTGTGTCAGAGGTGTACCTGGGAGTGTCACAGGTACCTGCCAGTGTCAGAATGTGTACCTGCCAGTGTCACAGGTGTACCTGGAGTGTCAGAGGTGTACCTAGGAGTGTCAGTGGTGTACCTGGGAGCGTGTGTACCAGGGAGTGTCAGAGTTGTACCTGGGAGTGTCAGGAGGTGTACCTGGGAGCCCAGAGGTGTACCTGGTAGTGTCAAAGGTGTACCTGGGATCAGTGGTGTACCTGGGAGTGTCAGGTGTGTACCAGGAGTGTCTGGTGTACCCAGGAGTGTCTGAGGTGTACCTGGGAGGTCTGAGGTGTACCTGGGAGGTCAGTGATGTACCTGGGAGGTCAGGTACTAGTGAGTGTCAGAGGAGTTCCTGGGAGTGTCAGCGTGTAACTGGGAGTGTCAGATGCAATGGAGGTGTCAGAGGTGTACATGGGGGTGTCAGAGGTGTACCTGGGAGGTCAGTGGTGTACCTGGGAGTGTCATGGTGTACCTGGGAGTGTCTGAGGTGTACCTGGGAGTGTCTGAGGTGTACCTGGGAGTTCTGAGGTGTACCTGGAGTGTCGGGTCGTGTACCTGGGAGTGTCAGGTGTGTACTAGTGAGTGTCAGAGGAGTTCCTGGGAGGTTCGGCGGTGTACCTGGGAGTGTCATATGTTACATGGGATTGTCAGAGGAGTACCCTGGGGTGTCAGAGGTGTACCTGGGAGTGTCAGAGGCACCTGGGAGTGGTCTGAGGTGTACCTGGGAGTGTCTGAGGTGCACCTGGGAGTGTCTGAGGTGTACCTCGAGGTGTCAGGGTTGTACCTGGGAGTGTCAGAGGTGTACCTGGGAGTGTCAGAGGTGTACCTGTCAGTGTCTGAGGTGTACCTGGCAGTGTCAGCGGTGTACCTGGGAGTGTCAGCGGTGTACCTGGGAGCGTCAGAAGGGTACCTGGGAGTGTCAGAGGTACCTGGGAGTGTCAGAGGTGTACCTGGGAGCGTCAGAGGAGTACCTGGGAGCTTCAGAGGAGTATCTGGAGTGTCAGAGGTGTACCTGAAGTGTCAGAGGTGTACCACGAAGTGTCAGAGGTGTACCTGGGAGTGTCTTAGGTGTACCAGGGAGTGTCAAGGTGACCTGGGAGTGTCAGGGGTGTACCTGAGTGTCAGTGGTGTACCTGGGAGTGTCTGAGGTGTACCTGAAAGTGTCAGAAATGT
>NW_024744307.1:0-3644 GCF_018991925.1 Homarus americanus | reverse complement strand
AGTTTACCTTGGCACTACACCTGTTCACTCTATCCCAATATACAGGTATTTTGAAGGTTAGATTTCATTTTCTAACGCCCCCCCCCTCTCCTTCTACCACCCCCTTCTCTCCCCTCCCACACCCCCTCTCCCCCAGCTCGTTCACCGGGTTCAATGGTTCAAATCCTCTTCCTATTTCGACCAGTATCTTTCCGGGGTTCAACTTTAACTCAACCAAAAGGGATATGTGTGTGTGTGTGTGTGTGTGTGTGTGTGTGTGTGTGTGTGTGTGAAGAGAGTTATTATACATATAGCTCCCCGTCTTATAGGCCCTGAGATATATAATCCCAGAGTTATAAACAAATATAAGGGGGAACTTGTGTCTATAATCCAATATAATTATAGTTATTTGTCTTGTGACCTGAGATATAATTATGTTCAGGGGAAGGAAGGCCACAAGGTTATCAGTGTGGCCATTTGGGGGTATAGCGTGGCCATGTGGGGGTTTAGCGTGGCCATGTGAGGGTTTAGTGTGCCCATGTGGGGGTTAATGTGGCCATGTGGGGGTTAATATGGAAATGTGGGAGTTTAGTGTAGCCATGTGGGGATTAATGTGGCTATGTGTGGGTTAATGTAGCCATGTAGGGGTTTAATGTGGCCATATGAAGATTAATGTGGCCATATGAGGTGAGGAAGGGTGATGGATATAATTCCTATCGTATAAGAATATGGACATATGAACACTGTGGCCATAAAAAGAACCACAATATACGAGTGGCCATAATAAAGGTATGGCCATGGATATACTCTCACATATAGAAGTATGGCCATCGGGATAAGCATAACAAAGGGAATCTCATTAAAACAACCACATGGCCACAATGAAGGTAAAGCCATGATAATTTGGCCATAGAGAATATCACGGGGTGGGGGTTAGGGGTGAAAGAAGGAAGTAGGTAGAGAGGAAGGAAGAAGGTAGGTAGGAAGGAAGGAAGGAGGGCAGGTAGGGAGAGAGGAAGGGCCAAGGAAGGAAGGTAGGTAGACGCGAAGGGAAGGAAGGAATAGAAGGGGTAGGAAAGTAGAGAGTGAAGAAGAAGGTAGAAAGGAAGGAAGGAAGGAAGGAAGGAAGGGGGGTAGAGAGGAAGGAAGGAAGGTAGAGAGGAAGGAAGGAAGGTAGAGAGGAAGGAAGGAAGGAAGGTAGGTAGAGAGGAAGGAAGGAAGGAAGAGATAGTCCAGAGGGTAAGGTTTAATAACTACTCACAAGGCCTATAGTAGTAGTCTGAATTGGTCGTTAGCGTCTTGGGCAGTTAGTGATGATGGTTATGTCTAAAGCTCACGAGAAGGCATTTTAGTGAATAAATTATGGGTTATGGCTGAAGGCTTTCTGTTCTATGGCTGATGTTTAATAAAATATAAGCAGCCACGAACCATGTCTTCCATTATGAAAATTAAGAAGAGGAAAAAAATGATTTGTAGGCCTACGGGGGGAGTTTAGGCCTATTATTAGGTGGTATTTCCTATGTAGAGTTTTGTAATAATTCGTATCATTAATAATAATATAACTTAATGTAACTAGACCTAACCTAAACTAGTCTAACTTCACTTAATTAAACCTAACCTAACCTAACCTAACCTAACCAAACTTAACCAAATATAACTTATAACACAAAATAACTAAACAAAACATATTGTTGTATAACCTAACCTAACCAATATGACCCCAGTTATAATAGACCCCAGTTTTAATGAGACCCCGGTACTATTAGACCCCAGTTCTAATAGACCCCAGTTTTAATGAGACCCCGGTACTATTAGACCCCAGTTCTAATAGGCTACATCATTACGGATAAAAAAATAGGACTGAGGCCCTATTAGAATTAGAACCTATTAAAACTGCCACTATTGGAATTAGACCCCTATTACTATTAACACTAAAACATGGGCCCAACTAGCTCTTGTGCCCATTACGACTGAGACCCGACTAACGAGACACACTTGACCCCCAACCATACTCAAGGCCAACAGGTAATTAGTGGTTATGGTAACGAGCAGTAGACACGGTAAGATATTAAATAAATAAATAAATATGACCCAAGACTGTGGTGGAAGGTTTGACCCATGGCTCCACACATCGCCTACCTATTGATGAAGGGGGAAGAGAGGTAAAGAGACTGAGTAAATAATGTGTATATCTGCTAATGGTAAATGTATGTAGAGCGAGAGAGAGTTACTTTGGGTTAGATACATACAGACACATACACACACACACACACACACACACACACACACACACACACACACACACACACACACACACACACACACACACACACACACACACATACATACATATATATACAGTACACACACACACATGCATACTATATCTCAAACCTCCAGTCAAAATATGGGTAATGCAGTTCATATTTCTCTCTCTTACATACGCGATCCTTAGGTAGAACAGATTAAATCACTCCTTGTATAATTATTCCCTCGTATAGTTAATAGCGAGTGAATTACAGAATCAGGTAAGGTTAGGTTAGGTTAGGTTAGGTTAGGTTAGGTTGGGTTAGGTTAGGTTTAGGTTTAGGTTAGCCCCGCCCCTCCTATTCCTCGTGGGCTTCAGAGTTAATGGGCCCCAGTCTTAACGGGCACCAGTCTTGATGGACCCCAGTTTTAATAGACCGGGTTTTAATGGGCCCCTAAAATTAATGGGCACCAGTATTAATGTATCTCTAATCTTAATATGGGGAGGCCCTAATCCTAACAGGCACCAATCTAAACGGGCCCCCTGTCCAAATAGACCCCGAGTCTCTATGGACCCTTAATATTAAAAGGGCCTACTATGACTGGGGCCTAATTAAACCTCCAACCTGAGTTAAACAATGATACTTTAAACCCCCCCCCCTCCCCACACACCCACCCACACACTGATGATACACACCAACGCCTCACACACCCACACACACACACACACACACACACACACACACACACACACACACACACACACACACACACACACACACACACACACACACTTACACACACACACACACACACACCCACACACACACACACACACACACCACACACACACACCCACACACACACACACACACACACCCACACACACACACACACACACCCACACACACACACACACACACCCACACACACACACACACACACACGAGCTCCTCAGTGTATACACAACATTCATACTTCCCAAGCTCACCTATGCCTCCCCCACCTGGTCTTCCTCCCTAACTGCCACACAACGTAAACACCTAGAAAAAGTGCAAAAGAGGGCATGCAAGATTATTCTCTCCTCTTCCTACTCCACATATCAAGAAGCGCTCAACACACTGACCCTTTCGACTCTCACTGACCATCACCACGGCCTCATCTGCAAATTTGGTAAGAAGCTTCTACACCATCCCCGACACCGGCCCCTACTACCACCTGAGATCCCCTGTCCGAGAATTGCTGTTCGACACCACAACCGCATCCAGCCCATACGTGCACGAACTGATCGCCATAAGAACAGCCCAGTCCCAACCATTGTAAAAATTATCAATAACATGTAATAAATCAGTGTATTCACTCCCAGTAAACACTGCTCCCTACACTGTCACTATGTTGAAATGAACTGTATTTTGAGC
>NW_024744306.1:0-1695 GCF_018991925.1 Homarus americanus | reverse complement strand
AGGGAGTATTGAAGTGGATTCCTTCCCTACAAACGCTTTTGTCGCTGAGTAGCCGACCCCGCGAATTTCACCAGCCTGCCCTCGTGTCTAGGTCAGCAACCAGCGCCGCCTTACACGATTGAGGTCAACTATTAATCCACGCCTACCCCCGGCTATATAAGACCTGACCTCGTGGTGACTTACCTCTTTCTACCTACAGCCAGTCTTCAAGTAACACCTCCTCTTCCACTCCTGCCTGGCGGCCCTCGCTCCAGCCGGCGACCATGGCGACCCACACCTCGTGGTGACCGCTCTTTCTACCTACAGCCACCAGCAAGCAACACCTCCTACTCCTCCGCTCCTGCCTGGTGGCCCTCGCTCCCGCCGGCGACCATGGCGACCCACAAGCTGGTCCTCCTCTGAGTACCCTCACCAACCAGCTCTCTCTATTCAATGCTTGTAACCATGCTGCCTTCCCAGCACCAAGCTGCATTGTACATCCAATACAATATGTATACAGAGAGCACATTGTGAGTTTCCTTTCTCTATCCCATCCTGAGTGTGAACCAATATCTCGAAACCCCACAATTTTATAACCCAATGAATTTTCCCAGGAACTAGCAAACCAGACCCTTACCTTAGTGTGTAATTTAGGATTAAGATATGTATTTATAAAGCATGAGGTCACAATATATAGGAAAATGGAGATGTGAGAACCATAAGAATTCAAAGTGAAAATTGATGATTGGAAACTGTAGGCCTAAACAGAGAGGAGTCGGGACATCACCCTCAGTGATGCCTAGACTTTTCCCAACACAGGTCAGTGTCCTTCATCATGCTTTATTCAGCCCTAAAAAGACTTATCTAGCAGTTTTCACATCTTAAAACCTTGCCTCATGTTATAAAGTGAAGTCATAGTGCACTAATGTGTGGTGACGAAAGCCCCTCAGGCATTATTCTCAGTGATGCCTCGACTTCTCCCAACACAGGACGCGTTCTGAGCGCCTCTCGGGCGTCAGCCATGACCACACTGTGAAGGCCACCCCATGTGGGGGAGCGTCTGCTCACAGTGGTCTTGCACCTCCACTGTGAATCTGTAGATACCCTGCATATCACCACCCAGGATAGGAGAAAATCACTGTATACTTGAGAAGTTTCGCTGTCGCTACGTGGAACGACTTCCTATTACCAGGCGTGGAACCAGAGAAGTGTAATGAAAATAATAGTTGTTCTCCTGATGAAGGCCTCACTCTTTTGTAATGTAACAGGTGATGTTATACTCTAACAGGTGGAGCGGTCTGATGTGTTGAGTGTTATTGTAAGAAGGGATGACCGAGTTAATGAGGTCACTGATTGTTATGACCAATAAGTATGTGGGTGACACGCAATTAATGTAAGACGTCTGTTGTTGAGCAGTGTAACCAAAATCATCGTTGTTCCTCTGAGGAAGGCCAACTCTTCTGGTATTTTGATGGAATGCAATATGTTTTAAAAGGAATAAATTAGTTAAGACATGTTATTGTTTCACCCTTCTCTCCCTAATCGATTTGGTCAATGAAAAACCCAACCCAATGCCTAGTCCACTCTGCCCGTTACCTAACGAGCTACTGCCCAGAGAGGGTCTGGTGGCAGCAACCCTTAGAAATAGAATAGAGCTAAGTTATCCCCTTAGACTTAGTGACCCCAGAATCTGGCAGTATAGTATGATCTTTAGTT
>NW_024744305.1:0-22505 GCF_018991925.1 Homarus americanus | reverse complement strand
AACGCGAAATGGTTAAATTAAATCAACCTAATCGTATAAACCAATCGTTAACGAACTTAACGTTAAATGGCGTTAAACCAACGTTAAATGGCGTTTAAACTAACGTTAAATGGCGTTAAACTAACGCCAAATGGCGTTTAATGGCGCCAGCGATGTTAAAAGCGACGTTAAATGGCGCAACTAATGTTAGGCGTACAACTAACGTTAAATGGCGTTAAATTAACGACGCCAAACGAAAAATGGCGTTTAACGTAAATAACGAACCATCGTTAATGGTTAAACCAACCTCTAAATAGTCAAACCAACGCAAAATGGCGAATGGCTAAAATACGCAAACCAAACAAACAGCAAACCAACGAAAATGGCGCGAATAAGAAATGACGCAATCAATGTTAAATACAAACGTTAAAATAAACTGTTAAAGAAGCGCAAATCAACGTTAAATGGCGTTTAATTACGTTAAATAACGTTAAACTAACGTTAAATGGCAAACTAACGTTAAATGGTTAAACTAACGAAATGACGTTAAACCATCAAAAAAGAAATGGCGCCGTTAACAACTAACGTTAATGAAAGCAAACTATGTTAAATGGCATTAAACCCCAACCAACGTTAAATGGCGTTAAACCAACGTTAAATGGCGCAGAACTAACGTTAAATACAGGCGTTAAACTAACGTTAAAATGGAGCGACATGTTAACAACGTTAAACTAATAAATGGCGTTAAACCAACGCAAATGGCGTTAAACTAACGTTAAACCACCGTTAAATGGCGTTAAACCAACGTTAAATGCCGTCAACCACGCTAACGTTAACCAACGTTAAACAACGAATGGCGCCAAACCAACGTTAATCGGCGAAACTAACGTTAAACGCCGTTAAACAATGCTAAATGGCAGCGAATTCCCATCGCCAAACCAGCGTTAAACTAACGAAATGAATGGCGTTAAATCCAACCGTTAAATGGCGTTAACTAACGAACGGCGTTAACCACGCGTCAAAAACAACCAACGTTAAATGGCGTTTAATAACAATTTAAACAACGCGCGTTAAACAAATGCAGCGTTAAACCAACGTTAAATGGCGTTAAACTAACGGCACAATGGCGTTAAACTAACGTTAAATGAAGCACACGTTAAATGGCGCAACAACGTTAAATGGCACAAACCAACGTTAAATGGCGTTAAACTAATGGGTTAAACTAACGCATAAAACTAACGTAAAATGGCGGCGTTTAATTACAAGTTAAATGACGTTAAACTAACGTTAAATGGCGTTAAACCAACGTTAAACAATGCTAACAACTAACGTTAAATGGCGTTAAAACTAACGTTAAATGGCGTTAAACCAACGTTAATGGCGCGTTAAACTAACGTTAAATGAAGTTAACTAACGTTAAATTAAGCTAAAATCCAACGTTAAACGCGTTAAACCAAAGTAAATGGCGTTTAATTAAGGTTAAATGACGTTAAACCAACGTTAAATGGCGTTAAACTAACGTTAAATGGCGTTAAACTAACGTTAAATGGCGTTAAATTAACGTTAAATACAACAACGTTAAATCAAGAAATTAACAATAGCGTTAAACTAACGTTAAACGAAGTTAAATCATTAAATGTTAAACCAACGTTAAATGGCGTTAAACTAACGTTAAATGGCGTTTAATTCGTTAATGACGTTAAACTAACGTTAAATGGCGTTAAAAACGTAAAATGGCGTTAACGTTAAATGGCGCAAACCATCGTTAAATGGACGTTAAACTAACGTTAAATGCACACAAAACTAACGTTAAATGGAGCTAAACTAATGTTAAATATCGTTAAACTAACGTTAAATGGCGTTAAACTAACGTTAAATGGCGTTTAATTCAAACGTCAAACTAACGTTAAATGGCGTTAAACTAACGCGAAATGAAGAACTAATGTTAAATGGCGTTAAACTAACGTTAAATGGCGTTCAACCATACAATAACGTTAAACCAACGTTAAATGGCGCTAAAACCAATTAAATGGAGTAAACCAACGTTAACGACGTTAAACTAACGTTAAATGGCGTTAAACCAACGTTAATGGCGTTAAACTAACGTTAAATGGCGTTAAACTAACGTTAAATGGCGTTAAACCAACGTTGAATGGCGTTAAACCACGTTAAACGGCGTTTAATTACGTTAAACAACGTTAAACCAACGTTAAATGGCGTTAAACTAACGTTAAATGGCGTTAAATTCAACGTTAAATGGCGTTAAACTAATTAATGGCGCATAAACTAACGTTAAATGGCGTTAAACCCACGTTAAATGGCGTTAAACTAACGTTAAATGGTTAAACTATAGCGTTAACACAGCAAATGACGTTAAACTAACGTTAAACGGTTAATACGGTTAAATAGCGTTAAACCATCGTTAAATGGCGTAAACTAACGTTAAAATGGCGTTAAACTAACGTTAAATGACGTTAAACTAATGTTAAATGGCGTTAAACTAACGTTAAATGGCGTTAAACAACGTTAACGGCGTTAAACTAACGTTAAATGGCGTTTAATTACGTTAAATAACGTTAACTAACGTTAAATGGCGTTAACCATCGTTAAACGACGTTAAACAATCAAGGCAAAACTAATCAAGAATGGCGTTAAACTAACGTTAATGGCGTTAAACCAACGTTAACGGTTAAACTAACGTTAAATGGCGTTAAACTAACGTTAGACCATACAAACCAACGTTAAAATGGCGTTAAACTAACGTTGTGACGTTAAACCAACGTCAATGCGTTAAACTAACGTTAAATGGCGCAACCAACGTTAAATGGCGTTAAACTAACGTTAAATCGCTAAACTAACGTTAAATGGCTAAACAACGTTAAAAGCGTAAATAACGTTAAAAAACTAACGTTAAATGGCGTTAAACAACGTTAAATGGAGCTTAATTAACGTTAAAATACGTTAAACTAACGTTAAATTAGTTAAACTAACGTTAAATGGCGTTAAATTAATTAAATGACGTTAAACCAACGTTAAATGGCGTTAAACTAACGTTAAATGGCGTTAAACTAATCGTTAATGGCGTTAAACTAACGTAAATGGCGTTTAATAAAGGCGCTAAAATAACGTTAAATGTTAAACTAACGTTAAATGGCGCTAAACTAACGTTAAATGGCGTTAAACTAACGTTAAACGGCGTTAAACCACGCGTTAACTAACGTTAGCGTTAAACTAACGTTAAATGGCGTTAAACTAACGTTAAACGGCGTTAAACTAACGTTAAATGCAGCGTTAAACTAACGTTAAATGGCGTTAAACTAACGTAAATGGCGTTAAACTAACGTTGTATCGGCGTTAAACTAACGCTATGGCTTAAACTAACGCAGTGGCGTTAAACTAACGTAAAATGGTGTTAAACTAACGTCAAATGCCGTTAAACTAACGTTATGGCGTTAAACTAACGTTAGAATGGCGCTAAAACTAACGTTAAATGGCGTTTAATTAAAGTTAAATAACGTTAAACTAACGCGTTAAATGGCGTTAAACTAACGTTAAATTGTTAAACCTAACGTAAAATGTGCAACCAAACGTTAAAATGCCATAACCCACCGTTAAGTGGCGTTAAACTAACGTTAAATGGCGTTAAACCAACGTTAATTGGCGTTTAATTGCTAAATAACGCTTTTTTAAACTAACGCTAAATGGCGTTAACCAACGATAAATGGCGATAAACTAACGTTAAATGTAGAGGTTAAAATCCAACGTTAAATGGTGTTAAACTAACGGAAATGGCGCTAAACTAACGATAAATGGCGTTAAACTAACGTTAAAATGGCGTTAAACTAACGTTAATGGCGTTAAACTAACGTTAAATGGCGTTAAACTAACGTTAAATGACGTTAAACTAACGTTAAACAAAAGTTAAACTAACGTTAAATGGCGTTAAACTAACGTTAAATAGCGCGCCAATTAACGTTAAACACGTTTAACCAATGCTAAAATGGCGATTAATTAAGGTCAAATGACAAAGTTAAACTAACGTTAAATGGCGTTAAACTAACGTTAAAATGGCGTTAAACCAAACGTTAAAATGGTTAAACTAACGTTAAATGGCGTTAAAACTAACGTTAAATGACGTTAAACTAACGTTAAACAAAGTTAAACTAACGTTAAACGTTAAACTACCGTTAAATGGCGTTAAACTAACGCTAAATGGCGTTAAACTAACGTTAAATAGCGTTAAATTAACGTTAAATGACGTTTAACCAACGTTAAATGGCGTTAAACTAACGTAAAATGGCGTTAACCAACGTTAAATGGCGTTAAACTAACGTTAAATGAAGTTAAACTAACGTTAAAATGGCGTTAAACTACCGTTAATTGGCGTTAAAAATCCAACGTTAAAATGGCGTTTAATTAAAGTTAAATAACGTTAAACTAACGTTAAATGGCGTTAAACTAACGTTAAATGGCGTTAAACTAACGTAAAATGGTGTTAAACTAACGAAAATGCCGTTAAACCAACGTTAAGTGGCGTTAAAACTAACGTTACAATGGCGCTAAACTAACGTTAATTGGCGTTAAACCAACGTTAAAATGGGCGCTTTCTAATTGCTGTTAAAATAACGTTAAACTTAACGTTAAAATGGCGTTAAACTAACGATAAATGGCGTTAACCAACGTTAAATGAGTGTTGCTAAAATCCAACGTTAAATGGTGTTAAACTAACGGAAAATGGCGTTAAACTAACGATGTCGGCGCTAAACTAACGTTAAATGGCGTTAAACTAACGTTAATGGCGTTAAACTAACGTTAAATGGCGCTAAATTTCAATGTTAAATGACGTTAACCAATCGTTAAACAAATTTAAACTAACGTTAAATGGCGTTAAACTAACGTTAAATAGCGTTAAATTAACGTTAGAAATGCATCGTTTTTAACTAACGTTAAATGGCGTTTAATTAAGGTCAAATGACGTTAAAACTAACGTTAAATGGCGTTAAACTAACGTAAAATGGCGTTAAACTAACGTTAAATGACGTTAAACCAACGTTAAACAAAGTTAAACTAACGTTAAATGGCGTTAAACTAACGTTAAAATAGCGTTAAATTAACGTTAAATGACGTTTAACTAAAAGTTAAATGGCGTTTAATTAAGGTCAAATGACGTTAAACTAACGTTAAATGACGTTGGAACTGACGTGTTGTGTAATGGCGTTAAACTAACGTTAAATGGCGTTTACTCAGCGTTAAATGACGTTTAACTAACGTTAAATGGCGTTAAAACCTAACGTTAAATGGCTTTAAACTAACGGTAATTGCGATAAACCAACGTCAAAATGGCATTAAAATCCAACATTAAATGGAAATGTTAAACTAACGTTAAATGGCGTTAAACTAACGTTAAATGGCGTTTAATTAACGTTAAAATGTTAAACTAACGTTAAATGGCGTTAACTAACGTTAAATGGCGTTAAATTAACGTCAAAGTTAGTTAAATTAACGTTAAATTACATTAAACTATCGTTAATGACGTTAAACTAACGCTAAAATGACGCTAAACTAACGCTAAAATGGCGTTAAACTAACGTTAAATGGCGTTTAATTAACGTTAAATCGCGGTAAATTAACGTTGTATGCTAATCTAACGTTAAAATGGCGTTAAACTACCGTTAATTGGCGTTAAACTAACGTAAAATGGTGTTAAACTAACGTTAAATGCCGTTAAACTAACGTTAAATGGCGTAAACTAACGTTAAAATGAAGTTAAACTAACGTTAAATGAAGCAAAGTAACGTTAAATGAAGCTAAACTAACGTTAAATGGCGTTAAATTAACGTTAAATGTAGTTAAACCAATGCTAAATGACGTTAAACTAACGATAAATGACGTTTAACCAATGCTAAATGGCGTTTAATTAAAGTTAAATGGCGTTAAACTAACGTTATATAGCGTTAAATTCAAATAGCGTTAAACTAACGTTAAAATGGCGTTAAACTAACGTTAAATGGCGTTAAACTAACGTTAAAATGGCGTTTAATTAAGGTTAAATAACGTTAACTAACGTTAAATGGCGTTAAATCACCGATAAATGGTGTTAAACTAACGTTAAAATGAGGTTAAACTAACGTTGTAAATGGTGTTAAACTAACGGAAAATGGCGTTAAACCAACGATAAATGGCGTTAAAACTAACGTTAAATGGCGTTAAACTAACGTTACCGGCGTTAAACCAACGTTAAATGGCGCAAACCACCAAATGACGTTAAACTAACGTTAAACAAAGTTAAACTAACGCGAAATGGCGTTAAACTTACGTTAAATAGCGTTAAATAACGTTGGGTGTTTGACGTTTAACCAACGTTAAATGGCGTTTAATTAAGGTCAAAATGACGTTAAACTAAACGTTAAATGGCGTTAAACTAACGTTAAATGGCGTTAAACTAACGTTGTGGCGGTAAACTAACGTTAAAATGGCGTTAAACTAACGTTAAATGGCGTTAAACTAACGTTAAATGACGTTAAACTAACGTTAAACAGAGTTAAACTAACGTTAAATGGCGTTGTAACGTTAAAATGGCGTTAAACCACCGCTAAATAGCGTTAAATAACGTTAAAATGCACGTTTAACCAACGTTAAACGGCGTTAACCAACGTAAATGGCTGCTAAAACTAACGTTAAAATGGCGTTAACCAACGTTAACAGCTAAACTAACGTTAAATGGCGCTAAACTACTGTTAATTGGCGTTAAACTAACGTTAAATAACGTTTAATTAAAGTTAATAACGTTAAACTAACGTTAAATTTCATGCTAAACTAACGTTAAATGGCGTTAAACTAACGCAAAATGCGTTAAACTAACGAAAATGCCGTTAAACTAACGTTAAGTGGCGTTAACCAACGTTAAACTAACGTTAATTGGCGTTAAACTAACGCTAAATGGCGTTTAATTGCTGTTAAATAACGTTAAACTAACGTTGTATATGCTAAACTAAACGATAAATGGCGTTAAACTAACGTTAAATGAGGTTAAACTAACGCTAAATGGCGTTAAACTAACGGAAAATGGCGTTAAACTAACGATAATGACGTTAAACTAACGTTAAATGGCGTTAAACTAACGTTAATGGCGTTAAACTAACGTTAAATGGCGTTAAACTAACGTTAAATGACGTTAAACTAACGTTAAACAAATTTAAACTAACGCTAAATGGCGTTAAACTGACGTTAAATAGCGTTAAATTAACGTTAAATGACGTTTAACTAACGTTAAATGGCGTTTAATTAAGGTCAAAATGACGCAAACTAACGTTAAATGGCGTTAAACTAACGTAAATGGCGTTAAACTAACGTTGCACGACGTTAAACTAACGTTAAACAAAGAAACTAACGTTAAATGGCGTTAAACTAACGTTAAATAGCGTTGGGAATTAACGTTAAATGACGTTTAACTAAAGTTGTTCGCGTTTAATTAAGGTCAAATGACGTTAAACTAACGTTGCCCACGCTGAACTGACGATTAAATGGACGTTAAACTGACGTTAAATGGCGTTAAACTAACGTTAAATGGCGCGTTAAACTAATGTTAAAATGACGTTTAACTAACGTTAAATGGCGTTAAACTTAACGTTAAATGGGCGTTGAATTAACGTTAAATGGCGTTAAACTCAACGTTTATGCTAAACAAATGTTAAATGGCGTTAAACAAACGTTAAATGCATGCGCAAGTAAACAAACGTTAAATGGCGTTAAACTAACGTTGCGGCGTTTAATTAAGGTTAAAATGATTTAAACTAACGTTAAATGGCGTTAAACTAACGTTAAATGGCGTTTAATTAACGTTAAATGAAGTTAAACTAACGCGAACAGTTAAACTAACGTTAAATGAAGTTAACGTTAAATAGCGCTAAACAACGCAATGACGCTTAACCAACGTTAATTGGCGTTAAACTAACGTAAATGGCGCGTCCAACGATAAATGGCGTTAGACTAACGTTAAATGGCGTTAAACTAACGTTAAATGGCGTTAAACTAACGTTAAAATGGCGTTAAACTAACGTTAAATGACGATAAACTAACGTTAAAATGACGTTAAAACTAACGTTAAATGACGATAAACTAACGTAAATGGCGCGTTAAACTAACATTAAAATGGCGTTAAACTAACATTAAATGACGATAAATTTAACGTTAAATGACGTTAAACTAACGTTAAATGGCGTTTAATTAATGTTAAATGACGTTAAACCAATAAGTTAAATGGCGTTGGAACTAACGTTAAATGGCATTAAATCCACGTTAAAATGGCTAAACTGAACGTTATATGGCGTTAAATTAACGTTAATGACGTTAAACTGAACGTTAAATGAAGTTAAACTAACGTCAAAATGAAGTTAAACTAATGTCAAATGGCGTTGGAATTAACGTTAAATGACGTTAAACTAACGTAAATGCATGTTAAACTAACGTTAAATAGCGTTAAATTAACGTTAAATGTCGTTTAACTAGCGTTAATGGCGTTAAATCAACGTAAAATGGCGTTAAATCCAACGTAAATGGCGTTTAACTAACGATAAATGGCGTTAAACTAACGTTAAATGGCGTTAAACTAACGATAATTTATTACGTTAAACCAACGGTTAAATGGCGTTTAATTCTAAGTGCTAAATAACGCTAAAACCAACGCAATGGTGTTGAACCCTAACGGTTATGCCAAACCACGCAAATGGCGTTAAACTAACGCGCTAAATGGCGTTAAACTAACGTTAAATGGCGTTAAACTAACGTTAAATGGCGTTAAACTAACGTTAAATGGCGTTAAACTAACGTTAAATGGCGTTAAACTAACGTTAAATGGCGTTAAACTAACGTTAAATGGCGTTAAACTAACGTGTTAAATGGCGTTAAACTAGCGTTAAATGGCGTTAAACTAACGTTAAATGGCGTTAAACTAACAATGTTAAATGGCGCTAAACTAACGTTAAAATTGGCGTTAACTAATCGCTAAACGCGTCAATTATCGTTAAATGACGCTAATCAAACGTTAAATGGTGCTTAAACTACCAGTTAACGGGCAAGCTAAATGGCGTTAAACTAATGTTAAATGGTACAACTAACGTTAAATGGCAATTAACGTTAAATGACGTTAAACTGCCCCACCCCCCCCACTGACCCACCACCACTACAACTGCTCCACAACCACAGCCCCACCAGAGCCACTGACCTCCACACAGCCACACCACTGCCCTACCATAACCACTGGCCCACCACAGCAACTGCCCACCCCCACCACCACTGCTCCGCCACTGCCCCACCACCACCACTGCTCCGCCACTGCCCCACCACCACCACTGCTCCGCCACCCCACCACAACCACTGCCTCACCACCACTAACCCACCGCCACCACACCACTACCACACCACAACCACTGCTCCGCCACTGACCCAAAACCACCACTGCCCAACCACAGCCAACTGCCCCACCACCACCACACTACTGCCACTGACCCACCACCACCACACCATCACCACTGCCCAACCACAGCCTCTGCCCCACCACCACACCACTGCCCCAAAACAACACTGCCCCACAACAACCACCGCGCCACCACCGCGCCACAACCACAGCCCCACCACAGCCAAAGACTTCCACTACAACCACTGATCCCCCATCACAGCCACTGACCCCCCACCACAACCACTGCTCCGCCACTACCCCAATAGAGCCACTCACCCCCCACAACAGCCACTACCCCAGCCACTGCCCACCACTGCAAATGCGCCACCACCACAGACCCACCACAGCCACTGACCCCCTTCACAGCCACTGCCCCACCACCAGCACCACTGCAACTGCCCCACCACCACCACTCACTGCTTCGCAACCCCACCATAGCCACACCACAGCCACTGACCTACCACAGCCACTAACCTACCACCACTGCCGCCACACCACCACTGCCGCCACACCACCACTGCCCCACCACAACACCAATGTCCCACCAACACCACTGCCCCACCACCCCCACTGACCCACTACCACTGCAACTGCCCCCATCCACCATAAAACCACTGACCCACCACCACTACACCACTGCCCCACCACCCCCACTGTCTTACCATCACTGCAACTGCGCCACAACGACAGCCCCACCAGAGCCACTGACCCCCCACCACAGCCACTGCCCCACCACAGCCACACCACTGCCACCACAATCACTGACCCACCACTGCCCCGCCACTGCCCCACCAACGCCACTGCTCCGCCACCCCACCACAACCACAACCTCACCACCACTAACCCACCGACACCACACCAATACAACCACCACTGCACCGTCACTGACTCACCACCACCACCCCACCACTCACAGCGGGTTCCCACCACTGCCCCACCACCACCACTTCACTGCTCCGCCACCACCACCACAACATCCCCACCACCACCATCCCACCACCACCACACCACCACCACCACTGTCTGCCACCCCACTCCACCACACCACAGCCCCAATTCACTGCTCCACACACCACTGTCCTGCCACCACCACCGCTGCCCACTGCCCACACTGTCTGGCCACCGCCCCACCACAGCCACTCTCCACTCCACTGCCCCACTCCACCACCAATGCCCGCCACGTCCCCACACCACCAATGCCCACACTGCCCCACCACCACCAATGCTCCGCCACTGCCCCACCACGACCACCACTGCTCCGCCAACACCACAGCCCCACGACAGCCACTGACCCCCCACCACAGCCACTGCTCCGCCACTACCCCACCGCCGCCACACCATCGCCACCGCTGCCCCACCACCGACTCACCACCACCACCACTGCCACACGCCACTGCCCTCCACAACTGCCCCACCACCACTGCCATACCACTGCTCCACCACCACACAACTGCCGCCCAACCATCACCACCACTGTCCCACCACCACTGCCCCACCACCATCACCACACCACTTACACGCCACCGCGCCACCACCACAGCCACAGACCCCCCCTACAGCCACCACTGCAAATGCGCCACCACCACAGATCCACCACAGCCACTGCCACACCACCACCACTGCCCGCCACTGAAACACCACAACCACTGCCCCACCATTGCTCCGCACCACTGTCCCGCCACCACCGCCGTCACACCACTGCCCCACCACCACCGCTGCCCCACTGCCACCACACACCACTGCAACCGTCCCACCACTGCAACCGCCCCACCACAGCCACTGCCCGACCACCACCACAGCCACTGTCCCACTGCCACCGCCACACCACTGCTCCACCACCTCCACCACTGCCCCACCACACCTCTGCCACTGACCCACCACACCACTTCCACACCACCGCGCCACCACTGCAAATGCGCCACCACCACTGCCCCCACCACACCCACAGCAACACCACCACCACTACAACTGCCCCACCACAGCTCACTGCCCGACCACCACCACAGCCACTCGCCCCACAGCCACTGCCATACCACTGCTCCACCACCACCATCACACCACTGCCGCCCAACCACCTCCACCACTGTCCCACCACCACCACTACCCCACCACACCACTTCCACACCACCGCGCCACCACTGCAAATGCGCCACCACAGCAACACCACCTCCACTGCCCCACCACAGCCACTGCAACACCACCACCACTGCAACACCACCACCACTGCCACTGCTCCACAACAGCCACTGTCCACAACAGCCACTGCCCTGCCACAGCCAGTGATTCCCATCACAGCCACTCCTCCGCAACCCCACCACAGCCACTGACCTACCACCACCTCTCTGCTGCCACACCACCACTGACCCACCACAACCACTGCCCCCCCCTCCAACACCAGCACTGTCCCACCACGCCCACTGCCCCACCACAGCCACTGACCCACCACCACTGCAACTGCCCACACCACCACAACACCACTGCCCCACCACCCCCCACTGACCCACCCACCACTGCAACTGCTCCACAACCACAGCCCCACCAGAGCCACTGACCCCACACCGCCACACCACTGCCCCTGCCCCACCATAACCACTGGCCCACCACAGCAACTGCCCACCCCCACCACCACTCCTCCGCCACTGCCCCACCACCACCACTGCTGCGCCACCCCACCACAACCACTGCCCTCACCACCACTAACCCACCACCACCACACCACTACAACACCACCACCACTGCTCCGTCACTGACTCACCAGCACCATTGTCACACCACTGCCCCACCACCACCACCACTGACTCACACCCTGCCACACCACACATTGCCCTGCCACTGACCCAACACCACCACTGCTCCCCCACTGCCACTGCTCCGCCACTGACCCAACACCACCACTGCCCCACCGCTGTTCCAACTGCCCCACCACCACCACACACTACTGCCACTGACCCACCACACCATCACCACTGCCCAACCACCACACCACTGCCCCAAAACAACACTGCCACACTACAGCCACTGCCCCACCACTGCACAACCACAGCCCCACCACAGCCAAAGACTCCCACTGCAACCACTGACCCCACCACAGCCACTGCTCCGCCACTACCCCACAGAGCCACTCACCCCCAACAACAGCCACTGCCCCAGCCACTGCCCCACCACCACTGCTCCACCACTGCAAATGCGCCACCACCACAGACCAACCACACACTGACCCCTCTCACAGCCACTGCCCCACCACCAGCACCACTGCAACCTGCCCCACCACCACCTCACTGCTTCTGCAACCCACCATAGCCACTGACCCACCACACCCACCATTGCCCCACCAACACCACTGCCCCACCAACACCACTGCCCCACCAACACCACTGACTCTCACCACCCCACTGTCTCACCATCACTGCAACTGCGCCACAACGACAGCCCCACTCAGAGCCACTGACCCCACCACAGCCCTCACCACACCACTGGCCTACCCCCACCACCACTGCCCCACCAACGCCACTGCCTGCCACCCCACAACCTCACCACCACTAACCCACTGACACCACACCATCACTGCACTGTCACTGACCTACCACCACCACCACCCCCACCACAACCACAGTGGCTCCGCCACCGCCCCACCACCACCACCACTGCTCCACACCCCACCACACCACCACATCCCCACCACCACCACCCCACCACCACACCACCACTGCTGCTCCTCGCCACTACCCACCACAACCACAGCCCCACCACTGCTCCATACCACTGTCCTGGGCCACACCACCACTGCTGCCCCACTGCCGCCATTGTCTGCCACCGCCATTGACCCACCACATGTTCCCCACTGCCACTGCTGCGCCATTGCGCCCCATCACAGCCACTCCCCTACTCCACTGCCCCACCACCACCACACGCCCACTGTCCTGCCACCACCACTGCTCCTGCCACTGCCCCTGCCACACACAACCACAGCCCCACGACAGCCACTGACCCCCAGCACAGCCACTGCCTGCCACCAATCCCCACTGCCGCCACACCATCACCACTGCTGTCCCCTGCACCCTGCCACTGACCTACCACCACCACTGACTCACCACAGCCAATGCTCCCACCACCACTGCCCCACGCCACTGCAACACTCCACCACCGCCCCACCACAGCCACTGCAACACCACCACCACTGCCCCACCACCACTGCCATACACCACTGCTCCCACCACACACCACGCCCAAGCACCACCTCACACCACTGTCCCACCACCACCACTGCCCCACCACCACCACACCACTGCCACACCAAAGCCACTGACCCACCACAACCACTGACCCACCACCACTGCTCCACACACTGTCCTGCCACCACCGCCGTCACATCACTGCCCACCACCACCGCCGTCACATCACTGCCCACCACCACCGCTGCCCCACCAATGCCCCAACACAGCCACTGACCCACCACCACCACCACTGGTCCGCCCTGCCCCACCACCACCACTGCTCCCACTGCCCCACCGTCAGGCCCACCTCCACCACTGCCCCACCACAGCCACTGCCCCACAACCACCACACCACTCACACTGACCCACCACCACCACCACAAAATCACCACTGCCCCACCACAGCCTCCTGAGCCACCACCACAGCACTGTCCTCACAACAACACTGCCCCACCACTGCGCCACAACCACAGCCCCAACACAGCCACTGACCCCACTACAGCCACTGACCCCCATCACAGCCACTGCTCCGCCACTACCCTCCAGAACACTGACCCCCACAACAGCCACTGCCCCACCACCACGACAGCCACTGCCCCACCACCACGACAGCCACAACTGCCGCCACTCACACCATATCCACTACTCCACCACCACCTACCACACCGCCACACCACTGCCCCAGCACTACCACCACTGCCGCAGCAACACCACTGCTGCTGCCCCACCACCGCCACTGACCCACCACCACCACTGACTCACCACAGCCAATGCTTCCACCACCACTGCTGCCCACGCGCCACACCACGGCCTCCAACACAGCCACTGACCCACCACCACCACTGGTCCGCCTCTGCCCCACCACCACCACTGCCCGCCACTGCTCCACCACCCACCACTGCCCACACTGCCCCACCGCCGCGCCACTGCCCCACCACCAGCACTGCTCCGCCATTGCCCCCACGCTGCCACACCACTGCCCCACTGCCGCCACACCACTGCCCCACCACAGCCACTGCCACTGACCCACCACCACCACACAAAATCACCACTGCCCCACCACAGCCCTGCCACTGCCCCACCACTGCGCCACAACCACAGCCCAACACAGCCACTGAGCCCCCACGCTGCACACTGACCCCCACCACACAGCCACTGCTCCGCCACATTCCCCACCAGAGCCACCTGACCCCACAACAGCCACTGCCCCACCACCACCAATGCTCCGCCACTGTCCCGCCACCACCACTGCTCCACCACCACCACCACACCACTGCCGCCCAACCACCTCCACCACTGACCCACCACCACCACTGCCCCACCACACCACTTCCACACCACTGCGCCACCACTGCAAATGCGCCACCACCACTGCCCCACTACAGCAACTCCACCACCACTGCCCCACCACAGCTACTGCAACACCACCACCACTGCAACCGCCCCACCACAGCCACTGCCCCACTACCACCGCCATACCACTGCTCCACCACCACACCACTGCCGCCCAACCACCTCCACCACTGTCCCACCACACTACTGCCACCACTACAGCCACTGCCCCACCACACCACTTCCACACCACCGCTCCACCACTGCAAATGCGCCACCACCACTGACCCACCACAGCCACTGACCCCCCATCACAGCCACTGCTGCGCCACTGCCCCACCAGAGCCACTGACACCCCACCACAGCCACTGCCCCACCACCAGCACCACTGCAACTGCTCCACCACCACCAGTCACTGCTCCGCAACCCCACCACAGCCACACCACAGCCACTGACCTACCATCACCACTGCCGCCACACCACTACTGCCCCACCACAGCCACTGACCCACCACAGCCCCAGCAAAACCACTGCCCCACCACCATCACAGCAACACTGCCCTACCACAGCCACTGCACTACCCCCACCACCACAGCGGCTCCACCACTGCCCCACCATCGCCACATCTCCACCACCACTACCACTCCACCACCACTGCTCCGCCACTGACCCACCACAACCACTGCCCCAACACTGCTCCGCTAACACTGTCCCACCGCCGCCACACCACTGCCCCAACACAGCCACTGCTCCGCCACCTCCACTGACCCGCCACCGCTCCACCACTGACCCGCCTCCACCACTGTGCCGCCACTGCTCTACCACAACCACTTCTACGCCACTGCCCCACCAACGACCACCACTGCTCCGTCACTGCCCCACCACCACCACTGCTCCGCCACTGCCCCACCACCACCACTGCTCTGCCACTGCCCCACCACCACTACTGCCTAACCACTGCTCCAGCCCAGTCACTGCCCCACCACAGCCAGTGACCCACCACAGCCAGTGACCCACCATGGCCAGTGACCCACCACAACCAGTGACCCCCCACCACCACCACAGCCACTGACCCACCACAGCCACTGACCCAACACCACCACAGATCCACCACTGACCCAACACGACCACAGCCACAGATCCATCACAACCACCACTGCAACTGCGCCACAACCACAGCACCACGTGAGCCACTGACTCCACACCACAGCCACTGCCCCAACACAGCCACTGCCCTACCACAACCACTGACCCACCACAGCCACTGCCCTACCACAACCAGTGACCCACCACAGCAACTGCCCCACCACTGCTCCGCCGCCCCGCCACAACCACTGCCCCACAACCACCGCCCCACACTGACTCACTACCACCACTGTCCCACCACACAACCGCCGCCACACCACTCCACCAGAACCACCGCGACCGCCACTACCACTGCAAAATGCGCTACCACCACAGCCCCACCACATCCACTGACATACCTGCCCCAGCCACAGCAACACCACAAATACACCACCACTGCGCCCCCACCACAGCCACTGGAGCCACCACTTATGACATCACTGGAGGGAGAACAAGACCACACAGGAGGGAGGGCGTAGGTCCAGCAGGAGGGAGAACAAGACCACACTACCCCTTCCTGTTCGTGGTGGTGGGACATGTGTGTGGGAGCTCTGTGTAATGGGTGGTTAACGAAAACTAATGGAACAAACTTACCTCAATAAATATGGTGCTGTACTATCCACGCTGACGACCACTGATTCACCAAACTGGCCTTTAACACAACAGTAACCGGATCAATCATCTGTAAAGACAAAATACACTAAATAATCTTCCATACAAGACCAAAACATACACCAAGTATGAGCAACGTTACTGAAGCATAAGCCAAAATAGTAATGTATTGTCTAAAGTAATTAGTCGATGTGGTTAAGAGCGTTAACGACCATTAACCTACGCTTGTTCACAATAGATTAACTCGTGTATCTTAATATTTTGTAAAGTATTTCCGTTTAAGATAAATCTGCACAAATAAATAACTTTAATATATCGACCTTTACACAATATAAATTTAACCACTTAAATACACTAAAAATAACACTTACTGTAGTACACTTTATAAACAGCGTCTGTCAAGTGAGAGAGACGACTGACAACACCTCCACCGTCCGTGTCTGTATTGGCACTGAAGCTCCACGTGTCAGTCAATCGCATCTGTTTAGTCTTCTTCCCCCAAAAAGTTTATCAGAATAAGGAAACAATTAAAGTAAATCCAAACTTAATCGAACATACAAGATTTAATACAAATTTTAGGGTAAATTAATTTATATCGTAATGAAGAAATACTTTTGTAGAAAAGACGGGAAAGTTACCATCTATATCGATAAACAAAATGTGATGTTTTAGATCAGCCTAACAGCGCCATCTGTTGACCTGACCCGTTACTATACGAGAAACATTTTAAACATGGTATTACTCATTGTCACGTTTGTTTGGATTTGAGTTTCGCCCTTAAGATGATGTAAACAAACCATAGTATATGTAAACAAGCCATAGTATATGTAAACAAACCATAGTAAATGTAAACAAAGCAGACGACGCACAGTACCTGCCATCTATTGAGCCGACCCGGCAATTAATGATCACAGCGATTCATTTAGTTTTCCTGATTTACTTAATTATATCATAAAAAATACTTTATTACTAACACAGGCGCTCTAATCTCTCAGGGTAGCCGAGGTGCCTTAGTGCAGGCAGCAGTCTGGTGGCCCTCCTTTGGACATTTTCAATCATCTGACAGTCCCTAGCATATCTCGGGGACCAGACGGGGTGACAGTACTCCAGATGGGGAAGCGCTTCACTCTTGAAGATCGTCTTGATAACTGAAGGACCTTCTTATAAGACTACAGCCCACTACAGCCACTGCCCCACTACCGCGCCACAACCACAGACCCGCCACAGCCAAAGACTCCCACCACAACCACTGACCCCCCATCACAACCACTGCTCCGCCACTACCCCAATAGAGCCACTCACCCCCCACAACAGCCACTGCCCCACCACCACCGCTCCACCACTGCAAATGCGCCACCACCACAGACCCACCACAGCCACTGACCCCCTTCACAGCCACTGCCCCACCACCAGCACCACTGCAACTGCCCCACCACCACCACTCACTGCTTCGCAACCCCACCATAGCCACACCACAGCCACTGACCTACCACAGCCACTAACCTACCACCACTGCCGCCACACCACCACTGCCGCCACACCACCACTGCCCCACCACAACACCAATGTCCCACCAACACCACTGCCCCACCACCCCCACTGACCCACTACCACTGCAACTGCCCCCATCCACCATAAAACCACTGACCCACCACCACTACACCACTGCCCCACCACCCCCACTGTCTTACCATCACTGCAACTGCGCCACAACGACAGCCCCACCAGAGCCACTGACCCCCCACCACAGCCACTGCCCCACCACAGCCACACCACTGCCGCCACAGCCCTACCACAATCACTGGCCCACCCCCGCTACTGCCCCACCAACGCCACTGCTCCGCCACCCCACCACAACCTCACCACCACTAACCCACCGACACCATACCACTACACCACCACTGCACCGTCACTGACTCACCACCACCACCACAGCGGCTCCGCCACTGCCCCACCACCACCACTACTGCTCCTCCACCTCACCACCACCACCACCCCACTACACCACCACCACTGCTCCGCCACTTACCCACCACAACCACAGCCCCACCACTGCTCCGCTATCACTGTCCCGCCACCACCACAGCTGCCCTACCAACCCCACTGACCCACTACCACTGCAACTGCCCCCACCACCACCAAACCACTGACCCACCCCCACTGTCTCACCATCACTGCAACTGAGCCACAACGACAGCCCCACCAGAGCCACTGCCCCACCACAGCCACACCACTGCCGCCACAGCCCTACCACCACTGCTCCGCAACTGCCCCACCAACTCCACTGCTCCGCCACCCCACCACAACCTCACCACCACTAACCCACCGACACCACACCACTACAACCACCACTGCACCGTCACTGACTCACCACCACCACCCCAGCGGCTCCAGCCACTGCCCCACCACCACCACAGCTGCTCCGCCACTGCCCCGCCACAGCTCCGCCACTGCCCCACCACCGCGCCACAACCACAGCCCCACGACAGCCACTGCTCCGCCACTACCTCACCGCCACCACACCATCACCACCGCCGCCCCGCCACTGCCACTGACCTACCACCGACTCACCACAGCCAATGCTTCACCACCACCACTGCCCCACCACAGCCACTGCAACACCACCACCACTACCCCACCACCACCACAGCCCCACCACAGCCACTGCCACACAGCCACTACCCCTCCACCACTGCCATACCACTGCTCCACCACCACCACACAACTGCCGCCCAACCACCACCACCACTGTCCCACCCCCACCACTGCCCCACCACCACCACCGCCCCACCACCACACCCCTCACACGCCACCGCGCCACCACCACAACCACCCCCCCTACAGCCACCACGCAAATGCCACCACCACCAGATCGATCACAGCCACTGCCACACCACCACCACTGCTCCGCCACTGAAACACCACAACCACTGCCCCACTGCTCACGCCCTACCAATCCCACCACACCGCTTCCATCACCCACTGCCCCCACCACCACCTGCCCCCCACCGCCGCCACACCACTGCCAGCTGTTCCACCACCACCAGTCACTGCTCACCCAACCCCACCACAGCCACACCACGTTTCTTTACCTACAACCACCACTGCCACCGCACAATAACGCCCACCACCGCCCCCACCACCATCGCCCCACCACCGTCACAGCCACCACACCACCGCCGCTCCACCACACCCGCCCACCACCGTCCCATCACCACAGCTTCCTAAAACCGCCACCACCACCACTACCCCACCACCACTACCCCACCGCCACCACACCACTACCATTGCCGCACCACCACCCACCACGCCACTGACCCACCCAACCACCTTTACCACTTGTCCGCTTCACTGTCCCGCCACCGCCAACTCACCACTGCCCCACCAGGCCAATGACCCACCACCACCACTGCTCCGCCACTTCCAACCACCACCACTGGTCGCCTCTGACCCACCACCACCACTGCTCACGCCACTGCCCCCACCACCAACACTGCTCCGCCACGCCCCTCCGCCACACCACTGCCGACCCACCACCCCCACCACTGCCCCCCACCACCACTGCTGCCGCACACCACCACCACAAAATCACCACTGCCGCCACACCACGCCCCACCACTACCACCACCGCCGCAGCAACACCATCCTGACCGCTGCCCCACACCATGCTGACTCACCACGACGATGGCTTCACCACCACCACTGCCCCACCACAGCAACACCACCACCACTGCCCCCACCACAGCTACTGCCAACACCATCACCACTGCAACCGCCCCACCACTGCAACCCCACCACAGCCACTGTGCGACCACCACCACCACAGCCACTATCCACATTACTGCCCATCACCTGTCACCACCTCACCACTGCCCCACCACACTTCTGCCACTGCCCAGCCACACCACCTCCACACCACCGCGCCACCACGCAAATGCGCCACCACCACCTGCCCCCACCACAGCTACTGCGACACCACCACCACTACAACCGCCCCACCACAGTCACTGCCCGACCACCACCACAGCCACTGCCCACAGCCACTGCCATACCACTTATCCACCGCCACCATCACACCGCAACCTGACCACCATCACCGCGTCACCACCACCACTACCCCACCACACCAAGCTTCACAGCAACACCACCACCACTGCCCCACCACTTCCACACCACCGCGCCACCGCAGGTCGCGCACCACAGCAACACCACCACCACGCCCCACCAACAGCTGCTGCACCACCACCACCACTGCCACTGCTTCCAGTGACTCCCATCACAGCCACTCCTCCGCAACCGCACCACAGCCACTGACCTCACCACCACCTCTCCTGCAGCCACACCACCACTGACCCACCCCCGCGTACCACAACCGCACGCCCCAGCACCACCACTGTCCCACCACGCCCACTGCCCACCACAGCCACGACCCACCACCGCTGCGGCTGCCTGACACCCGCCACACCGCCTTTACCCCCCGCACAGTACACCACCACCTGACTGTCCTGACCATTACAAGACCACATTACACCACTGCCCATAACCCTACCACAACCACTGTTACCACAGCTAACTGCCCACCCCCACCACCACTGTCGCCATAACACACCACGACCGCCCACCATCACCCACCACAACCACTGCCTCACCACCACTAACCCACCGCCACCGCCGATATCTGATACCAGCCACTGTCGCCGCCCCACCACCACCACCCCACCACAACCACTGCTTATCACCACCACTAACCCACCGCCACCCACACCACTGCCACACCACCACCACTGCTCGTACTGACTCACCAGCACCGTTGTCACCACTGCCCACCACCACCACTCATTTCGCCCCTGCCCCACCACAGCCGCTCCATCGCCCACACTGTTCACCGCCACTGCTCCACCACGGCCACTGTCGCCCCCACAGTAACACCGCCACTTCTCCCCCCACAGCCAGCCTGCCCCACCACCACCACACTGCTGCATAACCCACCACACCATCACCACTACCAAACACCGCACCGCCTCTCTAAAACAACGCTGCATTTCAGCCACTGCTTTACCACCGCCAGCACAACCACAGCCCCACAATGAGACTCCCACTACAACCTTTATCCCCATCACGGCCACATTTTACCACTGTCGCCACTACTGGAAGAGCCACTCACCCCCCCAACCACTGCCACAGCCGCCCCACCACCACCGGCTCCACCACTGCAAATGCGCCACCACCACAGACCAGCCTGACCCCTTCACACCACTGCCCACCACCAGCACCGCAGCTGCCCCACCACCACCACACTCGCCTTACGCAACCCCACCATAGCCACACCACAGCCACTGTACCACCACCACTGCCCCCTGCAGCCACGACCCACCACAACACCATTGCCCCCACCAACACCACTGCCTCCCACCAGCGACTGACCCACCTCACTGCCCCCACCACCCCTGTCTCACCATCCTGCTGGCAACTGCGCCACAAGGACAGCCCCAACAGAGCCATATTTACAACCACTGCCCCTACAGCCACACCACTGCCGCCACACCCTACCACAATCACTGGCCTACCCCCACCACCACTGCCCCACCAACGCCACTCACCACAACCTCCCACCACCTAACCCACCGACCCCACCCACTACCATCACTGCACAAATCACTGACTCACCACCACCACCCCCACCCAACCACAGCGGCTCCACGCCACTGCCCCACCACCACCGTGCTGCTGTCGCCACTATCACCACCACCGTCCCCGCCACCGCACCCCCGGCAATGCGTGGCTTC
>NW_024744304.1:0-11797 GCF_018991925.1 Homarus americanus | reverse complement strand
AATGCAAAATCTATGATGTTTATATTCAAAATGATCATCAAATTGTAAGAATTACAGCAATGTATATTATATTCTGGCCCGGTAATTTGTATGAATTTTATGAGCTAAAACAAATATCTTCAATAAATAAACAAAATATACTTATCGAAATACTATCTGTCAATCAAAATACCCCACCTCCCCCCCTCTTCCCACCTGCTCCCTGGGTCCCTCCCTCCCTCCCTACCCCTCACCCCATCTTCCGTCCCTACTAGAGAAATGATTGGGTTATAACAGTATATTTACATTTTTAGTAATAAATAATACCTCAGACTAAAGTTAGGATAATATAATTGACATTGCTGGATTCCTTGCAAGACCAGGAATATTTTGAATACACACGTCATATATTTTGCACAAAAGATAACATATTTGCTCTGAGTAAACAAAATACTTGCATTAGATCTAAAATTTGTATGTCTAATGCAAAATCTATGATGCTTATTCAGCGATCATCAAAAAAAAAAAAAAATATATATGTAGATATAGATATATATATATATATATATATATATATATATATACAGATATAGTATATAGTATATAGATATAGACAGATATAGATATACAGTATTACCCTGCTTAACGCGCTTTCACTTAACGCGTTTTCGCATATACGCGGTGCCTTGCCAAAGCTGAACTTTCACTTAACGCGGCATTTTTCATCATATACACGGTGAGTGTCCCGGGTGAGTGTCCGGCTCGAGAGCTATTTTTAGATTCGCACCACCCCCCACCCGCCACCCTGCCTGACTGCCTGTTTTAGCTCATAAAATTCATACAAATTACCCAGCCAGAATATAATTTACATTTCTGGAATTCTTATAATTTGGTGATCATTTTGAATATAAACAACATATATTTTGCATTAAACATACAATTTTTAGATAAAAATTGTTCTCTAGGTAATTATGTTATCTTTTGTCCAAAATATATGACATTTATATTCAAAATATTCCTGGTCTTACAAGGAATCCAGCAATGTCAATTATATTATCCTAACTTTAGTTTGAGGTATTATTTATTAAAATTTAGTGGTTATCCCACACATCTCCTTGGGACGGTTGGTGGGGGGTGGGGGGTGGGGGGGAGGGAGGGACCGACCGACCGACCATCTGTTACCCAGTGAAGAATTATTTTTTTTTTTAACTATAGATATTTGTTTTAGCTCATAAAATTCATACAAATTACCCGGTCAGAATATAATTTACATTGCTGGAATTCTTATAATTTGGTGATCATTTTGAATATAAACAACAGAAGAGCTTGTATTAAACATGCTGCTCTTTTGATAAAATTGTTCTATGTCATGTTATTCGGTCCAAAAAGAGGACATTTATTCAAAATATTCCTGGTCTTACAAGCAACCAGCAAATGTCAATTATATTATCCTAACTTTAATCTGAGGTATTATTTAATACTAAATGTTAAAAACTCTTGAATGGAGGATTTGTGGGGGGAGGGTTGGGACTGACCACGCGGTTGGAAGAGGGGGGGGAAGGCAAGGTGGGGTACTTTGATTGACAGATAGTGTCGAAGAATATTTTTTTTTTTTTATTAACTGAAGATATTTGTTTTAGCTCATAAAATTCATACAAATTATCTGGCCAGAATATAATTTACATTGCTGGAATTCTTACAATTTGCTGATCATTTTGAATATAAACATCATAGATTTTGCATTAGACATACAAATTTTAGATGTAAAGTTTATTCTGAGTAAATATGTTATCTTTTGTGAAAAATATATGACATTTATATTCAAAATATTCCTGGTCTTACAAGGAATCCAGCAATGTCAATTATATTATCCTAACTTTAGTTTGAGGAATTATTTATTACTATACCTGGTTTTCCCCCAAAAATTTCTCAGAGGGAAGAGCCAGTGAGTGTAGTGTGAGAAGAGGGGGAGGGAGTTGAGTCCATTATTTGAATGGACATTAACTTGGCACTGTATTTCTCTATTTCTCTTAAGTATTAATTGTGTGCATGTACCATCATAAAATTAAGATGTTATTTTTACTACAACATAGTTATTTGTCGTCAAAAAGTGGAGTTTGGGGGTCGGGCTGGGTTCTATTGGAATTAATCCCATATGTTCTGTTATTCACTAACGTTGCTTTCACTTGCACTGGCCCCTCTGGGTTCACTGATCATGTTATATATATATATATATATATATATATATATATATATATATATATATATATATATATATATATATATATATATATATATATATATATATATATATATATATATATACACAGTGGTCCCTCGGTTAACAAACTCAATTCGTTCCAGAGGGTCGTTCGTTAAACGGAAATTTCGTTAACCAAAACCATTGTTTCAATGGGATATTGGGTAATTGGTTCCAGCTCACAGAAAAGTATATACAAAGTAAAGCCAAAAATGCATAAAGTCAGAAACACTCCTAAAATTCCCCTAAATCGCCCTTAAATCACTATATATATCGTACATATACACTAGAACTCTTAAATCACTACTGTAATGTGATACAGGTGAATAATTTTTATCTCTTGTGCAAATTATATGACATTTGTATTCAAATTATTGGCTGTCTTGCAAGGATTCCAGCAATGCAAATTATATTCTCCTAACTTTAGTCTGAGATATTATATAAGATAAAAACTGTACGCCTAAAACCCTGGCTGGGCAGATGGGGGAGAGGGAGGGAGGGAGCCTGGGGGGAGGGGGGGGGCAGAGCGAGAGATGAGGAGATATGTTTTGACAGTTGGCGCTGAAGGTCTGTGTGTTTATTTATCAGTCCTTAAGAGTGACTAAGCTTTTCTCTTATAATTTGCCAACCAAACAACCTGTGAGAATATACTTTACATTGCTGGGATTCTTGTAAGATAGTGATTAATTTGAATATAAACAAGCTATATTTGCAATAGACATAACAATTTTAGTACCGTAATCTATTAGTACATGTACAGTACAGGTTTGCACTCGTCATTTATTTCTTTTGCGTTTCTTTTAGTATGGTGTGTGCATGTAAATGGATGAAAATAAATGAAGTGGTCCCTTGTTAACCAAGGGACCACTGTATTGCAGTGTACTTGTACTGTACAATACTTTTTACTACAACGTACATATTGTGTCGGAAAAAGCGTAGTCTGGGGGTCGGCCCAGTCACTATTTCAATTAATCCCATATGTTCTGTTATTTCGTTTACGCGCTTCTCGTTTTACGCGGACCTCCATGGGTTTAATTGACCGCGTAAACCGAGACTATACTGTAGTCCAGTATGTGACGTCGACGACCCACCCATCTCCACCCCTCGAGATTTGACATTTGTTTACTGCTCGCTCTAAGGCAAGAGATGATGGTGGTAGTGCGTGTGATGGAGGGTGCGGGAGGGGTTTTGAGAATTGCAATTAAATGCCAGGTAGCGACGTGTCCTCCTAATATTATGTATTAAGTAATTATTAGATGTTTTAATTGCCTGTATGTTGGCCTGACGAGTTATTGCTAGGCATTTACATACCTAGGTATAAAGCTAGATGTCGCATTCTGGACTATATATCACAAAAACTGGTTTTTACAAAAAAAAATGGCTTTTTTACTTGATTAAATTTTCAGTTGTGATGGACAAAACTGCTTATTGAGTTAGGTAGAGCTTAAGGATATACTAGGGTTCCAACATATGGACTTAAGGTTGTAATATGTGAGTCACTTAAGGAGGGTGTTTGGCCATATATGCACTGTAGCCAGCAGAGACAAAGGTGTGTACTACAGGGGCAGATCCAAGGGGGGGGTCCTGGGGGTCCGGAGTCCCCTTCTCATCAGAAAAATCCAAAACCTTTTCTTTAATGCAGTATTGTACTGAAGCATTTTTGTATAGTAAAAAGAAATTACTATTGATCTCAAAATATCTCCTAATATTAAGTGCACAAGGCCTCAAAATGACCAAGAAATTGGTGAGTTAACTGTGCTCGCCATGTTCCCCCACCCACAACTTCTTGGACCTCACCCCTTTTGATATTCCTAGAACAACCACTGTACTGTACTTAATAATAGCAAGTATTTTACCAAAGTAATATCTATTTGATTGACAAGACAATAATAAGTTGTAAAGTACCTGTAGAGCAAACTGATCAGCCCGTTCCTCTCGCTCCACAATCCTCAGTGCTGTGACAATCTGTGTGGGTTCTTTCCGTACTGTGTTGAGTGTGCGCTGAAGAATGATCCAAACTTGTTTGCCTTTAGAAAATAAAAGTAAAACTCTTATATTATGATAAACATGAACATAATTTATCTATGACTGTTGTCTATGGTATTAGACTAAAGGTCTATGATATCATCATTAACCACTGTATGGGATCCCTTCTGTGCTGAATAAAATCGTCTGGCGTTAGATAAATAAAATATTAAAAGTGGCATCCCCATACTGAAGTGGTTAATTGGGATTGAGAACATGTTGGACAGACAAAGCTGGCACATTATTTAGAAAGATATTAAATTCTTATATAAAATAAGCATTTTTCATTGTTTGGTATTAATACACAAAAAAGAAATAAGAGACGGAACTTGAAGTTCCATTTTCTAATCAAGCCTGGATTGTGCAACTTATGTATAATACAGTGAGCAAAGTCTACAGGTTGAAGATTCAGGCTTTCCTGGGTTACAAAAGGACTAATTAACCTTCTCATCATATATACCCTGTGCCTTAGATCAGAGACCTTGAACACGAGAGTTACCACTCATAGCTGAAGGAAGGAGAGTCTCACAGTCACACTAGTCTGTGAGGGAGGAAATTTAACTAAATTGAAATGAAAATGATTTTTCAGGGCCTTCCCCTGCATTTTCAGGGTTAATATCTCTCGTCCAACAGCATAGTGGAAGTAAGAACAGTACAAAACATGCACACATCATTGATCATTCTCTATGAATTTTTCTTTCTACTTTCCTCTAATGATTTCCCTGAAGAGCAGTTGCTCCTCTGCTTCAGTGAGATAGACATCCTAGTCCAAGGGTTCTAAACTCTTCAAAATACTGTATTATACTGTGTTACCAAGTGCCTTAATTTGACAATGAAAGAAACTTACCTAAATCATCTGAAAGTTTTTGTACATCAGCAAAATATTCTTTCAGCATCCTTGTATCATTAGGGTTTTGGTGAGGCAACTTGTGCAGCTCAAACAAGAGGTCATCTCTGCTATTCTCTAAGTCCATCAGACACTGAAAAATTTGGCATGTACTGTATTAAGAAACTACTACCTTTAGTGTACCAATATTTACAAGTCAGTGGATTTTTGCCATAACCGGCTAAGTTCCTTACTAATGTTGTTTTACCATGAGTGCACTCTGATTGGCTAATCAAATGAAAACAACAATGCACAGAACCAATTAGAACCATACCTAACTTAACCTCACCTCACCTAACTTAACCTCACCTCACCTAACTTAACCTCACCTCACCTAACTTCATAACCTGTGCATTGTCGCTTCTATTTTCCTACTGTCATCCCAACAACATCTCTTGAAAAAATTAACGCAGTGGATAATTTGCCGTTTTGTTTACCGGTAATGGACGATTAGCTATCAGAGCACACTCACAGTAAAATAGTCTTAGTAGGAACTTAGCTGGTCATGGCAAAATGTCCACGGCAAATTTATAAAATTCAGTGGAGTTTATTTACAAATACTACAGTACAGGTACTGGCTTATTACTCCTGTACTAAACCTTTTGAGGCAAAAAAACACTAACCTGGTGAGCATAGAGCAGCCTTCCTTCTGAGATCCATTTGTGTGTCTTCTCAACAGACTCTGGTACAGTAAAAATATGTTTCAGGTTCTCCATGGCAGCAGCATATTGAGAGTGTCGGACGTATTCTTCGCGACACTCATACAGTCGTTCACTCAACTCCGGCACCCTTACCAGACTCAGCTCCATGTCTGATAAACTAAAGGTAATTGTTTAGAGGGAATAAACTATAAAATACAACTTGTATTTCATGTCATACATTCTACCCTTACAAGTCCTGAAGATACAATACACACCTGTATATTATCACCTCTGAGGAATCATCATCATCAACATTTTATGGCCATTTTCCACACTATCTGGGGGGGTTAGCCATGATTACCTGAAGGTATGGTGATTGGTGTCCCAGGTGTTATTAGACAAATCTAAAGCAAGTTTCAATGCTGGATGTCCTTCCTTTCACCAACCCCTCTTTTACAGTGGGAACTGGCCATTGTGTGTAGGATCTCCAAACACACTCTTAAGTGGCAAGGCAAGGTCACTACTCTCTGAAGTGATCAAAGATTACCTCCCTACCTGAAGGACTACGACCATAGTACAGGTACAATATTTAGATCTGAGAGATACTAAAATGTTGAACAGTATTGTACCAATCATTCCTACCTTAATGTGGTTTACTGTCTTTTTTCTAATAACAGAGGAGATATTTCTTGACAAGTTGGACAACAAAATATCCTCATATCTGCACAATACAGAGTCATATATCTCCTTAATAAATATTCATACATTTAACTGATATAGATTCATATACAGTGGTCCCTCGGTTAAAGAACTCAATTCGTTCCAGAGGGTGTTCGTTAACCGAAAATTTAGTTAACCGAAACCATTGTTTCAATGGGATATTGGGTAATTGGTTCCAGCTCACATTAAAGTATATACAAAGTTAAGTAAAAAATGCATAAAGTCAGAAACACTCCTAAAACTCCCCTAAATCGCCCTTAATATATATATATATATATATATATATATATATATATATATATATATATATATATATATATATATAGATAGATAGATAGATAGATAGATAGATAGATAGATAGATATATACTATATAGATAGATATATATATATACTATATAGATAGATAGATATATACTATATAGATAGATATATATATATACTATATAGATAGATATATATATACTATATAGATAGATATATATATATACTATATAGATAGATATATATATACTATATAGATAGATAGATATATATATATACTATATAGATAGATATATATATATATATATATATATATATATATATATATATATATATTAGTAAGTATGCTATAACAAAATCTAATTATTGGTTCTAGAACCTTGATCGTTATAGTATTCGTTCGTTAGGATTAACTGCCCAGGCCCCAAATACAACCACTTAACACTGAAAAATATAATATAAAATTGTAAAAATTGTAAAAAAGTGCATAAATATGCATCTAAACCCCTGAAATAAAGAGTATCATTAATATTTGTAATAAAAAAAACAATAAATTAGAAAAAAAAATTTAAATAATGTTCGTTGTAGGAGTTTCGTTCGTTATAGAATTCTCAATTTTATAGGTAAAACCGTTCGTTATAGGAATATTCGTAGTAGGATCCGTTCGTTATAGCATACCCCACTGTATATATATATATATATATATATATATATATATATATATATATATATATATATATATATATATATATATATATATATATAGATATAGATATATAGACATAGATATAGATATATATATATATATATATATATATATATATATATATATATATATATATATATATATATATATATATTCATATCTATATTCATATTCATATTCATATATATATATATATATATATATATATATATATATATATATATATATATATATTTATATATATATATATTTTTTTTTATATATATATTTATATATATATATTTATATATATATCTATATATATATTTTTATATATATATTTTTATATATATATTTATATCTATATATATATCTATATCTATATCTATATCTATATCTATCTATATCTATATCTATATCTATATCTATATATATATATATATATATATATATATATATATATATATATATATATATATATATATATATATATATATATATATATATATATAGTCATGCGCCGGTTAACGTCCTAGATACGTTCTTGGAAACGTGACGTTAACCAAAATGGACGTTGTCCGATCATCACATAAACTTTTTATTTATACTTACGTGTATGTGGAATACTATATACGTACATATACACTTTTACTCTTAAATCACTACTGTAATGTGATACAGGTGATTAATTTTTATCTCTTGTGCAAAATACATGACGTTTATATTAAAATTATTCACTGTTTTACAAGGATTCCAGCAACGCCGAGCAGATGGCGGAGAGAGAGGGTGGGAGCAAGCGAGGGGGCGTGAGGGGAGGGGAGGTAGTACGTTTGACAGTTGGCACAGGCCCAGGTCTAACGCGTGTATATTTATCAGTTCTTAGGTGACTAAGCTTCTCTCTTATAAAAAGCCAGTGAAATGACCTGGGTGAATATAATTAACATAGCTGGGATTCTTGTAACATACTGATTAATTTGAATATAAACATGCTATAATTTGCACTAGACAAAACAATTTTAGTACCGTAATCAAATTAGTACATGTGCACTCCAGCTTTGCACTAAGAAATCTATTTAAATGTACCCAAAAATACAGTTGAAAACTTTTTTATAAAAGTACTACAGTACTGTACAGTACACTAATGTACAACAATTTTTATCTCTTGAGCAAAATATATGACGTTTATATTCAAATTATTGGCTGTCTTGCAAGGATTCCAGCAATGCAAATTATAATCTCCTAACTTTAGTCTGAGATATTATGCAAGATAAAAACTGTAAGCCTAAAAGCCTGGCTGGGGGAGGGGGGACTGACGGCTCCGCCACCCAGCGAGGGGTTGGTGGGGGGGGGTGGGGGGTTGAGGTCTCTGTGTGTTTATTTAACAGTCCTACTAAGCTTCTCTCATTTTAAAATGCCAGTGATATGACCTAGGAAAATATAATTAACATAGCTGGGATTCTTGTAAGATACTGATTTATTTGAATTTAAACATGTTGTAATTCGCACTAGACATAACAATTTTAGTACTGTAATCAAATTAGTACATGTGCACTCCAGCTTTGCAATGAAGAAATTTATGTAAATCTACCCAAAAATACAGTTGAAAAACTTTTTATAAAATGTACTACAGTATTGTACACTAATGTACTACATTTTTTATATCTTGAGCAAAATATATGATGCTTATATTTAAATTAATATCTGTCTTGCAAGGATTTCAGCAATGCAAATTATATTATCCTAACTCTAGTCTGAGATATTACCGTATATCACGGCCTATAAGACGAAATTTGAACATTAAAAAAATCTGCCCAAAGTTAGGGGGTCGTCTAAACCACCAAGTTTAAAATTCTTACCTCTTAAATATTGTGGTTTAGTGTGTCAAGAGTGGTGATGAAAACATCGTAAGCCACTCACAAGGTCTTACCACTAATTATTTTATACTGAAACTTACGTTTGGCAAGCTGGATTCAAATTAAGATTACCGGTATATTAAAATAATAAAAATGTATTATAAACCTGTCTAACATACCGTAAAAGAGAATTATACCCCTGTAATAAACACAGCTATCATCACACACCCCTCCCCACGCCCCCCCCATTTGCCAGTGAGGAGACAAGAAAGGGAAAGTGACCGCGAGATTGGGCTATTTTTAGCCGTGGAGGTGGTCAGTAATAATACTTCTCCTATAAATAATTAATTTTAAATTTATTTTTTTACAAGGAATATTCAGTAAATGACTGCATTAATTCTTGAAACTACTGACAGTTAAATACAGACGCTTAAGTGACGTCACTAGTGTTTACACTACACCAGCTGGTAACATTTGATGCCATTACTTGAAGTGAATTGGCCTTATTTTAAGTAACTAACCATAAATAAATACAAAAAGTAAAAAAAAGATCAAATGTGAGAAATAATATACTGAATGTATGTTGTGTTGTCAAAGTTAGAGGAACAATTCAAACTGCAATTGTGTGTAAATGAGGCAGAAAGTCAGGTCAGCGCTGAACCTGGGACTTGGTCACAATTTTCGTGATGCCATATGGCAGCAGGGTCTACCATTAGACAACACATTATGCTTCCAATATCTTCCCAGGCGGTAGTATCTACCTGTTTGGTAGCTGCCTACTACCTACACAATTTTTAGTAATATTACTTTGATACATGATAAATTAGACAATGAAAATAAACATCAAATTTAATTACCAAGAGCTTCCCATTGGCAGCTGTAAGAAGAGGGGGAGATGGGCTATTTTTATCCCGTCTTTGTGTCTGAAGTGGCCAGTAATACCATATATTTACTGATCATAATACTTATCTCCTATAAATAATTAATTTAAAATTTATTTTTTACATAGAATATTCAGTAAATGACTTTTAAATAAATATACAAATAATTCGGTAAATCTATTTCAAGTAAATGGAAAATAAGCAAACAAATGTTATTTACCACCACCCTTCCCCCTGGCTCAGGGTGAGTTGGAGGGGAGATAAAGAAGGCTATTTATAGCCCGTCTTTGTGTCTGAAGTGACCAGTACCCTAATGCACCATAAATAATTCATTTAACATTTATTTTTTGTATATATATATATATATATATATATATATATATATATATATATATATATATATATATATATGTATGTATGTATGTATGTACAATCCAAAAGGGATGATGGATTAGTTGGAGGTGTATCCGTAAAGAAAAAGAAATATTTACTTTATACGTTATGTCAATGTTTGGCAACTATAGTTTCCGTCACGACAATATTCTCATTAGGCTGGGTCGGGGAGTGAAGCTCTGCTCACTACATTGAATATTATTTATCACTACGCGTCAAAGAGTACATTACAAATCATACTAGCATAAAAACACACAGAGTGAAGCTCTGTAATTATCGCAATATTAAATAACACTAACCACCGATTTCGAAGCATAACTCACGGGAAAAAACATATGGGGATTGGTGGTCACACTGGACGGTGCGAGGCAGGTGGAGGCCGGGCGGGTGAGGCGGAGCGGGTGAGGCGGAGCGGGTGAGGCGGAGCGGGTGAGGCGGAGCGGGTGAGGCGTAGTTAAGTGTAGTGGGGAGGAGCCGAGGCGTGGTTGATCGGGCCAGGCCGGGGCTTTGCAGGGCGGGGCACGGAACGGCAGGGCGGGGCAGGGATGGGAGGAAGGGTAAGGAGGGTGAGGTGAGGATTAGGACAGGGAGGAGGATGTAGGTTAAAAGACATGTTAAGTTATAACAGTTAGTACAGACACCGCTTTCATCACTGAAACACAATTTCTACGTTCAACACTGACCAACAATCAAACTGCACTTGGGCTACTGAGAATGTCACAGATCGCGGGGGACACTGAGAAATCACGTTAAGCACTGAACATATTTCTAGAAAAAATTCGCGCATACCACAACGAGAGACATTTACTTGAGCTGTAACGGTGACACACTAGGACACTTTTCACGCTACTATGCAGGAACTCCTTATCACGCACTTTCGAACAATACTCAAAAAACGAGCCAGGTGTTATGGCTAAATGAGGGAGGGCATGGGTTTACGTTAAGTACACTGTTACCAATAACAAGGGACGAGGAGGGCGTGAGTTAACGTTATAGTACGCTGCCACCAATATAATGAGGCACTCTGATAGTATAAGAGTACTTGTACTCAAATGTACTAAATAATTAATTAAAAATTTTATGTCTAGTGCAAACTATAGCATGTTTATATCAAAATTAATCACTGTCTTACAATAATCCCAGCAATGTAAGTTATATTCTCCCAGGTGAGTTCAGTGACATTTTATAAATGAAAAACAGATAAGACACA
>NW_024744303.1:0-8004 GCF_018991925.1 Homarus americanus | reverse complement strand
GTCCCCTGATCGAGTATAACAAAGGCCCCTGATCGAATATAACAAAGGCCCTGATCGAGTATAACAAAGTCCCCTGATCGAGTATAACAAAGCCCTGATCGAGTAAAACAAAGTCCCTGATCGAGTATAACAAAACTCCTTACCGAGTATAACAAAGTTCCCTGATCGAGTATAACAAAGCCCCCATAGAGTATAACAAAGTCCATGGATCGAGAACAACAAAGTCCCCTGATCGGGTATATGAAAGGCCCTGATCGAGTATAGGACCTTCATCGGTATAACAAAGTCCCATGATCGAGTATAACAAAGTCCCGTCATCGAACATAACAAAGTCCCTCATCGAGTATAACAAATTCCTGATCGAGTAGAACAAAGTCCCTCATCGAGTATAAACAAAGTCCCTGATCATATAACAAAGTCCCCTGAACGATTATAACAAAGGCCTTGATCGAGTATAACAAAGTTACTTGATCGGGTAAAACAAACCCCTGATCGAGTATAACAAAGTCCCGATCGAGCATAACAGTCCCCTGATCGAGTATAACAAAGGCCCTGATCGAGTTTAACAAAGGCCCTCATCGTATAAACAAAGTCCCTGGTCGAGTATAATAAAGGCCGCTGATCGAATATATAAAGGCGCCTGAGCGAGTATAAACAAAGGCCCTGATCGAGTATAACATAGTTCCCTGATCGAGTATAACAAAGTCCCCTGATTGGGTATAATAAAGTCCCCTGATCGAGAATAACAAAGTCCCCTGTTCGAGTATAACAAAGCCCCTGATCAAGTATAACAAAGGCCCCAGATCGAGTATAACAAGTCCCGGTCGAGTATAACGAGTATAACAAAGTCCTCATAGGATTATAACAAAAGGGCTCCCTGGAGTATAACAGCGCCCTGATCGAGTGTAACAAAGTCCCCTGCACGATTATAACAAAGGTTACTGATCGAGTATAACAAAGTTTCCTGATCGAGTAAAACAAAGCCCCCTGATCGAGTATAACAAATTCCCTGATCGAGTAAAACAAAGTCCCCTGATTGAGTATAACAAAGGCCCCTCATCGAGTTTAACAAAGCCCCCTGATCGAGTATAACAAAGTCCCTTGATCGAGTATAACAAAGTCCCCTCATCGAATATAACAAAGTCCCCTGATCGAGTATAACAAAGTCCCCTGATCGAGTATTACAGAGTCCCCTGATCGAGTATAACAGAGTCCCCTCATCGAGTATAACAAAGGCCCCTCAACGAGTATAACAAAGTCCGATGATCGAGTATAACAAAGTCCCCTCATCGAATATACCAAAGTCCCCTGATCGAGTATAACAAAGTCCCCTGATCGAGTATAAAAAAGTCCCTGATCGAGTATAACAACGTCCCCTGAACGATTATAACAAAGGCCCGTCATCGAGTATAACAAAGTTTCCTGATCGAGTAAAACAAAGCCCCCTGATCGAGTCTAACAAAGTCCCCTGTTCGAGTATAACGAAGTCCCCTGGTCGAGTATAACAAAGGCCCCTGATCGAGTATAACAAAGACCCCTGGTCGAGTATAACAAAGTCCCCTCATCGAGTATAACAAAGCCCCCTCATAGAGTATAACAAAGTTTCCTGATCGAGTAAAACAAAGCCCCCTGATCGAGTATAACAAAGTCTCCTGATCGAGTATAACGAAGTCCCCTGATTGAGTATAACAAAGGCCCCTGATCGAGTTAAACAAAAGCCAGTGATCGAGTATAACAAAGTCCCCTGATCGAGTATAACGAAGTCCCCTGATTGAGTATAACAAAGGCCCCTGATAGAGTTTAACAAAAGCCCCTGATCGAGTATAACAAACTCGCCTGATCAAGTATAACAAAGGCCCCTTATCGAGTTTAACAAAGACCCCTGGTCGAGTATAACTAAGTCCCCTCATCGAGTATAACAACGACCCCTCATAGAGTATAACAAAGTCCCCTGATCGGGTATAACAAAGGCCCCTAAACGAGTATAACAAAGGCCCCTGATCGAGTAAAACAAAGTTCCCTGATCGAGTATAACAATGCCCCCTGATCGAGTATAACAAAGTCCCCTGATCGAGAATAATAAAGTCCCCTGATCGAGTATAACAAAGCCCCCTCATCAAGTATAACAAAGGCCCCTGATCGAGTATAACAAAGCTCCCTCATCAAGTATAACAAAGACCCCTAATCGAGTACAACAAAGGCCCCTGTTCGACTATAACAAAGGGCTCTAAAAGAGTCTAACAAAGTCCACTGATCGAGTATAACAAAGCCCCCTCATCAAGTATAACAAAAGCCCCTAATCGAGTATAACAAAGTCCCCTAATCGAGTATAACAAAGTCTCCTGAACGATTATAACAAAGGCCCCTCATCGAGAATAACAAAGTTTCCTGATCGAGTAAAACAAACCCCCCTGATCGAGTATAACAAAGTCCCCTGATCAAGTATAACAAAGCCCCCTGATTGAGTATAACAAAGGCCCCTGATCGAGTATAACAAAGTCCCATGGTCGAGTATAACAAAGTCCCCTCATTGAATATAACAAAGGCCCCTGATCGAGTATAACAAAGTTTCCTGATCGAGTAAAACAAAGCTCCCTGATAGAGTATAACAAAGTCCCATGATCGAGTATAACAAAGTCCCCTGATTGAGTATAACAAACGCCCCAGATTGAGTTTAACAAAGGCCCCTGATCGAGTATAACAAAGTCCCCTGGTCGAGTATAACGACGGCCCCTCATCGAATATAACAAAGGCGACTGAGCGAGTATAACAAAGGCCCCTGATCGAGTATAACAAAGTTCCCTGATCGAGTATAACAAAGCCCCCTAATCGAGTATAACAAAGTCCACCTGATCGAGAATAACAAAGTCCCCTGATTGAGTATAACAAAGCCCCCTCATCAAGTATAACAAAGGCCCCTGATCGAGTATAAGAAAGCCCCCTCATCAAGTATAACCCCCTGATCGAGTATAACAAAGACCCCTGGTCGAGTATAACAAAGTCTCCTAATCGTGTATAACAAAGGCCCCTGATCGAGTATAACAAAGGCCCCTGATCGAGTATAACAAAGGCCCCTGATCGAGTATAACAAAGTCCCCTGATCGAGTATAACAAAGCCCCCTGATCGAGTAAAACAAAGTCCCCTGATCGAGTATAACAAACTCCTCTGATCGAGTATAACAAAGACTCCTCATCGAGTTTAACAAAGTCCTCAAATCGAGAAAAACAAAGGCCTTTGATCGAGTTTAACAAAGGACCCTGTTCGACTATAACAAAGGGCTCTAAAAGAGTATAACAAAGGCCACTGATCGAGTATAACAAAGCCCCCTCATCAAGTATAACAAAGGCCCCTGATCGAGTATAACAAAGACCCCTGGTCGAGTATAACAAAGTCCCCTCATCGAGTATAACAAAGCCCCCTCATAGAGTATAACAAAGTTTCCTGATCGAGTAAAACAAAGCCCCCTGATCGAGTATAACAAAGTCTCCTGATCGAGTATAACAAAGGCCCCTGATCGAGTTAAACAAAAGACAGTGATCGAGTATAACAAAGTCCCCTGATCGAGTATAACGAAGTCCCCTGATTGAGGATAACAAAGGCCCCTAATAGAGTTTACCAAGAGCCCCTGATCGAGTATAACAAACTCGCCTGATCAAGTATAACAAAGGCCCCTTATCGAGTTTAACAAAGACCCCTGGTCGAGTATAACTAAGTCCCCTCATCGAGTATAACAACGACCCCTCATAGAGTATAACAAAGTCCCCTGATCGGGTATAACAAAGGCCCCTAAACGAGTATAACAAAGGCCCCTGATCGAGTAAAACAAAGTTCCCTGATCGAGTATAACAATGCCCCCTGATCGAGTATAACAAAGTCCCCTGATCGAGAATAATAAAGTCCCCTGATCGAGTATAACAAAGCCCCCTCATCAAGTATAACAAAGGCCCCTGATCGAGTATAACAAAGCTCCCTCATCAAGTATAACAAAGACCCCTAATCGAGTACAACAAAGGCCCCTGTTCGACTATAACAAAGGGCTCTAAAAGAGTATAACAAAGGCCACTGATCGAGTATAACAAAGCCCCCTCATCAAGTATAACAAAAGCCCCTGATCGAGTATAACAAAGTCCCCTAATCGAGTATAACAAAGTCTCCTGAACGATTATAACAAAGGCCCCTCATCGAGAATAACAAAGTTTCCTGATCGAGTAAAACAAACCCCCATGATCGAGTATAACAAAGTCCCCTGATCAAGTATAACAAAGTCCCCTGATTGAGTATAACAAAGGCCCCTGATCGAGTATAACAAAGTCCCATGGTCGAGTATAACAAAGTCCCCTCATTGAATATAACAAAGGCCCCTGATCGAGTATTACAAAGTTTCCTGATCGAGTAAAACAAAGCTCCCTGATAGAGTATAACAAAGTCCCCTGATCGAGTATAACAAAGTCCCCTGATTGAGTATAACAAACGCCCCAGATTGAGTTTAACAAAGGCCCCTGATCGAGTATAACAAAGTCCTGGTCGAGTATAACGACGCCCTCATCGAATATAACAAAGGCGACTGAGCGAGTATAACAAAGGCCCTGATCGAGTATAACAAAGTTCCTGATCGAGTATAACAAAGCCCCCTAATCGAGTATAACAAAGTCCACCTGATCGAGAATAACAAAGTCCCCTGATCGAGTATAACAAAGCCCCCTCATCAAGTATAACAAAGGCCCCTGATCGAGTATAAGAAAGCCCCCTCATCAAGTATAACAAAGGCCCCTAATCGAGTATAACAAAGACCCCTGGTCGAGTATAACAAAGTCCCCTAATCGTGTATAGCAAAGGCCCCTGATCGAGTATAACAAAGGCCCCTAATCGAGTATAACAAAGTCCCCTAATCGAGTATAACAAAGCCCCCTGATCGAGTAAAACAAAGTCCCCTGATCGAGTATAACAAACTCCTCTGATCGAGTATAACAAAAACTCCTCATCGAGTTTAACAAAGTCCTCAAATCGAGAAAAACAAAGGCCTTTGATCGAGTTTAACAAAGGACCCTGTTCGACTATAACAAAGGGCTCTAAAAGAGTATAACAAAGGCCACTGATCGAGTATAACAAAGCCCCCTCATCAAGTATAACAAAAGCCCCTGATCGAGTATAACAAAGACCCCTGGTCAAGTATAACAAAGTCCCCTCATCGAGTATTACAGAGTCCCCTGATCGAGTATAACAGCGTCCCCTCATCGAATATAACAAAGGCCCCTCATCGAGTATAACAAAGTCCCATGATCCAGTATAACAAAGTCCCCTTATCGAATATAACAAAGTCCCCTGATCGAGTATAACAAAGTCCCCTTCATCGAGAATAACAAAGTCCCCTGATCGAGTATAACAAAGCACCCTCATCAAGTATAACAAAGGCCCCGGATCGAGTATAAAAAAGGCCCCTGATCGAGTATAACAAAGTCCCCTGATCGAGTATAACAAAGCCCCCTAATCGAGTAAAACAATGTCCCCTGATCGAGTATAACAAACTCCCCTGATCGAGTATAACAAAGTCTCCTCATCGAGGTTAACAAAGTCCTCAAATCGAGAATAACAAAGGCCTTTGATCGAGTTTAACAAAGTCCCCTGATCGAGTATAACAAAGTCCCCTGATCGAGTATAACAAAGTCCCATAATCGAGTATAACAAAGTCTCCTGAACGATTATAACAAAGGCCCCTCATCGCGAATAACAAAGTTTCCTGATCGAGTAAAACAAAGCCCCCTGATCGAGTATAACAAAGTCCCCTGATCAAGTATAACAAAGTCCCCTGATTTAGTATAACAAATGCTCCTGATCGAGTTTAACAAAAGCCCCTGATCGAGTATAACAAAGTCCCCAGGTCGAGTATAACAAAGGCCACTGATCGAATATAACAAAGGCGCCTGAACGTGTATAACAAAGGCCCCTGATCGAGTGTAACAAAGACCCCTGGTCGAGTATAACTAATTCCCCTCATCGCTGATCCCGGGTATTGCAGATTCCCTGTAGGTGTAACACAGTCCTCATCAGGCCTAACAAAGGCCCTCAACAGGTATAACAAAGGGAGTCCGATGATCCGAGAGTACCGCCAACAAGTCCCCTCTCGTATAAATATACCAAAATTCCCTCATCGGGTATAACCAAAGTCCTAGTCGAGTATAAAAAAGTCCCTGATCAGTATAACAACTTCCTGAACGGTGCAACAAAGGCCGTCATCGGTATAACAAAGTTTCTGATCTGAGTAAACAAAGCCCCTGATCGAGTCTAACAAAAGTCCCTGTTCGAGGTAGCAACTTAGAGTCCCCTGGTCGGAAGTACCGGCAAAGCCCCTGATCCAGGTATAAACAAAGACCCCACCTGGTCGAGGTATAACAAAGTACCCTCATCGGTATAACAAAGCCCCCCTCATAGAGTATAACAAAAGTTTCTGATCCAGAGTAAAAACAAAGCCCTGATCGAGTGTAACAGAGTCTCCTGATCAGCGAGGTATAACGAAGTCCTGATTGGTATAACGAGGCTGATAGAGTTTAACAAAGCCAGTGATCGGTATAACAAAGTCCTGATCGAGGAAGTATAACGAAATTACTGATTACGTACTAACAAGGCCCTGATGGAGGTTTAACAAAAGCCCTGATCGAGGTATAACAAAACTCATACGATCAAATATAACAAGGCCCCTTATCTAGAGTTTAACGAGGAGCCTGGAATTGAGTATAACTAAGTCCTCATCGAGTATAACAACGACCCCTCATAGAGTATAACAAAGTCCCCTGATCCGGTATAACAAAGGCCCTAAGCAAAAATTATAACAAAGGCCCTGATCCCGGAAGTAAAACGGGATTCCCTGATCGAGTATAACAATGCCCCTGATCGGTATAACAAAGTCCCCCTGATCGAGAATAATAAAAGTCCCCTGAAGTCTGGTATAACCAGCCCCTCATCTGCAGAAGTATAACAAAAGGCCCTGATCGAGGTATAACAAAGCTCCTCATCAAGTATAACAAAGACCCCTAATCGAGTACAACAAAGGCCCCTGGGCTAGAAGCACCTTGAGCTCCACAAAGGTATAACAAAAGGCCACTGATCAGGTATAACAAAGCCCCCTCTTCAGTACCAGCAAGCTTCCCTGAAGTCAGGTATAACAAAAGTCCCTAATCAGGTATAACAAAAGTCTCTGAACGATTATAACAAAGGCCCCTCATCGAGAATAACAAAGTTTCTGATCGAGTAAAATCGGAGGTAAACAAAGCCCCCTCATCGAGTATAACAAAGTCCTGATCAAGTATAACAAAGTCCCTGATTTAGTATAACAAAGGCTCATGATCGGGTTAACAAAAGCCCCTGATCGGTATAACAAAGTCCCCAGGTCGAGTATAACAAAGGCCACTGATCGAATATAACAAAGGCGCCTGAACGTGTATAACAAGGCCCCTGATCGGAGTGTAACAAAGACCCTGGTCAGTAATAAGATCCCCATGAGTATAAAACGACCCCTCATAGGGGTATAACAAAGTCCCCTGATCGAGTATAACAAAAGCCCTTGATCGAGTATAACAAAGTTCCTGATCGAGTATAAAAAAGCCCCTGATCACGAGTATAACAAGTCCCCTGAACGAGAATAACAAAGTCCCCTGATCGAGGTTTAAAAGCCTGATCCAAGTATAACAACGGCCTGATCGAGTATAACAAAACTGGCCGAGTATAACAAAGTCCCTGATCGAGTATAACAATGCCCTGATCAGAGTATAACAAAGGCCCTGATCAGTATAACAAAGTCCCTGATCCGAGTATAACAAAGACCCTGATCGAGTAAAACAAAGTCCCTGATGGTATGACCATCCCTTATCGAGGTATAACAAGGTCTTCTCATTGAGTTTAACAAGTCCAATAATCGTGAACAACAGGGCCCCTAATCAGGTATAACAAAGGCCCTGATCGAGTATAAAGAAAGTCCCTGATCGAGGGGAACAAGTCCCTGATCAGGT
>NW_024744302.1:0-7541 GCF_018991925.1 Homarus americanus | reverse complement strand
AAAACAATACTCAGTCCAAAACAAACATGCTCTCCTTTGCCTGGCCCCTGAACTAAGAGGAACCAGTGTCAAAACAATACTCAGTCCAAAACAAACATGCTCTCCTTTTGCCTGGCCCTTGAACTAAGAGGAACCAGTGTCAAAAAAATACACAGTCCAAAACAAACATGCTCTCCTTTTGCCTGGCCCTTGAACTAAGAGGAACCAGTGTCAAAATTAATACCAGCCCGAAACAAACATGCTCTCCTTTTGCCTGGCCCTTGAACTAAGAGGAACCAGTGTCAAAAAAATACACAGTCCAAAACAAACATGCTCTCCCTTTGCGTGGCCCTTGAGCTAAGAGGAACCAGTGTCAAAAACAATACACAGTCCACGTCTCCGAACCTCATGCCGGCAGACCAACTCTCTGACAATGTACCAGTCCATATTAGTGAGGCCCTGGACATTACAACCGTACTCTCAATCCCGCTCATGACAGCAACTCAATCCCGCTCATGACAGCAACTCAATCCCGCTCATGACAGCAACCACTACTCAACGCACATCTCTGACCTAACCATCTCTCCAATCCCTTCTGCCCTACTCACAACTCCTCCAACTCACCCCCTACAACCTGCCTTTTCTCATTACCATGCACCCTAAACTATAATCGGTCGGCTTCGTCTTGTCTCTCAGCTGGAGGGCTCGATCAACCTCTCTGAACTACTTACGTACCCCTATATTTCCCACTTGGACCTCACACTTCCTTGACTGCTGGACATGTGCCTGACATTCACCCCTTGTTTCCTCCCTGAACCGTTGAATGTGTGCCTGAGACTCCCACTTGAACCTGTTTACCTGTGCTTGATAATCCCTCCTTAGGTCTCCGAACTCCTCTCTCAGCTGTACCAAGGTCCCGCGGCCGTCTCTCTTCCTCCTCATACACATCTCTACTGTCAAGCCTAACCAACTCAGTCCGGGCACAAGGATGAGCATCAGTGCGAGTTCAATCCCTACCATTACTAATCAACACATGATAGCGTTCATTATCCCAACCACAGTACTATCAGCCACGACATTAAAAACTACGCTCTGCTACCATTTGTAACCGGTCGGAATTTGCTGGACTTTAATTTCTCACTTGACTTGGGGTTTATTAAAATTTAATAGATGGTAAAGGCAGTGGAAGCGCCCCTTTGAGAAAAATCCCGAACCAGCACAAGAACACTTAAATCTACTACACAAAATGAACTGTCCGTGACCCGTGGAAGGATAGCGTCTGTGACTGGGATGAATGAGACACACTGTAAAATTTAGACACTTATATTCCCTCCAACACTTCAAACACAATCAAATAATGGTACACCAATATGCGCACCTCTTAACTTAAACTTTAACCACTACTCTGGGGAATAAAAGTTATACATGACATAGAAATTATTAGAAACACAGGCAACAATAAATTTAAAGTATTAAGAAATGTTAATTGCACATATGAACAGGCCTTAAGGGCTTTCACAAAATAATATCAGTCACTTAGGAAATGGTACTAAAAAAATAAGAAATTAAATACTCCACAATGAATAGGCCTTAAGGGTCTTCAACAAAATAATATCAGTCACTGAGGAATGGTAATAAAAGATAAGAAATTAAATACTCTACAATGAATAGGCCCTAAGGGCTTTCAGCAAAATAATATCACTCAACAAAATTATAGCACCCCAACAGGTGTACACTTCCTAACCTAACCTAACCACTGCTCTGGGGAACAAGGTTATACCTGAGATCAGAATTATGAAGAATTAGAGGCATTAAAAGAATCAAATCACAGTATCACTCTGGTTCTACTTAATGGCACAAACATTCAAAAAAACACTACTATCAAAATTATTTAAGAAATATTAAACTACACACGTCAAGATAATATCAGTCTGAGGAATGGTGTTAACTACACCCGTGATAAGGAAGATAAAATGTTCCTCTAGGTATCTCCTAGAGTCCTAGACTCACGGTCTCAGTGTGTGACCATTAATATACTCAGATAGCCTCAGTGTACTCCCAGTGCGTCCATAAAGCGGAAGGGAGTGAGCCAATCAGACCTTGTACAGTTGAGAGAACTTTAGCTTCCCGTTAGCAAGAGGGTTTCACTAGCTGCTCGGGACATGTGGGGTTGTGCACCGGAGTGGTAAGAACTGATCACCCACTGTTGATGCTAGTCCCGTGTCGTTTTAGTTGTCGGGAGCACTCGTTCACTCAAGAGATCCTTTGCTACCCCGCTAAACAGTGACAGGCCTACACTGATCGGTCCAATGGCGACAATCGCCACCCTCAATCATCAACGGCAGTCAATCTCTCGCAGTCAACTCCGGTCAACTCCAATCAACTCCAGTCAACTCCAGTCAACTCCAGTCAAGTGGGTTCTGACGGAAACCCTGAAATGAACTCACTGTTAGCTCTAGTTTACTTTATCACTGCCCTATCTAACCCTGTCTGAGATCAAATGAGACTTACTTGTTATACTGCAATAGTGCAGCACAGGTGACTAGGCCACGTGACTATTTCTGATGGACGCGCGGAACGTCTTGTCTGTGTGAATGCTCTCCGGGACTGGGCCTAGCCAGCGTCGTGTCTCCTCAAGGCGTTAGCTTGGTCCTACGTGATATATTTACCGCCTAACTAATAACTCCTTGGGACACCCGTAACATTATTCAGACTGCTAAACGATCTATAATAATTTCAAATTCAATAATAGTCCCTTAACTTCATGAATCGCATCATTATTAATTCGGTAAATCACATTTAATATCATATAGGCCTAGTTCCGCAATCTCTCGCTACGAGCAGGCAGCGCTCCCTCCCCTCAGATGACCTTGAACGCTCAGTATCACTCATGGCGGGCATTTGAAATTACTCTGAAATTTCTGGATATCACATATATATATATATATATATATATATATATATATATATATATATATATATATATATATATATATATATATATATATATATATATATAAGTATCAGCCCAGAAATTGCCATACCTTTTGATCGTTTTTACAAAAACCATTCGTGCAACACTTTATCAAGATTTTCTAATTTGGGCCAATGTAAACTTTTTCTTTCAGCAATTTTAATGTAAGGCTCAGAAGAAGCTGTGAATTCTAGAATTTTATTCTTTGCCTTTTTTATATCATAAATTGTAGACTTTCCAATGTCGTATATTTCCATTAGAACAGCATTGCTCACACCACGTTCTAGTTTCTTAATTATTTCAAGTTTGTCACTCAATTTCAATGTGTTCTTCTTTCTCTTCACACAACGAAGTTTATCTACTTTAGGAGCCATTATTATGGGCTTGTACAGTACTCTGTAAATGGAAAGAGTAGGACTCAAAATATTTTTATATTACAATGGTATTCTATTCATACTGTGCTTAATATAATGCATTCACGGAAATGTAATATTTTTGCTGAACATACGTATTACAGTGGAAAGTGGGATAAAATCGTGATGAAAACAATGACTCGCTTTCTTTCGTTCAAAATATGTTACCGTAATCGCTTTTCGAATGGTTTTCAGTTCAAAAACTGTTGTATTACAATAATATTCTATCCTAATTGACTTGAATAAATACTACGATAACATATTTCTGAATATTTTCATTAAAATCCATCAAAATCATTTTCCTTGTCATCGTCTGCAGCACCAAACAGCTTCTCCCAGTCCTCTCTTTGAACAGGGCTAGAGGGTACGTGTTTTTTCGAATCGTTTTCAGTTAAAAAACTATTACATCACTCGTCTATTTTACCTAAACTGCGCCTGAATGAATATATTCTCGGAGATAAATAGTAGTTTTGTGGAAACGTGACGTATTTCAATGTAAAATAGGATAAAATACATGACGAAAACAAAAGACTTTACCTAAGCTTCCGATGTTCTTGAGACGTTACTCGTTTTTTTAATAGTTTTTGGTTAAAATTCTGATATATTACAATGATATTCTATTCATACTGTGCTTGATATAATACATTCACGGAAATGTAATATTTTTCCTGAAATTACATACGTATTACAGTGGAAAGTGGGATAAAATCATGACGAAAACAATGACTTTCGCTTTCTTTCGTTCAAAAGATGTTACCGTAATCGCTTTTCGAATGGTTTAGTTTAAAAACTGTTGTATTTCAATAATATTCCCTCCTAATTGACTTGAATAAATACTTGAATGGAAATATACAATATTTTTGGTGAAATTACCCGGGTTTCAGTGTAAAGTGTCGTAATAATAAATGGTAAACAATTTGCCTTCAGCACTTGTGTTTCATGCACGGCGAGCCTCAGTTTATAGGACGTAGAGCGTTTTTAGTGGTTTTGTTGTTCCATTACCCTCAAAACGTGGGTGGAACTATAAACCAGGAATATCATAAATTAACGATTTCATGGTCAAAAAATCAGGGTCGACTGATAACGAGGGGGGGTTATAGACGAGTATGTACGGTATGTTGTCACAGTTTGATTGCCCATTTTAAAGTGGCGACCACGTGGTCGCTTGTTGTCGCTGTGCAGCTGTGGCGCTCACGCATGCGCACATGCACACAAATGCCCGCTAAAAAAAAAATCTTTTTTGAAAAGTCCGGATTCTCGGGTGGTCCGGATTTCTGGCATCCGGATTTTTGGACTTTTACTGTATGTATATATATATATATATATATATATATATATATATATATATATATATATATATATATATATATATATATATATATATATATATATATATATATATATATATATATATATATATATATATATATATATATATATATATATATATATATATATATATATATATATATGTTGAGTTCACGGTTGGTCACCCTACTAATCTTTAAATGGCACACAATGGTTGGATGTCAGGTCAGATGGTCAAGTGACCCGGCCTTCTCACCTGATCACAAATCTTAATTACAAAATTGTCCAGCTTGTACATGCTGTTACTCAAATTCACTTGACCATCTGACCTGACCACCAACCGTTGTGTGCCATTTAAAGATTAGTAGGGTCATTACCTAATACCTGACCATTGTGGACCTGGTCTCACCCTCCTCTGTATATATACACCTTGATTTGTATTACTCTCTCTAGTCTGTACTCACCCCTGAAGATGTGAATTACACGAAAGCGCTTGGGAACTTCGTGTTTTCTTCTTTCCTTGTGGTTATCAGCATATACCTAGATCACGCGCACCTACAGTGATTTACCTGCATATCACCTGGTTATCAGCATATATATATATATATATATATATATATATATATATATATATATATATATATATATATATATATATATATATATATATATATATATATATATATATATATATATATATATATATCCTGTATACATAAATTACAGTGAAATTGAAGAACAAAAGTATAATGGGGGAACAGTACAACATGGGTTGTACAGTAGTAAGGTTGAACAAGAGGACAGAGCTGTCAGGATTATGTCTAGTTGGCAAATACAGCTACTTTTCGACTTATGACCTACTCGACTTACGACCACCCTGACATATGACTGCCCCAGTCGTACTAAATTTTTTTCAAATTACATATTTTCGAGTCCCGATGTTAGTGATTGCACTGTATACTGACAAAAAAAAATTGTAATTCCATTTAAAATGGCTGGCATGCTTAAAAGTGAGAGTTTTGTGGTGCTGAGAAGAAAAAGAGACACCCATTTTAGATTTTCTAGGTATCATCTTCGCATTTTTGACTTATGACCAATTCGACTTACAACCTGGATTTGGGGCCCTAACCCCATCGTAAGTCAAGGAGTGGCTGTATGTTTATTGCAATGATAATTTCCGATAAAACGGTTTTGATGGTACAATAAAAGCTGGTATTGTAAATATACAGCTCCTCCCCGACTGAGACGGGGTTACTGACCAAAATGCAGGTTGTAAGTCTAAAATGCTTAAATAATACATAGAAAATCTAAAATGGGTGTCTCTTTTTCTTCTCAACACCACAAAATACTCAACTTTAAGCTTGCCAGCCATTTTAAAGTGAATTACAAACGAAAATTTTGTCTGTACTGACGTTGGGACTACGAAAAAACGTAATTTGACAACATTTTGGAACGACTGAGGCAGGTCATAAGTGTAGGTGGTCGTAAGTCGGGGAGGAGCTGTAGTAGGTATTACAAGAAATATTAATACTTAGACAATACTGTATATATTTTTTAAGAGATGATTTTAAGGAATGGAGTGTAGTCTTTGCTCAGATGGGAAGGGGTAGGTTCTTTCACACCGTGATATTTTATGGAGGTCTGGGACTGAGAGGAGCGCATGGGGGTAGTCTTAGTAGCTCTGGGTGCCTTAAGTTGTATCTCTGATTATTCCAGAACTGGAAATAATTATTGTCAAGCAAGTGATTCATAGATTTGTAAACAAAGAGGGCACAGCAGTAGGTGTTAATATCTTCGAATTTTAACATTTTCAATTTAGCAAATTTTTTGTTTGTGTGATCTGTTTTTTTTCAAGTAGGTCATTGTCTGTACAACTCTCTTTTGTGCTGTAACCTTTCTATAATGAAAATACCAACCCAAAATGTCTTAACCCTTAAGTCCCAGGTGACGTTCCAGAGCGTCCGCCTATTTTCCCATGACACAGTAGTGAGAGTTAACACTGTGGTGTTAATAACTTTAATAAAGTGAGGATATTACTTCAATAATTATGTAAGAGAGAAAATCACAAAGTAACTTAATGAAATTACTGTTTACTGTTTCTTAAAGTATAGTTCAAGTTTTAATGATCAAATTTTTATGTAAAAAGTTGGGGTCAAACTATACATGCATAATATTTTTGAGGGGTTACAATTTATGCATTTCCATGGGTCATTTACAGTGAATGATAGTACCTGGTACAGTACATGCTTATGGTAGGTTAACCTTACCAGTAAGCTCCTTTATCCTGGGCTTGCCTACCTACCCCAAGATCCTTTTTTTATGTAGCTACAGGAAGAGCAGAACCTTTCACTATATATATGCATCTGTGTAAATTACTGGGAGATTATCAACTTTCCCCACCTGTGAGCTGTATGCTATGTTATGGTCAGAGCGAGGGAAGACTGGACTAAAGTTAATTGAGAGGGAAGTCTGCTGGAGATATAATTGAAGAGTATTACAGTGAGGGAGGGAAGGAAGGCTGGTGATATGAATTAAAACTATACTCAAGTAATGTATACATGGGAGAAACTTGACTAGAACATAAGACTTTACTGTACTGTAGCAGAAGAAGAGTGAGGAAACACCTTTGGATAGACTGAAGTTTTATACAAGCGAAGGAAGGATTTGTGCCACTTAATCTGCACTGGATTATTTTTATTATTTCTTCCACATCCTAGGTTCAGGTTTGACTTCATCAGAACCCAACCATAAAGAGAGTCACCTATCAACTGGAATCAACTGAATCTGACCATCTTTCCCCGACCTTTAGGACGGGGTCAGAAGTCTATTCTGGGAAGGATGTTTTTGGACCAGCATGCTTGTTTGTC
>NW_024744301.1:17500-21081 GCF_018991925.1 Homarus americanus | reverse complement strand
ACACACACACACACACACACACACAGAAAGATTGAAAGACAGCCTGTGCGCCCTGGCGCTGCAGCAGCTAACAGGAGTCTTGAGAACAGGAGAGAGACAGCCTGTGGCGCCCCATGCCATAGCTAACAGGAGTCTTGCGAGAGAGACAGCCCTGTGGCGCCCTTATGCTTGGTATAGCTAACAGGGAGAGTCTTCTCTCGTCTCTGCCCTCTTTCAATCTTTCTCATTTGTCTTCATTATTTTGACCTTCCTTCAAATTCTTTTTTTCTTTCTTGTATTTCTGTTATATTGCAATTTGGTTAAGTTGTTGTTGTTGTTGTTGTTTCTGCTGTTGTTGTTGTTGCTGTTGTTGTTGTTGTTGTTGTTGTTGTTGTTGTTGTTGTTGTTGTTGTTGTTGTTGTTGTTGGTTGTTGTTGTTGTTGTTGTTGTTGTTGCTGTTGTCGTTGTTGTTGTTGTTGTTGTTGTTGTTGTTGTTGTTGTTGTTGTTGCTGTTGTTGTTGTTGTTGTTTTTGTTGTTGTTGTTGTTGTTGTTGTTTTCGGTCGTTAAGTTGTTGTTGTTGTTGTTGTTGTTGTTGTTGTTGTTGTTGTTGTTGTTGTTGCTTGTTGCTGTCGTTGTTGCTGTCTCGTCGTTGCGTCGTTGTTGTTGTCGTTGTTGTTGCTTGTTGTTGCTGGTCGTTGTTGTCCGTTGTTGTTGTCGTTGTCGTTGTTGCTGTTGTTGTCGTAGTTGTCGTAAGCTGTTGTTGTTGTTGTTGCTGTCGTTGCTGCTGTCGTTGTTGTTGTTGTCGCTGTCGTTGTTGTTGTTGTCGTGTTGTCGTTGTCGCTGTTGTTGTTGTTGTTGCCTTGTTGTCGTTGTTGTTGTCGTTGTCGTTGTCGTTGTTGTTGTGCGTTGTTGTTGTCGTTTGTTGTCGTTGTTGTTGTTGCGTTGCTGTTGTTTTGTCGTTGTCGTTGTTGTCGTTGTTGTCGTGTTGTCTTGTTGTTGTTGTTGTTGTCGTTGTCGTTGTTGTTGTCGTTGTCGTTGTTGTTGTTGTTGTTGCTGTTGTTGTTGTTGTTGTCGTTGCCGTCGTTGTTGTTGTTGTTGTTGTTGTCGTTGTCGTTTGGTCGTTGCTGTTGTTGTTGCTGTTGCTGTCGTTTCGTTGCTTGCTTGGTCGCTGTTGTTGTTGTTGTTGTTTATTGTCGCTGTTGTTACGTTGTTGCTGTTGTTGCTGTCGTTGCTCGTTGGTTGCCGTTGTCGCTGATGCTGGTTGTTGTTGTTGTTGTTGTCGTTGTTGTTTCGTCGTTGGTTGCTGTCGCTGTTGCTGTCGTTGTTGTCGTTGTTGTCGTTGTCGTTGTTGTTGTTGTTGTTTGTTGTTGTTGTTGTCGTTGTTGTTGTTGTTGTTGTTGTTGTCGTTGTTGCTGTTGGTTGTCGTTGTTGTTGTTGCTTGTTGTTGCTTGCTTCATTGTTGCTGTTGTTGTTGTTGTCGTTGTTGCCGTTGTTTGTTGTTGTCGCTCGTTGTTGTTGTTGTTTTTTCGTTGTCGTTGTTGTTTTGTCGTTGTTTGGTTGTCGTTGTTGTTGTCGTTGTTGCTGTTGTTGTTGTTAGTTGTCGTTGTTGTTGCTGGTTGTTGTCGTTGTTGTCGTTGTTGTTGTTGTCGTTGTTGTTGTCGTCGTTGTTGTTGTTGTTGCTGTTGTTGTTGTTGGTTGTTGCTGTTGTTGTTGTTGCTGTTGTTGTCGTTGGTCGTTGTCGTCGTCGTCGTCGTCGTCGTCGCCGTCGTTGTCGTTGTTGTTGTTGTTTGCCTTGTTTGCTGTTGTTGGTCGTTGCTCGTTGTTGTTGTTGTTGTTGTCGTCGTTGTCGTCGTTGTTGTTCGTTGTTGTTGTTGTCGCTGTCGTTGTCGTTGTTGTTGTTGCTTGCTCGCTGGTCGTTGTTGCTGGTTGTCGTTGTCGCGTTGTACGCTGTTGTTGTCGCTGTTGGCCGTTGCTGTCGTTTGTTGCTGTTGCTGTCGCTCGTCGTTGCTTGTTGTGTTCTGTCGCCAATGTTGTTGTCGTTGTTGTTGTTGTTGTTGTTGTTGTTGTCGTTGTCGCTGTCGTTGTTGTCGTGTTGTATTGCTGTTGTTGTTGTTGCCCGCGTTGTGTTAGCGGCTTGCTGTTGTTGTCGTTGTTGTTGTTGCCGTTGTTGCTGTTGTTGCTGCTCCCGTTGTCGTCGTTGTTGTTGCTGTTGTTGCTGTCGCTTGGTCGTTGTCGTTGTTGTTGTTGTTGTTGTTGCTGTCATTGTTGTTGTTGTTGTTGTTGCTGTTGCCGTTGTTGTTGTTGCTGTTGTTGCTTGCTGTTGCTGTTGCTGTTGTCGCCGTTGTTGTCGTTGTTTGTCGTTGTTGTTGTTGTTGCTGCGCTGTTCGCTGTTGGTTGCGTTGTTGTCGCTGTTGTTGTCGTTGTTGTCGTTGTTGTCGTTGTCGTTGTTGTTGTTGTTGTTGTTGTTGTTGTCGTTGTTGTTATGTTGTTGTTGTTGTCGTTGTTGTTGTTGTTGTCGTTGTTGTTGTTGTTGTTGTTGTTGTTGTTGCGTTGTTGTTGCTGTTGTTGTTGTTGTCGTTTTGTTGTTGTCGTTGTTGTCGCTGGTTGGTTGTTGTTGTTGGTTGTTGTCGTTGTTGTTGTTTCTGTTGTCGTTGTTGTTGTTGCTGTTGTTGTCGTTGTTGTTGTTGTTGTTGTTGTCGTTGTTGCTGTTGATGTTGTCGTTGTTGTCGTTGTTGTTGGTTGTCGTTGTCGTTGTTGCTGTTGTTGTTGTTGTTGCTGTCGTTGTTGTTGTTGTTGCTTGTTGTTGCTGTTGTTGTGTTGCCGTTGTTCGTTGCTTGTTGTTGTTGTTGTCGTGTTGTTGTTTGTTGTTGCTTGCTGTTGTTGTCGCTGTCGTTGTTGTTCGTTGTTATGGTTGTTGTTGTTGTTGTCGTTGTTGCTGTTGTTGTTGTCGTTGTTGTCGTTGTTGTCGTTGTTGTTGCTGTCGCTTTCGTTGTTGTCGTTGTCGTTGTTGTTGCCGCTTGTTGCTCTGTTGTTGTCGCTGTTGTTGTTGTTGTCGTCAGTTGTTGTTGTTGTTGTTGTTGTTGTTGTTATTGTTGTCGTTGTTGTTGTTGTTAGTTGTCGCTGTTGTTCTTGTCGTTGTTGGTTGTCGCTTCGGTTGTTGCTGGTTGCTGCGCTGTCGTTGTCGTGTCGTTGTTGTTGTTGTTGGTTGTTGTTGTCGTTGTCGTTGTTGTTGTTCCTGTTGTCGTTGTCGCTGTTGTTGCTGTTGTTGTTGTTGCTGTCGTTGCTGTTGTTGCCTGCTGGTATCGTCGTCGTTGTTGTTGTTGTTGTCGTTGTCGTTGTCGTTGTTGTCGCTGTTGTGTTGTTGCCAGTCGTCGTTGTCGCTTGTTGTTGTTGTTGCTGTCGTTGTCGTTGTTGTCGTTGTTGCTTGCTGTTGTTGTTGTCGTTGCCACGCCGTCGCTGTTGTCGTTGTCGTTGTTGTCGTTGTTGCTGTTGCTGTTGTTGTTGTCGTTGTCGTCTGTTGTCGTTGTTGTTGGTGCTGTTGTCGCTGTCGTTGCTTTGTTGTTGCTGCGTTGTGTCGCTGTCGTTGTTGTTGTTGTTGTTG
>NW_024744301.1:0-12500 GCF_018991925.1 Homarus americanus | reverse complement strand
GGTGAAGGAGGATGGGTGAAGGAGGCGAAGGAGTATGCGAAGGAGAAGAAGGAGTGATGGGTGAAGGGAGGATGGGTGAAGGGAGGTGAAGGGAGGATAGGTGAAGGAGGTGAAGGTAGTGATGGGTGAAGGAGGATGTGAAGGGAGGATGGGTGAAGGAGGTGAAGGGAGGATGGGTGAAGGGAGGATGGGTGAAGGGAGTGATGGGTGAAGGAGGTGAAGGGAGGTGAAGGAGGATGGGTGAAGGAGGATAGGTGAAGGAGGATGGGTGAAGGAGGTGAAGGTAGTGATGGGTGAAGGAGGATGGGTGAAGGAGGCGAAGGGAGGATGGGTGAAGGGAGAAGGAGTGGTGGGTGAAGGAGTGATGGGTGAAGGAGGCGAAGGAGTGATGGCAAAGGGAGGGATGGGTGAAGGGAGTGGATGGTGAAGGGAGTGATGGGTGAAGGGAGGTGTAGGGAGTGATGGGTGAAGGGAGTGATGGGTGAAGGAGGTGAAGGGAGGATGGGGAAGGAGTGATGGGTGAAGGAAGGATGGGTGAAGGGAGGTGAAGGGAGGATGGGTGAAGGGAGTGAGGTGAAGGGAGGGATGGTGAAGGAGTGATGGGTGAAGGGAGGTGAAGGGAGAAGGAGGTGGGGAGGAGGTGAAGGAGAGGATGGGTGAAGGAGGAAGGGAGATGGTGAAGGGAGGATGGGTGAAGGAATGATGGTGGAGGGAGGTGAAGGAAGATGAGAGAAGGGAGGATGAGGAAGGAGGTGAAGGGAGTGATGGGTGAAGGGGGTGAAGGAGGATGGTTGAAGGGAGGTGAAAGGAGGATGGGTAAAGGAGTGATGAAGTGAAGGAGTGATGGGAAGGAGGTGAAGGAGGATGGGTGAAGGGAGGATGGGTGAAGGGGTGATGGGCGAAGGGAGGTGAAGGGAGTGATGGGTGAAGGAGGTGAAGGGAGTGATGGGTGAAGGGTAGGAAGGGAGGATGTGAAGGGAGGATGGGTGAAGGGAATGATGGGTGGAGGAGGTGAAGGAGAGATGAGTGAAGGGAGGATGAGTGAAGGGAGGTGAAGGAGTGATGGGTGAAGGAGGTGAAGGAGGATGGTTGAAGGAGGTGAAAGGAGGATGGGTGAAGGGGATGGTGAAGGAGGATGGTGAAGGAGAGGTGAAGGGAGGATGGTGAAGGAGGATGGGTGAAGGGAGCATGGGTGAAGGAGTGGATGTGAAGGAGGTGAAGGAGTGATGGGTGAAGGAGTGATGGGTGAAGGGAGTGAGGGTGAAGGGAGGTGAAGGGAGGATGGGTGAAGGAGGTGAAGGAGTAGGATGGGTGAAGGAGGTGAAGGGAGTGATGGGTGAAGGGAGGGAAAGGAGGATGGGTGAAGGAGTGATGGGTGAAGGAGGTGGATGGAGAGTGATGGGTGAAGCTGGAGGTGAAGGGAGGATGGGTGAAGGAGGTGAAAGGAGTGATGGGTGAAGGAGTGATGGGTGAAGGAGATGAAGGAGTGATGGGTGAAGGGAGGTGAAGGGAGGATGGAGGTGAAAGGAGGATGGGTGAAGGAGGATGGGTGAAGGGAGGATGGGTGAAGGAGTGATGGGTGAAGGGAGGATGGGTGAAGGGAGGTGAAGGAGGATGGGTGAAGGAGGATGGGTGAAGGGAGGATGGGGTGAAGGGAGGTGAAGGGAGGAGGTGAAGGGAGGGAAAGGAGGATGGGTGAAGAGTGATGGGTGAAGGGAGTGAGAGTGAAGGGAGTGATGGGTGGAAGGGAGGTGAAGGGAGTGATGTGTCATACTTGAGTGCCTGCCTATTTGTCTGGCCTGTGTTGGGCTGCTCTGGCCACCTGGCCCTGTGGCTGGCAGGCAAGTCACCTGAGGGTGGCAGGCAAAACACACCCTCTGCTGATTGTGTTGTGTTGTGTTCCAGTGTGTTGTGTTGTAAGTCCAGTGTAGTTGTGTTGTGTTGTGTTGTGTTGTGTTGTGTTGTGTTCCAGTGTATAAGTTGTGTTGTGTTCCAGTGTATGTTGTGTTGTGTTGTGTTGTGTTGTGTTCCAGTGTATGTTGTGTTGTGTTGTGTTCCAGTGTAGTTGTGTTGTGTTGTGTTGTGTTGTGTTCCAGTGTATGTTGTGTTGTGTTGTGTTCCAGTGTATGCTGTGTTGTGTTGTGTTGTGTTGTGTACCAGTGTATGTTGTGTTGTGTTGTGTTGTGTTGTGTTCCAGTGTATGTTGTGTTGTGTTGCCCAGTGTATAAGCAGTTGTGTTGTGTTGTGTTGTGTTGTGTTGTGTTCCAGTGTATGTTGTGTTGTGGTTGTGTTGTGTTGTGTTCCAGTGTATGTTGTGTTGTGTTGTGTTGTGTTGTGTTCCAGTGTAGTTGTGTTGTGTTCCAGTGTATGCTGTGCCAGGTTCCAGTGTATGTTGTGTTGTGTTGTGTTCCAGTGCGTTGCTGTGTTGTGTTGTGTTGTGTCCAGTGTATGTTGTGTTGTGTTGTGTTGTGTTGTGTTGTGTTGTACTCCAGTGTATGTTGTGTTGTGGGTTGTGTTGTGTTCCAGTGTATGTTGTGTTGTGCCAGGTTGTGTTGTGTTGTGTTGTGTTCCAGTGTATGTTGTGTTGTGTTGTGTTGTGTGTGCGTTGAGTTAGTTCCAGTGTATGTTGTGTTGTGTTGTGTTGTGGTTGTGTTCCAGTGTATATGCTGTGTTGTGGCCAGTTGTGTTGTGTTGTGCCTTGCGTTGCAGTTGTGTTGTGCTGTGTTGTGTTCCAGTGTATGCTGTGTTGTGTTGTGTTGTGTTGTGTTCCAGTGTATGTTGTGTTGTGTTGTGTTGTGTTGTGTTGTGTTGTGTTGTGTTGTGGCCAGGTTCCAGTGTATGTTTGAAGCTGTGTTGTGTTGTGTTGTGTTGTGCGTTCCAGTGTGGAAGGTTGTGTTGTGGTTGCGCGGCCATGTATGTTGTGTTGTGTTGTGTTGTGCTGTGTTGTGTTGTGTTCCAGTGCATGTTGTGTTGTGTTGTGTTGCTGTGTTGTGTCTGTCAGCTCCAGTGTATGTTGTGTTGTGTTCCAGTGTATGTTGTGCTGTGTTGTGTTCCAGTGTATGTTGTGTTGTGTTGTGTTGTGTTCCAGTGTATGTTGTGTTGTGTTGTGTTGTGCTTGTGTTGTGTTCCAGTGTATGTTGGCCTGACCTCCCGTGTTGGGTCTTGTGACATTGTGTGTCTGACCCCAGTGTTGTCTATGTCCTGTGTTGGGTCTTATCTCCGTGGTGGTGGGTCTTATTCCAGTGGTGGGTCTTATCTCCCGTGGTGGGTCTTATCTCCCCTGTGGTCTTATCTCCAGGGTAGGTCTTATCTCCCGTGTTGGCTCATCTCCGTGGTGGTCTTATCTCCCGTGGTGGGTCTCATCTCCCGTGGGTCTTATCTCCCGTGGTGGGTCTTATCTCCCGTGGTGGGTCTTATTCCCGTGGTGGGTCTTATCTCCCGTGTTGGCCCCATCTCCCGTGTTGGGTCTTATCTCCCCGTGGTGGCCTCATCTCCCGTGGTGGGTCTTTATCTCCCGTGGTGGGTCTTATCTCCCGTGTTGGGTCTTATCTCGTGTTGGCCACATCTCCCGTGTTGGGTCTATTCCCGTGTTGGGTCTTATCTCCTGTGTTGGGCTCTTATCTCCTTGCAGGGTCTTATCTCTCCCGTGTTGGGTCTTATTCCCGTGTGGGTCTTATCTCCCGTGGTGGGTCTTATCTCCTGTGGTGGGTCTTTTTCTCCCGTGTTGGGCTCCCATCTCCGTGTTGGGTCTTATCTCCCTGTGGTATGCCCATCTCCCGTGGTGGGTCTTACCTGTGGTGGGTCTTATCTCCTGTGTTGGGTCCTATCTCCCGTGGTGTCTCATTCCCCGTGGTGGGTCTTATCTCCCTGCAGGGTCTTATCTCCCGTGGTGGGTCTTATCTCCCGTGTTGTCTTATCTCTGTGGGGGTCTTATCTCTGTGGTGGGGTCTTATCTCCTGTGTTGGGCTCTCATCTCCCGTGGTGGGTCTTATCTCCCGTGGTGGGTCTTTATCTCCTGTGTTGGGCTCCCCGTGGTGGGTCTCTATCTCCTGTAGGGTCTTATCTCCCCGTGTTGGGTCTTATTCGTGGTGGGTCTTATCTCCGTGTTGGGTCATCTCAAGGTCTTATCTCCCATGTTAGTCATATCTCCCCGTGTTGGGTCTTATCTCCCGTGTTGGGTCTTATCTCCCGTGTAGGGTCTTACATTCCAGTGTTGTCTTATCTCCCGTGGTGGGTCTTATCTCCCGTTGGTCTTATCTCCCGTGTTGGGTCTTATCTCCCGTGTTGGGTCTTATCTCCTGTGGTGGTTCTATCTCCGTGTTGGGTCTTATCTCCTGTGTTGGGTCTTATCTCCCCCCTGTTGGGTCTTATTCTGTGTTGGTCTTTATCTCCCGTGTTGGGTCTTATCTGTGTGTCTTTATCTCCTGTTGGGTCTTATCTCCCGTGGTGGGTCTTATCTCCTGTGGGTCTTATCTCCTGTGGCCTTATTCTCGTGTTGGGTCTTATCTCCCGTGGTGGGTCTATCTCCCGTGGTGGGTCTTATCTCCCGTGGTGGGTCTTATCTCCTGGTGGTCTCCCGTGTGGGTCTTATCTCCCGTGGTGGGTCTTATCTCCTGTGGGTCTTATCTCCCGTGGTGGGTCTTATCTCCTGTTGGGTCTTATCTCCTGTGGTGGGTTCATCTCCCGTGGCCCATCTCCGTGGTGGGTCTTATCTCCGTGGTGTGTCTTTATCTCCCGTGGTGGGTCTTATCTCCCGTGTTGGGCCCATCGTGTTGGGCCATTCTCCCCGTGGTGGTCTTATCTCCCGTGGTGGGTATTATTCCCTGTGTTGGGTCTTATCTCCTGTTGGGCTCATTCTGTGGGTATTATCTCCTGTGAGGAGGGGAGTCAGAGCCAGTGAGTATATAAAACCCTACACGTGTCCTCTCATGGCTCAGCAGGGGGGAGGACAGGGTAGGGTTTGATTTGATTTTGCCGCTTGCAGCGGCTACTTTATTGTGCACCCCACACTCATCCTGTGAGCGGTAGCGCAAAAGGATTACAGAGTAGGGTTTACAAAGGGTCATAATAATTAACCCCGGTTGTCAGGATATTATGGCACTGAAAGTTACACAGTATTTCATTTACATTATTTGTTTAGTTCTATACATAAAGGGTAACTTATTCACAAATGCGTGAGTACAGGCGTGTGAGGCAGTATGTCTGGCCTCACACTTTGTTATTCACATTTACGTGGGAGGTATTCAAGCACATTGCGTATTTGGTTCTGTACATGAGAATTGATATAGTTACTAAGTGCAAAAAAGTGGATACAATCTTAATATGTCGGCTATCTTGCTATTAGAGATGAAGTGTTGTGCCATTTCACACACAGTGTGCTTGGACCTGTCCCTAAAAGGTTCTATCTTCACACAGTCGAGGACGTAGTGTTCAAGTGTGTGGCCATATGTATGGCCAAACACTTTACATTTAGTTTTGTTTACATCTGCTTGAGGAACATACTGCCAGAGGTACTTATATCCAAACCTTAATCTAGCGGTTACAACATCTTGTAATCTAGTGATCTTGTTACTTGCTCCATATACATGTTTCACTTGATACATCTCATCATGGTAAACTATGGATCGACTAGTGCCTGTTTGCACTTGTCTACTTGCGTCAAACTCATCAATAAGTTCTTTCCTAATTACAGTTTTAAGGGTTCTTTTTGACAGACCCAAATTGTATTCAACGGTGTCTTTGTTAGACGCGAGTTTGGCGAGGGCATCAACTCTGTCATGTTTTATGAGGCCTATGTGAGAGGGGATCCACAACAGTTTGACCTTGACACCCCGGTCAACAAGGCACGCATATTTGTGTCTGGGTTCAGAGACAAGATCGTGACAACCTGAGTCGAGGGTACCAAGGGCAAGTAGTGAGGATAGAGAGCCAGTGATGATGAGACTGTCAGTAACAGTGGTTTCAATGAATTTAATAGCTGTGAGTATGGCAACTAATTCAGTTTGTAGAGTGGATGCCCAGTTGTTAATTCTAACTCCTTTCTCAATTATATTACTGTCAGGTTGAGTCACAACAATAGCACTTCCAGCCCTCCCACAGGCGGTGTTTAGAGATCCATCAGTGTAGATGGTCTGTGTGATATTATCATCAGTCTGTAGAGTGTGTATGTGTTCAAGAGCTCTCAATTTGGCAGTGTGTTGGAGATAAATGCTTTGTATAATTAATTTTTTAGGCGGATACGTCGGTATTGTGATATCGAAGGGAACTGTCCGCCAGCGTGGCAGGAAGCGCTGTTGTGTCTCAACTTTGTACAGGTGGTCTAGTCCAAATATCTTCATATGTGTAGCTGTAGTTTGGATCCATTTAGACTCAGTAGTCCCATGGTTCATACATTCTAGCAATTTTAAGGAAACAATGTTATCAGGATCACCACGCAGAAGCCTCAGGGCTATCATGAGGTTGACTTCAATTATTCTATCTTTGACACTGGGTATACCTAGTTCTTTCCTCATATTAAGTACTTTAGTGCTCATGGGACATCCTAGGATAATTCTGAGGGCTTTATTTTGCATTTTCTTGAGCTTGTCAACGTCTTTCCTGTCATGAAGGACCAGGGCTGGTGTGTGGTTATCTATCAGATCTTTTATTGCCTAGGTACATTGTTTTAACAATTCTAATATTAGCACCATAGTGTGGGCTGTGCCCCGCTACACTTCTAAGAGGTCTCAGTCTGTCAGTACGTTGGCAGGTTAGCTGTTGTATGGCAAGTAAGGTACAAGGGACAGAAACACCAAGGTATTTAAAAGAAGAAACATAGTCAATAGTGTTGTTACCTATCTTGAACTTGGCGGGGCCGCGTTTGCAGTTACCAGCTTGTTTGTTGAACACCTTAGTTTTCTCAGTGGCGATAATAAGACTGAGGTTCTCACAGGCTGCGTATACATGGTTCAGGGTGGTTTGCATTTTACATGAGTCTTAGTATGTATAAGAATATCATCAGCATAGCTGATTGAGATATTGCTGGGGTTGTCTGGTATTAAATATAATAATGCATTCATAAGAACATTGAACAAAGTGGGGCTAAGTACTCCACTTTGAGGGGTACCAAGTTGCATATCTTTAACTTCACTTTTGTAACCCTGAAACAGTGCAGCAGCCCTTCTGTTGGTTAGGTAACCACTTATCCAGTGTAACAGCCTACCTCCTATATCCATTTTGGCTAGTTCGTACAATATCAGTTGCCTATTGGCAATATCAAATGCAGCTTTTAGGTCAAGAAATGTGGTGTATCTGTGCCTTTCATCACCATGCACAGTTAGGAATGTGGTGATGCAATTATGCACACCTTTACCATGGGTGAAGCCATTTATGTTAGGAGACATGTGTTCTCTGATTCTATATAAGAGTCTGCCAAGAACCATCCTCTCAAAGGTTTTACACAGGCAGCTGGTTAGTGATATGGGACGAAAGGCATCAGGCTGTCCTGGTTTCGGTATTGGTACAACAATACTGCTGGTCCATGATGTGGGTAGTTGGCCCTCGGCATGACTCATATTGTACAATACCAACAATGGATTGCCTGGCACGCGCCTTAGTAGTCTAATGATGTTGTAGGTGACTCCGTCCTCTCCAGGGGAAGTAGACCCACCCCTGGCGAGGGCGGCGTCAAGTTCCCACTCAGTATATGGAACATCACACTCATCGTGCTGTTTGCCCAGCATAAAGCTAATAAGATTACTTCTCTCTACAGACTTCGCATCAAGGAGTCCCCGAGTCCTAGCTGGTAACATGTCATAGCTCGACACATGAGCCCACTTTGTTATTAGCTCATTCGACTTTTGCAGAGGGTTTGGATGGGAGACGTGTCTTCTGTTTTTACCTCTGATTATGTTTATGTCTTTCCAGGCTTTGCTGAGGGATGTGTGTTGGTTCAGGCTGTTGACATATGTCTCCCATGCATTTTGTCTGAGTTCGTTTACACGTTCCCTGACAGCAGCAAGGGAAGCTTGATACAATTGTAACATTTGAGGTGTTCTAAATTGTCTGTAACCCTTACCCACCCTCCTGACCCTAGCCCTGAGTTTTTTCAGCTCAGGGTCATTATAGCACTGCTGTTGCCTGTTCCCATTATGCTGACCACGTTTTCTCCTTTTTTTGGTGGAGGCATTGTTGGTGAAGTATACATAAGTCCTATCTATCAGATCGTCATGGAAACTTTGGTAATTGTCAGGCTTGTAGTCCTTGTACCAGTCATGGATGAAGTCTATGAACTGGCTTTCATGTTCTTGCTTGACTGTGATTCTACGTCTGTTGAGTTTACCACCAGTGGGGGTGTCATTGGCTACATGTATACTAGCTTGGATTGGGCTGTGGTCAGACATAAGATCAGTGACAACATCAGAGCTATGAGTTGTGTATGATAGATTAAAGCCAATACATTTGTCTAGACCCCCGCCATAGATGTGTGTTGGTTCATTATTACCTATAATTTGAACATCTTCATATGCGCTGAGAAGTGAGATAAGTCTCCTACCATTGGTGTTAGTGGTGGAGTCACCTAATTTCTTGTGTCTAGTATTCAGGTCACCCATCAGGACAGTGGGCTCAGTGTGTAAAAAGTCTGGGAGATCTGTGTACTGAAGCTGATCTGAGGGAGCATAGGCGTTTAGCACGTTGAGTGTGGAGTTGCCCAGGTGGATAGTGATCCCATGGTACTGAAGGTTGGTAGTCTTTTTGGATACAAGAGGTACATGCGGGAGTGACTTCTTAACATACATCAAACATGTGTGAGTAGAACTAGGATCATAATACACATAATTGGGCAGACTGGGTGGGGGCTTACCATTAGGTGTGAGACACTCCTGCAGACACACAATATCGATGTCCTCAGTCACAACTTTGTGGTGTAGGTCAGGGTATCGTTTTCTAAGGGATGAGATGTTCCAACTCATCACCTTCACCGCTCTGTATCTTTGTCTGGTATTAACACTGGCCATTATGAAATGTATTTGGAACTTTGCCTGGTATTAACACTGGCCATTATGAAATGTATTTGGAAAGAAGCAAAAGGCACTGTATGATACTGTTCTTTTCTGCGCTGCCTGTCCCTTCGGCAGGCAGTAGGCCAGTTAACCTTTTTGAAACATTTCTGGAGCACGTACGGCTCAACAATTGTTGTATTTCAGTGGCAGACAACAACACACTTTGGTTACACTCGACATCACCACCATTTTCTGTTTGTGTTTGTTCATCTTCACTGACCTTGTCCACAGAGGCATCAGTAGAACTGTTACCAGTATCACTATTTTCCTCTGCGTGGACACTAGTTCCTGGTGGGTCTTGAGTTTCCACATCTGGTACTGACATCTGAATGTCTTCAGTTTGACTGTAATTTTTCCGTAGCTGCTGCACTGTGTCTGTGGTGTTTTTTTCCTTTAGTGTATCATAGAGGCTCCTTAACATTTCAGTTTGAGCTGTAAACTGAGCTTTGAGTTCTTTAATTTAATTTTTCAAATCATTGATCTCTTCACGTTGTGCGTGTTCACGGAGTGTGTTGGCAGCTACCTGTTTGCAGAGATACAGTTGCTCAAGGGGGTGTCATCCAACAGAAGTGTATTAACTGAAAAACAGTTGGAGTTCCTGTATGGCACCCTGACTGTTCTAGAGCTCCTACACCCCTTCAGCGCCCAGACCCGCCACCCAGGCAGGTCTCAAGAAACACTAATGCTGCTAGGGTACTCCCTACGGCCAACCCCTGGCCCGCCCTCCCCACCAAAGCTCCAGGATCATCACCAGCAGTCATCGAAAGATCAGTATGGGGCAACACAGACGTACCGACAGGGTAGGGCAAGGGGGCAGGGGTAGGGGGAAGAGTGTCAGTTTACAGTTCTTAAATATCTAGTTGTTATCCCAAAGCTTGAGTTAATGTGTAGTGTATGTAACTATGTATGTATGTATGTATGCATGTATGTATGTATGTATGTATGTATGTATGTATATATGTATGTATGTATGCATGTAACTATGTATGTATGTATGTATGTATGTATATATGTATGTATGTAACTATGTATGTATGTGTGTATGTATGTATGTATGTAACTATGTATGTATGTACGTATGTAACTATGTATGTATGTATGTATGTATGTATGTATGTAACTATGTATGTATGTATGTATGTATGTATATATGTATGTATGTGTAGTTATGATGTATATGATATGTTTGTATGTATGTATGTATGTACATGTGTGTGTATGTATGTATGTATGTAACTATGTTTGTGTGTGTATGTATGTATGTATGTATGTAACTATGTATGTATGTATGTGTATGTATGGTATGTATGTATGTGTGTGGCTATGTATGTATGTATGTATGTATGTATGTATGTAACTATGTGTGTATGTATGTGTGTGTATGTATGTGTGTATTGTATGTGTGTATGTTATGTAACTATGTGTGTGTGTGTGTGTATGTGTGTGTGTGTGTGTGTGTGTGTATGTGTTGTATGTATGTATGTATGTATGTCACCATTATACTGTACTATCCAAGATGAGGTTTTGTTTACACTGGCTTACACCTTCCGTTTATCGCCCCCCCTCCCTTCCCTCTACTCTCTCTCCCCCTCTCCCTCTCTACCCCCTCCCCTCTCTACCCTCTCCCCTCTCTCCCCTCCTCTCTCTACCCCTCTCTCTCTACCCCTCTCCTCTCTCCTCCCCTCTCTACCCCTCTCCCCTCTACCCCTCTCCTCCTCTACCCCTCCCCCTCTCTACCCCTCTCCCCTCTCCCCCTCCTCTCCCTCTCTACCCCTCCTCCTCTCTACCCCTCTTCCCCTCTCTACCCCTCCTCCTCTCTACCCCTCCTCCTCTCTACCCCTCTCCCCTCTCTACCCCTCTTCCCTCTCCCCTCTCCCTCTCTGCCCTCTCCCTCTCCACCCTCTCCTCTCTACCTCCCCTCTCTGCCCCTCTCCTCTCCCTCCTCTCTACCCCTCCTCTTCTCTGCCTCTCTCTCTGCCTCTCCTCTCCTACCCCTCTCCCTCTCACCCCTCTCCTCTCCCCCCTCCTCCCTCTCTACCCCTCCCTCTCTGCCCCTCCTCCTTCCCCCTCTCTCTCCTACCCTCCCCCTCTACCCCCTCCTCCTCTACCTCCCCCTCTCTACCCCTCTCCCTCTCTACCTCCCCTCTCTACCCCTCTCCCTCTCTACCTCCTCTCTCCTACCCCTCCTCTCTACCCCTCCTCCCTCTCTGCCCTCTCCCTCTCTACCCCTCTCCCCTCTCTACCCCTCTCCTCTCTCCCTCTCCCCTCTACCCCTCTCCCTCTCTACCCCCTTCCCCTCTCTGCCCCTCCCTCCCCTCTCTCCCCTCCTCTCTCTACCCCTCCCCTCTCACCCCTCCCCCTCTCCCCTCTCCCTCTCTACCCCCTCCTCTCCTACCCCTCCTCCTCTCCTACCCCTCCTCCCTCCCTACCTCCCTCTCCCCTCTCCCCCTCCTCCTCTCTACCCCTCCCCTCTCTATCCTCTCACTCTCTACCTCCCCTCTCTACCCCTCTCCTCTCTACCCCTCTCCTCTCTCCCCTCTCCTTCTCTACCTCCTCCTCTCTACCCCTCCCCCTCTCTACCCCTCCTCCTCTCTACCCCTCCTCCTCTCCCACCCCTCCCTCTCTCACCCCCTCTCTCTCCCCTCTACCCCTCCTCCTCCACCCCTCCTCCCTCTCCCCCCTCCTCCTCTCTACCCCTCTCCCCTCTCTACCCCTCTCCCCTCTCTACCCCTCCTCTCTCTCTACCCCTCCTCCTCTCCCCCTCCTCCTCTCTACCCCTCTCCCCTCTCTCCCCACCCCTCCTCCTCTCTACCCCTCCCCCTCTCTACCCCTCTCCTCTCTACCCCTCCTCCCTCTCCCCTCTCCCCTCTCCTCTCCCCTCTCCCCTCCCCTCTCTGCCTCCCCTCCCACCCCTCCCCTCTCTCCCCTCCCCTCTCCTCCTCCCCTCTGCCCCTCTCCCCTCTCCCCCCTCCCTCTCTACCCCTCTCTCTCTCCCCTCCCTCCTCTCTCCCCTCTCCCTCTCCTACCCCTCCTCCCCTCTCTACCCCTCCCCTTCTCTTCCTCTCCTCTCTGCCCTCCCCTCTCTACCCCTCTCTCTCTACCCTCTCCTCTCTACCCCTCTCCTCTCCCCTCTCCCTCTCTACCCTCCTCCTCTCTACCCCTCTCCCTCTCTACACCCCTCCTCCTCTCCCCTCCTCCTCTCTACCCCTCTCCCTCCCTACCCTCTCCCCTCTCTACCCCTCTCCTCTCCTGCCCCCTCCTCCTCTCTACCCCTCCTCCTCTCCCCCTCTCCTCTCTCCCCTCTCTCTCTACCCCTCCCCTCTACCCCTCCCCTCTCTACCCCTCCCCTCTCACCCCTCCCCTCTCCTACCCTCCTCTCTCTACCCTCCTCCCTCTCTACCCCTCCCCTCTCTACCTCCCTCTCTCTCTGACCTCTCCTCTCTGCCCTCATCTCTAATC
>NW_024744300.1:0-9373 GCF_018991925.1 Homarus americanus | reverse complement strand
CTTAATCTATCCCCTGTTAAGGCTACTACGTGGAATAACAGGGTCCATCCTTAGCTTGTTCCGCCTCGCTTCCTGAACGTCTTCCCTGTACTAGTCTTGTTTCAGTGTATTTTGACCCAAGTTTGTTTTTAGTTTTCCCTCAGCAGCTAACCATCTTACGAGTGTTTATTTTTTTTACCTTACCACCTACAGGAACGATAAAATACCTGTTTTTAATCCGTCTGTATGTTTGTATATCCCCACGGACACTACAGGAAAAATCATGCGTACATTTTGGCACCAGTATCGCCGTTAAGAGAGCCAACACCCAGTTGAATATGTAAGTCACTAAACTACATAATTTCATTAATATGTTCTTTCAGGTTCTCTAGCAAAAACTACTCATTAACATATCTTCATCTACATACATACCTATTCCCCTTAACTTTCACAAGACCATTAAAACACTTCAATATTTTTCTTTATCAATAATCCAATTGTTATTTACAATCTTTCATGATAAAAAATACTGGAAACTAATTCATATATGGTAGAATTTAATCTGTTTTTTATGTTATTTAAAACAATCTTATTCCCCGTCTGCTCTGTCTTCCCCAGATTACTATGGCCATACTCAGTCAATGAACAACAAAATAGCAAAATGTTCCCCCACCATAAAAAAGAGAGTTTTTCTCAACGAATATTGCAAGTGGTTAACAGCTTAGGAAATTCTACTACCACTGATGCAGCCCGGCACACTGTGTGGTAGGGGGCGGGTGGGGGAGGGGGGAAGAGTGGTTGGTGGGAGAGGTGGGTGGTGGTGGGGGTGTATTAGTAGTTGGAGGAATACAAATTTTAGAAACAAGAGAGAGGGAGGGAAGTATGAAAGGAAGCAAGGGTCGTAGGCAGCATGAGAGGGGGAATAGAGATGTAGGAGGCATAGGAAAAAGAAAACGGAGTTACTTGTTAAGGGAAAACTATGTTATTACCGAAGACTTAGACTGAAATGGAAAATATTACGATTTTCATCTTAATCTGATAATTTTCTTTGTTTATTCTTGTGTCTTTACTTAATACATCTATAAAAATACTGTAGAGTTTAAGTGAGTGTTTTTCTGTCACACACACACACACACTCTACCACTACCCTCTGCCTCACACACGGGCACAATTTATATTCAAATGAGACCGGTAAAATGAAGAGAGCTGAGGGCGTATGACTGGCTTATGAATCAGTTGTCAGCGAGAGATGGGGAAGCACGATACCTCCTCCTCTCCCACCCTTTCCATCCTGTTCCATCCTGCCTCCTGTGGGTACATGATCCATCAGGTTTAACCGCGTGTGTCGGCAGGTAACAGACAATCACAGCTCCATGACATTAAAAGAGATGATGCTGACTTTATGTATACAGTTTAAGACACATATACTACCACGAGACTTGAAAACATGCAATAGTGTTACTCCCTCTTCTTAATTCTGTAGCGATTATATGTACGATTCTCTCTCTCTCTCTCTCTCTCTCTCTCTCTCTCTCTCTCTAGGAATACTATCGACTAGAACTTATTTTGTTATCTTTATGAAACTCGTAAATAAAATATAGTTTATTTAGAATGACAAAATGGACTGGCTTATTATTTTTATTATTATTATCTAAACAAAACTTACAGAAAATAATAATAAGAAAATAATGAAACTTTTCCTTCATCTAGTTAATTTATCTTACAATTACCTGGGTGCTTAAGCCGGTAATTCTGAGCAGTAATTAAAGGCGTAACGAGACCTTCATGTTCACTAATTACCGAGAACATCACTTATTTTTACGAAGACTCTAATTGTCTCGCTGTCTCTCAAGACTTCGTTACCACTTACCTTATTGGGGTCATAAATCTTCGTGTTTTTTTGGCTAACTATAAATATTGAGTAATGTATAAATGTCTATGTCTTACACCTGTCTTTCTTTGTGTGTCTCTGTATGTGTGTCTGTGTCTGTCTGTCTGTCTTTTTGTTTGTCTGTCTGTCTGTCTGTCTGTCTGTCTGTCTGTCTCTCTTTCTCATATCGTTAATCCCTTTATATCCCTGGATTAGCTTAATCTCTCTCAGCTTCCCGTCAAAAGTAAAAATTCGAGTCATAACCTAAATGTTTATCCTGACTCCGTTAACTGTTTTGTAATCGAGGGAACAGAGACTCCCTTCTAGGTAATCATTTCAACAGCAACACAACGGTAACACAAGTGAAGGTAGTTATTGAGTCTTAGGTAGGTTAAGGACCGTACATATCATGGAGGATTCCTGGCGCGTTGGGAAGCTCCTGTCCACCAATTCCAGGATTATCTCGCCATTTCCTGGATTATATCGCCAATTCCAGGATTATCTCGCCAATCGCCTGGAATCCAGACCCTGCAGACTCCATTCCCAAGCCAGACAAGGTTCATTGGAGACATTTCGTGTTTATAACTACCAAATGAGCAATATATCCCTTCATTAAACAGTTTTATAAGTATTTCTTAAGGGATCAGCTTAAGCTTTAACTCCTAGAAAAGTATAGAAAGCTTGAGAAAATGGACTAGATCATAATTAAGCTCCCATGTCTTTAGGGATCAGCTTAAGCTTTAACTCCCTGAAAAAATATAAAAAAATAGACAAAATGGACTGGATTATAATTAAGCTCCCATGTCTTTAGGGATCAGCTTAAGCTTTAACTCCTAGAAAAGTATATAAAGCTTAACAAAATGGACTGGATCATAATTTAGCTGCCATGACCACCCGAGTAAGTAATGTTACGGTAGATAAACTCAATACTGTACTTGGAAACATCGATATGAGTGGACAATTATGAATGGACTCGGTCTTCCGTTACTCACGGTTCCAGGGAGAGCTAAGAGGAGCATTCATGTAGCGTGAGGTCCCTGGTGTAACGTGAGGGTCCTGATGTAATGTGAGGACCCTGATGTAACGTGAGGGCCCTGGTGTAACGTGAGGACCCAGGTGTAACGTGAGGGCCCTGATGTAACGTGACGGCCCTGGTGTAACGTTAGGACCCTGATGTAACGTGAGTGCCCTGATGTAACGTGAGGGCCTTGGTGTAACGTGAGGGCCCTGATGTAGCGTGAGGGCCTTGGTGTAACGTGAGTGCCCTGATGTAACGTGAGTGCCCTGATGTAACGTTAGGACCCTGATGTAACGTGAGTGCCCTGATGTAACGTTAGGACCCTGATGTAACGTGAGTGCCCTGATGTAACGTGAGGGCCTTGGTGTAACGTGAGTGCCCTGATGTAACGTGAGTGCCCTGATGTAACGTTAGGACCCTGATGTAGCGTGAGGACCCTGATGTAACGTGAGAGCCTTGGTGTAACGTGAGGGCCCTGGTGTAGCGTGAGGGCCCTGATGTAACGTGAGGACCCTGATGTAACGTGAGGATAAACATAAATATAGACGATAAACTAATGATACCAAGCTAAATTAATCTAATCTTAACATCATCTAACTTAATTTAGGTAAAGTTTGGTTACGTTGAGATAGCTAAAAACGGCTTCAGTGGAATCAGGTCAGCTTGATCGTATAATACACATTATGTATACTTGAATATACATGACATGAAATGAAATGACCTGACATGACATTACATACAAATTACCAAAAAGTTATCTTTATTTTACAAAGTTGTCCTCAGCTATACATCCACAGTCAGCACTACACAGCTAAACTAGGAAGCTAATCGACAGCTAACAAGAGACACTTAACACTCGACAGCATTAACGATAAGACATCAGCTTTTAACAGTGAACACGTTGTAATATGATGATATAATGTGAAAAGGAGAGAGAGAGAGAGAGAGAGAGAGAGAGAAGACATGAATAGACAGCAGAAAGATACAGAAAAAAATAGATAAAATAAGACAGATAGAAAGACACAGACAGACATATACCACATCACAGTCACCACCCACACCTCCCTCCCCACCCTCCCTCCTCCACACCCCCTCACCTCCCCCACCCCACACCCCTCCCCTCCACCACCCACCCCTCCTCCACCACCCACCCCTCCCTCCCCCCACCCCACCCCCTCCCCACCCCACCCTCCACCCCACCCCCCTCCCCTCCCCCCCCTCCCTCCCCCCCACCCACCTCCCTCCCCCACCCCACCCCCCTCCCCCACCCCCACCCTCCCCCACCTCCCACCACCCCTCCCCACCCACCTCCTCCCCACCCACCCCTCCCTCCCCACCCCACACCCCTCCCCACCCCACCCCTCCCTCCCACCACCCACCCCCTCCCCCTCCCCCCTCCCCCACCCACCCTACACCACAGCTCTATACACAGAGGGGCACCCACTAATCAAATCTCAGCCTCTGATTATTTTTCATATTCCCCTGAGATCAAATTTCCCCAACGCCTAATAACAACGAAGGAGGGAGGGAGAGTGGTGTTCTTGTTGTTCTTCGTGTTCTTGTTCTTCGTGTTCTTGTTCTTGGTGTTCTTCTCATCCACTAATACCATCTCAACCTGTCTATAGTTGTTTATTTCAAGGAAGAATAAAATAATTTCTCTGGACTAAAATGTTATGGAAAAGTTGACCCTGAAGAGTCACAGAAATGAATAGGTCAAAGGTTGTTTAGCTAGATATTTTTTCATCGTATTTTTTTTCTAAAATTTTTCGTGTTTTGATTCAATTTATATTTTTGTTATCAGTATTTTCGTAATTATTTTATTTTTTATCGTTATCTTTCTTCGTTCTTTGTTTCGATTTTTCCTTTTAATTATTTGTTTATTTTCCTCTCTCTCTCTCTCTCTCTCTCAAGTACCAAAATATTTCTATAATCTGTATATTCCTCATTTCTCTCTTTTCCTACAAATTTGTTAGGAAGTTGTTACAGTCAATTGATTTATTTAATTCTCTCACTCACTCTTTCTCTCTCTCACTCACTCTCTTTCTCTGACTCACTCTCTCTCACTCACTCTCTTTCTCTGACTCACTCTCTCTATGAATACTTGACTAAGCAGGACTCAATGTACCAGAACTTCACGAAAGTATACTATAGAAAGTTTACCAGAACATCACAACTACAGGTGAACTCAATGTACACTTTCAAGTACTCATTCGTTCGTGTAAACTAAGAACAATAAAACCCAACCTTAGTACAGTAATTATCACCCACGTGGTGTACATTAACACACAAATTACACTTCATTGTACTTTACTATGTACTAATTGAACCTTACTAGTCTCTATTACCTCTTATAATTATTCACCGACTCAATTACCTTCACTAGATTAACTATATGACTCATTATTGCGTAGTTGGATCAGTCATAGTTACGAGTTATTGTTACGTTCAAGTCACTATTGGGTGTTGAGTCACTGTCTTTATTCAGGTTTGTTTGTTTTTGTTGGGGATGAGTAATATTTTATAGATATTTACTCATGATTCACGATCTTTTGTAGTGAGGATGAGTAATATTCACTCATCACAACACAGTATAGTGAGGAAGAGAATATCCTTTGAGACGAGAAATACTCATTATTGGATCAGCTTATCTTACTCACTGTTGAATATTAAATAATAATAAATTAATTGTTATTTAGGAAGACAGATTATGGTAAACCAGAGGAATATACCCGTATAATGGAGGTATATCTAGCAAGTTAAACCTGAGGAATATACCCGTATGATGGAGGTATATCTAGCAAGGTAAACCAGGGGAATATATACCATTATGAAGGTAAACTTAAGGTAAACCAGTGGGACGATGACTGTACACTACAATGGACCTAAATTATAGCAAGGTAAACCTGTACGCGAGCAGCAGTATATTCCCGGAAACTACTGATGCAAAGTGTGTGTGTGTGTGTGTGTGTGTGTGTTACCTGCACTTTCATCTTCTTTAATACCACGATTATGGAAGTTTGAAAGGAAGTGCGTTTACAGGTTTATTTATGCATGTGTGTGTGCGTGTGTGTGTGTGTGTGTGTTTGTTACCTGCACTTTCATCTTCTTTAATACCACGATTATGGAAGTTTGAAAGGAAGTGCGTTTACAGGTTTATTTATGCATGTGTGTGTGTGTGTGTGTAATATTCCTGCATATTCACTACTGAAGAAGGGATCGGTCGTTCAGGAGATTCAGTCAATGCATTCCCAACAAGTTGTCATCCCAAAAGAATTCTAATGAATAAACATGAACAGAGGTGAGCCAGGGTACAATAATACCCCCCCCACCACCTGCACCACCCACCAACACCACCCCACTACCACTAACACTTACATCACCCACTCCCACCACTCCACTAACACCAATTCTACCCACCCACCAACACCACCCCACCACCACCTGCACCACCCACCAACACCACCCCACCACCACCACCCCACCATCTCTAATGGCAAGATAGCCGACATTTTAAGATTGTATCCACTTTTTTGCACTTAGTAACTATATCAATTCTCATGTACAGAACCAAATACGCAATGTGCTTGAATACCTCCCACGTAAATGTGAATACTGTACTTGGTTACCTGAGGAAGACCAACCCCCCTCCCCCCTCCTCTATCTCTCTTTCCGCTAACACCCCACCCCTCCTTCACCACCCCCTCCTTTACCCCCACCTGTCCTTCATCCCACACCCTAATTCCAGTCCTCTGTTCCTACTATCCATCCTCGTCACCCCATCTCTCCCTACCTCTACTCACCTTCTGCTTTAGAGAGGAACGTTAATGTGCGTCAGGTGTCGAAGGTAGAGTAAAGGTCATCAAGGTGAGAGGCGGTTCTTCATCTGGGTTATATACTTTAATGACTCTCATAAGAGATTTGTTCCAGCCTTAAAAGAGGAAGATTATTATGAGGGAAGTTTATGCTGACACCAACGTCACGGCAGGTAAGGAGAAGGTAAATGACTCTCTGGTGTAGTGGTTATGAGGGTGTTGTTAGGGAAGGAAAACGCCAGGCGGAGATTGACTGCCTTTGCTGGCGCTGATTTTATGATACGAGTTAATGACACGTGAGAGAGAGAGAGAGAGAGAGAGAGAGAGAGAGAGAGAGAGAGAGAGAGAGAGAGAGATATTCTTCCTCCCCTGACGTGTCAACATACACACACACAGGCAGGCACGCACACACACACACACACACACACACACACACACACACACACCCACACACACACACACACACACACACACACACACACACACACCCCACACACACACACACACACACCCCAGCACACACACATTCCCACCCCACACACACACATTCTACCCCACACACACACACACCCCCCACCCCCACACACACACACCCCCCACCGAAGGGTCAAGACGTACCTGGCGCTCCTCTCGGAGCAGCCAGGTCAACTGTTAAGTTGGCCCATACCAACTCCCTCCCCTGAACCCTCCTCCCCACCGAAATATCAACAAGTTCTCGCCAGAAGTTACATTTCATTAAGGAAAGGAATGGAACCAGTGTTAAACAGAGGTGAACAGTGGTGAACAGTGCTTAAGTCAGTGAGAACAACTCAACGGTAACAGTCGCACCCAAGTTAACCTTCACACAGTGAGGTCCCAGGTACCCAGTGATAACGGTCCGTGAGACCCAACAACCAGCGATGTGTTAATCCGTCTACGATAGGAAGGCCTGGGACCACACCTCACTCATATAACACCGTCTGTGAGGGAATTACTACACCACGTGAGGCCCCTCATAACACCATCTGTGAGGGAACTACTACACCACGTGAGGCCCATCATAACACCATATGTGAAGGAGTTACTACACCACGTGAGGCCCTGCATAATACCATCTGTGAGGGAATTACTACACCACGTGAGGCCCCTCATAACACCATCTGTGAGGGAATTACTACACCACGTGAGGCCCCTCATAACACCATCTGTTGAGGGAATTACTACACCACGTCAGGTCCCTCATAACACCATCTGTGAGGGAATTACTACACCACGTGAGGCCCCTGCATAACACCATCTGTGAGGGAATTACTACACCACGTGAGGCCCTCATAACACCATCTGTGAGGGAACATTACACCACGAGTTCCCTCATAACACCATCAGAGGGAATTATTACACCACGAGGCCCTCATAACACCATCTGTGAGGGAATTACTTACACCACGGAAAGCCCCTCATAACACCATCTGAGGGAAACACTACATCACGTGAGGTCCCTCCTAACACCATCTGGGAGGGAGTTACTACACTACGTGTTTGCTGTTCAACACGTACAATCCTACATTAATCTGTATGTTCACTGTATGTTCTTTCACCTTTCTCTAATGAAGGCTTTTGTTAAACCACCAATGTATGTAATAAGTCATTTATGTCCAATGTATATTTTCAGCCTTCGGGCTGCAGAACTTTTTCAATAAACCGTTAATTATTATTATTATTACCCTCCACCCACACACACGTTAACAATGATCACGCGTCTCTCTTATGCCCGCCCGTCAGTTTTCGCGTCGCGTGCCATCGATTTACTGTCAGCATGTTCGTGGCGCGCCTCAGTGAGCAAAGTGGAGCACAAGTGGTCCTTAGGGGAGGAGAATGAGAGTTTTTTTATATTTGACGTTAAAGAAAATACTACCGAGAAATTGTAGAAATGATTAAGTGAAGAATTCTGAAGGATCTGCCAAGGTGAGGTGACACTTAATGATTTGGTGCTGTCATAGACACAGGTAACATGACCCTTTTGTGATATCTGCAGCCATAAATACGAGGTCCGGTACACACACACACACACACACACCCACACGAAAACCTACACACACACACATACGGAAGTTCAAGGAGCGGCATCGAGTTACCTTTTGAACACATTACACGGCCTCGTTCACAAGGCTTATTGTACTCGACATGAAAGAAAATACAGCAGAGGATTTTCCCAGTGTGGTCTTAGGAAGGAAGGTAAACAGAGGGAGAATAAATAGTGATATTTTCTCTCTTCTCAGCCTCTTAAGTGCCGCATAAACGGTGCTTGAGATCTTTTCCGCACAGGTGATAGGAAAAAAGCACTGCTGAGGACACTGCTAAAGGACACTGATAAAGGACACTGCTGAGGACACTGATAAAGGACACTGCTAATGACATTGCTAAAGGACACTGCTAAAGGACACTGCTAAAGGACACTACTAAAGACAAGACCAGGATCGTTCAGGAGTTAAGAGTACAGGTGAGAGACATTTCCTCCATCATATACACTGGAGGGATAAGTAGAGACGGGGAAGGGAGAGGTAGGAGAGGGATAGGCAAGGGAGGGAGAGGCAGGGGAGGGAGAGGCAGGGGAGGGAGAGGCAGGGGAGGGAGAGGCAGGGAAGGGAGAGACAGGAGAGGGATAGGCAGGGGAGGGAGAGGCAGGGGAGGGAGAGGCAGGGGAGGGAGGAGAGG
>NW_024744299.1:0-10731 GCF_018991925.1 Homarus americanus | reverse complement strand
TTGTGTCACTTGTATATTATTTGTAATTCGTAACCCATTCCCCAAATATGTAACTGTATATTTTCAGCCTTCTGGCTGCCAAGCTCTTTCAATAAACCGTTAATTATTATTATTATTATTATTACACACACACACACACACACACAATGCTGGCCCATAAATTTACTTTTCTTACTTTCCTAAAATTCTGAGTGTTAAATACCCCCACGCAAACCTTTCATATTTGAGGTGTTCTGAAGAACATTGTCTAATCCGCCATGGTCTCAAAAATTCGATTTCTATGATGCAATTGGTGAACCCGCCTCAGTCTGCAACCAATCAACGTCTCGGCTGCATATCGTGACTTCATCAGCCAGTGAGTGTTGATTTTTAAGGCCGCTTTCCTGCTCAGTCAGTGTTTACAAGTATTGATGTGAAGTTCTGTAATTTTGTCATACATTTGCATTTAAAACGAATTCTTCAGATTGTGGTTTGCTCCCAAGTGTTTCAGAGACAGAACTACATGGAACTGGAAATAGGTAAAAACAAGGCGTCTTGCTGTTATATCCCCTCATTTATTTTTTATTAATAAAGTATTGTTAATTAATTTTTTCAACTAACCAAACTAAACCTAACTTAACCTACTCTACCCTACCCTAACCTAACGGAAAAGTACTTAAAACAGACTTTTTTTTCTTATATACCTTGTCACTGGTCCCTATTTCATTGCCTTATCCCCTAATGGTGTTTTGGGACGCCAATTGTGACTTGAAGAACAATAAATCAGGTGTTGCCACTGTAATCGCCTGTGTTAAACACCTCATACAAATAAAACTAAAAAGTAGTAACCTTTTTTTTTATATTCATTCATTATTCTTTTCTTGCTTAACAAAACAGTGTGGTAATTTACCTAAGTGGCTATTATGATTTTTTTTGTTTTACGTGAGTATGGTCGGTGTCGGCTATACCTTACTATTACCAAGCTTTATTATGTGAAGATAGGTTAGTTTTTTCAAATTTTTCTTCTTCTACTTGATGTTAGGTTAGGTCAGAAAAGTCATGTAACCTGGTATATGAGAGTCATTAGGTTTGGTTCTTTTTATTATTATTTTTTTTATTTTATAAAAATTTAGTTCTCCTATTTTTCGGGTATTTCTTGAGAAAAGTAAAACGTTTTCTTCTTTCGAAAAGTTGCTTAATGTTGCCCGTTAACTCGCATACTTCTTCTAAAGTATTAAAATTTTTATATTTTTTTTTGTTATAGTTAGGTAAGGTTAGCTGAGCTTAGCTTAGTTTGGTAATTGTAAGACATGAGAATAGCGGACACTAACCTAAGAAAACAAACCTAACTTCTCCTATGTCAGGATACATGACTTTTCCAGTATAACATCAAGTAGAAGTAAAAAGATTAAATCTAACCTATCCTAACCTATCCCACCCTAACCTATTATCACGTGTTAAAGCTTGCTAACTGTAAAAAGTGAGAATAGTGAACACAGGCCTGCACTCGCTGTACTCAGGTAAAAAAAATAGTAATAGCCACTTCCAAATTTTATTCATCCCTGGTCGGTTGTTTCAGCAGTGGTGAACTTTATATTAAGTAAAGTTTTTTTTTTAGGTTTTTTATATATAGTGTGTTGTGCCTTTATGGATAGCTTGTGCATATACCGTAGTTCATTGCTGTTACTTGTGGCTACTGTTGTACTGTAGTTGATTCTTCAAATAAATATTTTCAGTGAAAGAGGTTTTTGTTTACATAGCATATACAGTTACTGTGAACAATACCGTATCATAGTGGAACAAAGCTTTATTGAGAAATATTTCCCAGTCTACAAGAATGTCGCAGTATTTAATGCAGACACAAATATAACTTGAAAAAAATTATATATACGGGTTTTTGTTCTCTCTTTTTTAATGATCGTTTACATGTTAAATTATTAGTAATTCTCCATTTCAAAGTTGATAATTATTTCCGTATCTTGAAATCGAAAATATGGCAACTCCATCATAATGAATCTGTTTATTTGTTGTTATTTGTGTAATTTTTACTCTAAACATAAATTATTATATAGGCGTTTAAAATTTGACACTTCTTACTATGCTAACCTATAGAATATATTTTTCCACTTGACCTAAATTCTGAGTCTTAGATACGCTCATTAGGTGTTGGAAGTGTAACTTTTCTCAGCTTTATTTACACACACAGAGACACATGTATGGGCGGTTTATGTGTATATTTATTTAAGTGTTTCTTGTCATTTGTTCTACGCCTCCTCACCACTTTATTGTCAACTGCAACTACAAAATTTTCAGTTTTAGATCAATTCCATAGAGCACTGCCTAACCACCATTATACTCCTCCTGCTGTCCGGGAATGTTAAACACATGTTACTTGGTAAATCAAAGTTATGTGCAGGTGGCGGTGCAACAGAACCCAGCTGTCTGAAGCTGGTCAAGGCCGGAGGAGGGGCGCGGGGGTGGGGGGGGGGAGAGAAGGAGAGGGTTATTGCTGGCGGCGGCTCTGGATTATGTTGGAGGTAATGGAAAAAGCTTGTCTATCCAAAGGGGCTGTCTGTTACCTTGTCCCGGCGCGTATTGACCACATATTCACCGCATGAGGCCTTCTTTTGACAAGTTACTTTATTGCTGCGCCGCCTCTCTGACTTCCTGGGCCAACTATCATTATGGTTCAAAAACAGTTTACATGACCACGTAAATATCTTCTTCGTATTGTTCTTCATTAATAAACGTAAAAGTAACCACCATGAGAGTACCTTTTAGAGTAAATAGTTCTCTTACGTATACCTACAATGTCAGTACTTATAAGTATTTCTCTAAGGTAATATTGTTAACTTTGAATACTCCGCCAGGTTGATTATAAAGGATGGTATGTTTTATAGGTCAACAAGTCATTAAAACTCATCTCAGAAATTAGAGTGAAGGAAGATGGGAGGGGGGAGGGAGGGCGTTGTCTGGAGCCTCTCACACACTCCCGTGATGAGGTGGTGAGCTGGGAGGGATAAGGCAGATATGGCGTGTTGGTGAGATGACCTACTTACCATGACGTGACGACCGCCACACCCACCCACCCCACCCACCACTACCACCCCACCCACCACTACCACGCATCCACCCACCCCGCCACAACACACTCACCCACACCGCCACAACACACTCACCCACACCGCCACAACACACTCACCCACACCTCCACAACGCACCCACCCACCCAGCCACCACCGCCTCACACTCGTCCACTGCTCCATGGCAACAGTAGATTTATGGCAGTTTTAGGCCTTAACTTCAGAATAACTTATATATAGACCTAGAGGTTTTTTTTTAATAATTCTCTCGTCTTTTGTTTTTATCCCACGACTGTGTGTGTGTGTGTGTGTGTGTGTGTGTGTCTGTCTGTCTGTCATAATTCCTTAAGTTGTAGAAATTCAATCTTCCAGTTTTTATAATATAATTTCTTTACCACTTGGAATGATAATTACTGTATAAGAATCTTTGATGTTCATATAACAAGATAATATCTTTGATATGAGTTCTTTCGGCTGTCTTATAATGGATGTTCAGATACTCGGGTCTCTTTTATTACACGTATTTAAGTTGTATTAATTAGATAGTCGATACAGTATTAGAAATTGTGTTAAGTGTACACGTGATGATCGTGCTGGGTTGGAGTAATAGAGGGCCATAAACTCATAACTCACCACGTTCCTAAATTTATTGGAGAATGTGAAGTAGAAGAAGAATGTCATGTGTAGTGGAATGACGTAGTACAGTCGACGGAGCCTATTCTAAGCTTCAAAATAACTGTGATTTTTCAAGGTTACAGAAAGGTTGTTTATAACTTTTTTATATCCAAAGTAAAATAAAAACTGGGTTTATAAATTGATTAGGGACAATTATGTGCTCATTCTAGTATAGGAACTGGATATGTATTTGCAACTCTCCAATAATCTGCATAACTTGCGAAGAATGAGGTTAATTATTACACACACACACACACACACACACACAATTCTTTTTAAAATATTGCTGAACGTCATGTAAGGTAAGAATGAGGTTGGAATCCTCAAGTGTTGGGGAACAGACAGAATGTTACCAGCTTAACATGTGTGGATGAACACGGGTGGGAGGACTGATATGACGGGGAGATTAATTACCTAGATTAAGGGCTCAGTTTTGGGGCTAATGAGGTGCCAAGGGGAATATTTATTTTATTATTAATTTTTATGGGGCGTTAGGGAAAGTAAGGTTATGGGGGGTGATAGGGAAAGTAAGGTTATGAGGCTGATAGGGAAAGTAAGGTTATGGGGGTGATAGGGAAAGTAAGGTTATGGGGGGTGATAGGGAAAGTAAGGTTATGGGGGTGATAGGGAAAGTATTATGGGGTGATAGGAAAGTAAGGCTATGGGGGTGATAGGGAAAGTAAGGTTATGGGGGTGATAGGGTAAGGCTATGGGGATAGGGAAAGTAAGGTTATGGGGGTGGTAGGAAAGGTTATGGGGTGATAGGAGTATGTTATGGGGTGATAGGAAAGAAGCTATGGGGTGATAGGAAAGTAAGGTTATGGGGTGATAGGAAAGTAAGGTTATGGGGTGATAGAAAGTAAGGTTATGGGGTGATAGGCAAGGTTATGGGAAGATAGGAAAGTAAGGTTATGGGGTGATAGGAAAGTAAGCTATGGGGGTGATAGGGCAAGGTTATGGGGGGTGATAGGGAAAAGTAAGGCCATGGGGGTGATAGGGAAAGCAAGGTTAAGTGGGGGTGATAGGAAAGTAAGGCTATGGGGTGATAGAAAGTAAGGTTATGGGGTGGTAGGAAAGTAAGGTTATGGGGGTGATAGGAAAGTAAGGTTATGGGGGCTGATAGGGAAAGTAAGGTTATGGGGGTGATAGGGAAAGTAAGGTTATGGGGGTGATAGGGAAAGTAAGGCTATGGGGGTGATAGGGAAAGTAAGGTTATGGGGGGTGGTAGGGAAAGTAAGGCAATAACAGATGTAATATAAATAAAGAGAATATTTATTAGCTCGTGACCAGAGAAAGTTTGTCTTCACACGGTGTTTATCAGTGTTGATGATACTTTTTTTCGTGTTAGGGTCAACTATAATTGTCACCCCTGAGACTATTTTAGCTTTTAATATTTGCTTGTAGCTTGTTGGTATAGTCTGACTAGAGCTAATAAGATAATAACTAGAGCTGTAATTCTTTTCTGAGAACTAGATATTATTACCTAGGGAGTGAACGTAGCGAAAAAAATTGGAAAGTAAATAATCATTGCGTGTTTACAAATTAGATTTATTGTCAGCTAATTTTCTCAAGTGTAAAGGAATCATAACAAAGGTACTATTATCACGTGTGTTATAACGAATTCGTTGTAATAGTTATGTCTACACTTCCATAAGTTCGGTTAAAATTAGACATACGTGGTTGTCCAAATCAATATATACGTGTTCATGTCACGCAGGTCTCACTACCTCACAACACAGGTGAAACCAGCACGCTACATACACACGTCCACATGCACATACAAACACACATTTACTCATACATACATATCAAACACAGATACAATACTGAAAAACACATGTTCATACACACAAGCAACCCACTTAAAACCATACACACTAATGCTCCAACACACACGCACCCATACATACTGAACACACTCACGCACGCGCACACTAGTTCACATATATATCAGACAAACACAAATATTTCATGTCAACAAAATACAACTTAATGTACCTGTACTGATTCCGTTCCTACACACGTCTTACATCACCTTACGCCTCTGAAAGTATTATTGTCAGTTTTCAGAAGCGATAATAGACATGGAATTTCTTCAGTGTCCGCATGATGAAGGGATGTATTATGCAGGTTTTCCCGAAGAGCTCTTATAGTTACTGTTGTTGTTCGTTGTTGTTGTTGTTGTTGTTGTTGTTGTTGTTGTTGTTGTTGTTGCATCGTTTCGTCAGCTATAGACCCCCACCCACCCCCCCCCTACACACCTACCTGCCACGAGTATAAATGAAGGAGTTTATTCTTCTCCCGTGTTGTTGGATTAGATAGGGTGCGCCAACCCCACCCTGTCAAAGTACTCCCATGGGTGAGTTTAAAGAGGTGGAGGGGAGGGGGGGGGGCGCGTTTCTTCCTACTGACTGTGGTCTTTTTGTTTTAAGAGGGAGGAGAAAGAGGATGGTTCATCTACACTGAAGGACCATTTTTTTTTCTCAACGTACACATCTTCCTTTATATTGATTCATATTACCTTGTTCTTGTAAGTGTTCTTTTTACTATATCAATCTGGGTTGTTCTGTCTTGTTCTCTCTCGTTTGTTCTTAGTTATTTCATTGCTGGGACAACTCTCGTCTTCTCCACGTGATCATTTTTCTCCTTGTCGAATTATGAGGCGGAAGTGTAAAATCCAGAATCGAACCGTAGGATATGTTAAGGGTAGGTTAGGATATGTTAAGGATAGGTTAGGATATGTTAAGGGTAGGTTAGGATATGTTAAGAGTAGGTTACGATATGTTAAGGGTAGATTAGGATATGTTAAGAGTAGGTTAGGATATGTTAAGGGTAGGTTAGGATATGTTAAGGGTAGGTTAGGATATGTTAAGGGTAGGTTAGGGTATGTTAAGGTAAGTTAGGATACGTTAGGATAGGTTAGGGTATGTTAGGATAGGTTAGGATATATTAAGGGTAAGTTGGGTTATGTTAAGGGTAGGTTAGGTTAGGTTAGGTTTTGGATCCTGGTTCTGTAATCAGTGAGTTACGGTGTCGAGTGTTTTCTGCGTACTGTGACTAATGTCCGTTCCTTCAAGTGTTTACTACTGTATATAACTTAACGATTTGGGTAAACTACTCGACAAAACCAACCACCGAGGGTTTTGTTAAAATAGGTTAAGTTAGGTTAGGTTAGGTTAGGTCACGGTATGATTATAGGATAGGTCACGATATGATTATAGGTTAGGTCACGGTATTATTATAGGATAGGTCACGGTATTATTATAGGATAGGTCACGGTATTATTATAGGATAGGTCACGGTATTATTATAGGATAGATCACGATATGATAATAGGTTAGGTCACGGTATTATTATAGGATAGGTCACGGTATTATTATAGGATAGGTCACGGTATTATTATAGGATAGGTCACGGTATTATTATAGGATAGGTCACGATATGATAATAGGTTAGGTCACGGTATTATTATAGGATAGGTCACGGTATTATTATAGGATAGGTTACGGTATTATTATAGGATAGGTCACGGTATTATTATAGGATAGGTCACGGTATTATTATAGGATAGGTCACGGAAAGATGATAGGATAGGTCACGTCATGATTATAGGATAGGTCATGGTATGATTATAGGATAGGTCACGGTATGATTATAGGATAGGTCACGGCAAGATGATAGGATAGGTCACGGTAAGATGATAGGATAGGTCACGGTATGATTATAGGATAGGTCGCGGCAAGATGATAGGATAGGTTACGTCATGATTATAGGATAGGTCACGGCAAGATGATAGGATAGGTCACGGTATGATTATAGGATAGGTCACGGTATTATTATAGGATAGGTCACGGTATGATTATAGGATAGGTCACGGTATAATTATAGGATAGGTCACGGTATGATTATAGGATAGGTCACGGTATAATTATAGATAGGTCACGGTATAATTATAAGATAGGTCACGGCAGGTGATTATAGGATAGGTCATGGTATGATTATAGGATAGGTCACGGTATATTATAGATAGGTCACGGTATAATTATAGACAGGTCACGGTATATTATAGGATAGGTCACGGTATTATTATAGGATAGGTCACGGTATGATTATATACGGTATTATAGGATAGGTCACGGTATAATTATAGGATAGGTCACGGTATGATTATAGGATAGGTCACGGTATTATTATAGGATAGGTCACGGTATTATTATAGGATAGGTCACGGTATTATTATAGGATAGGTCACGGTATAATTATAAGATAGGTCACGGTATAATTATAGGATAGGTCACGGTATGATTATAGGATAGGTCACGGTATTATTATAGGATAGGTCACGGATATGATTATAGGATAGGTCACGGTATTATTATAGGATAGGTCAGTATTATTATAGGATAGGTCACGGTATTATTATAGGATAGGTCACGGTATAATTATAGGATAGGTCACGATATGATTATAGGTTAGGTCACGGCATTATTATAGGATAGGTCACGGTATAATTATAGGATAGGTCACGGTATGATTATAGGATGGGTCACGATATGATATAGGTTAGGTCACGGTATTATTATAGGATAGGTCACGGTATAATTATAGGATAGGTCACGGTATTATTATAGGATAGGTCACGGTATTATTATAGGATAGGTCACGGTATTATTATAGGATAGGTCACGGTATAATTATAGGATAGGTCACGGTATTATTATAGGATAGGTCACGGTATTATTATAGGATAGGTCACGGTATAATTATAGGATAGGTCACGGTATTATTATAGGATAGGTCACGGTATTATTATAGGATAGGTCACGGTATAATTATAAGATAGGTCACGGTATAATTATAGGATAGGTCACGGTATGTTTATAGGATAGGTCACGGTATTATTATAGGATAGGTCACGGTATAATTATAGGTCACGTTAGGATAGGATACGCTACGTAGGAAAAAAATCTATTATTATGATAACATATACACACATGCTCCCTATCTGGTCTTTGAATAAAATAAGTAGAAAAATTACTTTACCAGATTAAACTAAGTAATTCATGTGTGATATTAATATTTGTTCTTTTATGAAGTTAACATCACCAGCTGTGGTTTTTGGCAGTCGGATTAACTACAAGATGAGCCATTATTTCCAGGCATTTATTCTCTTTTAAACGGATTAACCGCCGGATTATCAAGTAAATCTGACTTGAATGCAAAAAAATCCTTAAAATACAGAGGCGAACATACACTAAAAAGGCTAAAACTGAGTAAACAAAAAGATTGAGACGTTGATCCTGTAATATGACCAAATCCCACCCAACACGATACATTGTGGGGGGGGGATTACAACACGGAGACAAGACATGAAGTAAATGTCTAAAGGAAAGAAGGATCACACACACACACACACACACCAAAATGAAGTACACAAACACACACATAGACAGGCAGTCGTGTAAGAGGATAGGAGAATATGGAAGAGCAGGAGTGTGTGTGAAATCTAGTACTGGCAAGGCATCAGGAGGCTGGAAGAGTGTGCAAGACTCTCTGCACTGTACGACACACTCTCGCGGTCATAATTCTCACACTGAAGAAGGGAGCTCTTCCCGTGGTTTCCCTGATGCCTCCTCCTCCTCCTGCCCTTCGTGTTTCTTGCTGTCAGTCTGAGGGGGAGATAGATAAAGTGACAAGGGAGGAGGAGGATTGACTACAAAAGGAGGGAATGATAGATCGGCAAAGGAAAGAAGAAAATTGGGATAAGTACGAAAATTGGGCGGCGTACACACACACAAAAGAGATCAGGGAGGCATGTGGTTCGGCTGCTCCTGGTGTCCGAGACAATATGATAAACACAGAGGGTGGAAGGGAGGTGAGCGCCTTGTTTACATCTGGGTCACGACCACCCCTGGAGACGTGACCTGGCTCTCAGTGTAGGGGTATTGATGGAGGTCCTGAAGCAGCCCTGAAGTATGAGGGGTCCTGAAGGTTGTTCCAAGTAAGAGGGGGTCCTGAAGGTGGTCTCAAGTATGAGGGGGTCCTGAAGGTGGTCCCGAGTATGAGGGGTCCTAAATGGGTTACAAGTGTGAAGGAACTTATTGAATTGTTCCAAAGTGTGAGGAGGACCACCTAAGGGTAGCCTAAGTGTAGCGGGTTCTAATAAGGTTCCAAGTGTTAGGGATTCTCAAGGGTCTCAAGTGTAGGGGCTCTAAGGAGTTTCTAAGTGTAAGGGTCCCTTAAGAGTTTGAGGGGAGGTCCCAAGCTGGGTAAGCTTTAAGGGGATCTCCCACTAGAGACGCCCCCACAAGGGATCACAATAAAGGTAATCAATGTCCCAAGACAGGAAGAATTAGATTAAAAGGAAGTCACGAAGGATGTTGTATAAGGTTGGCGTGTGTGGGGCGAGGTGTCGTGTTAGCCAGATATTTCATTATTGGTAATATTCTTTTGTGGAGAGAGAAGATTTAAAAAACATTTATCTCTTTATCTTGTAAAGTTGCTTCAGTTCCTTTACCCCCTATGGTGACATTTACGTACATGTGGTAGTGTCGTAATACTAGAGCAAACTCATGCATAGTGGTCTTGTAACAATGGAGGTAATTGGTGGAAAAGATTCCTAGACGTAATTTCGCTTGACATTAATGATAAATAGATATATAAATATAAAATAAACCCAATATAAATAATACCAATATGAGTGATAAGGCTTTAAAAATAAAACCTATAAGAGGAAAGTTGTTCCTTATTGCACAGACTAGCTGGGATAGTCAAATGATAGTTGTAAAGGTTAGTTCGTGGGATGGAGAGTCAACCCGTGTGGTGATACATTGTTTTGAGTTAACTCATTGTGTTTACTGCACACGTTTCTTTGTAAATGTCAGTTTTCAGCAGAAGTTGTATTTGTGATATATGAAAGACCGCGAGGAATATTCAGATAAAAATTTAACTTGTATACCTAGTTCAAGTTGTGACGGACTGTAGTCGTTCATTA
>NW_024744298.1:22500-82485 GCF_018991925.1 Homarus americanus | reverse complement strand
AACTATGACCATCCCACCAACTAACTATGACCATCCCACCAACCAACTATCCATCCCACCAACTAACTAAGACCATCCCACCAACCAACTATGACCATCCCACCAACTAACTATGACCATCCCACCAACTAACCATGACCATCCCACCAGCTAACCAGACCATCCCACCAGCCAACCATGACCATCCCACCAGCTAACTATGACCATCCCACCAACCAACTATGACCATCCCACCAACCAACCATGACCATCCCAACCAACAAACAAACATCCCACCAACCAACTATGACCATCCCACCAACTAACAACAAACATCCCACCAGCCAACCAGACCATCCCACCAGCCAACTATGACCATCCCACCAACCAACTATGACCATCCCACCAACTAACAACAAACATCCCACCAACTAACTATGACCATCCCACCAGCTAACTATGACCATCCCACCAACTAACTATGACCATCCCACCAACCAACAAACAACACATCCCACCAACTAACTATGACCATCCCACCAACCAACAACAAACATCCCACCAACTAACTATGACCATCCCACCAACCAACTATGACCATCCCACCAACTAACCATGACCATCCCACCAACCAACAACAAACATCCCACCAACCAACTATGACCATCCCAACCAACCAACCAGCACCATCCCACCAACTAACCATGACCATCCCACCAACCAACCAGACCATCCCACCAGCCAACTATGACCATCCCACCAACCAACAAACAAACATCCCACCAACCAACAACAAACATCCCACCAACTAACTATGACCATCCCACCAGCTAACTATGACCATCCCACCAACCAACAACAAACATCCCACCAACTAACTATGACCATCCCACCAGCCAACTATGACCATCCCACCAGCCAACTAAGACCATCCCACCAACCAACTACATGACCATCCCACCAACTAACTAAGACCATCCCACCAACCAACTATGACCATCCCACCAGCCAACTATGACCATCCCACCAACCAACTAAGACCATCCCACCAGCCAACTATGACCATCCCACCAACCAACTATGACCATCCCACCAACTAACTATGACCATCCCACCAGCTAACTATGACCATCCCACCAACTAACTATGACCATCCCACCAATAACTATGACCATCCCACCAACTAACTATGAACATCCCACCAGCTAACTATGACCATCCCACCAACTAACCATGACCATCCCACCAGCTAACTATGACCATCACAACTAACTATAACCATCCACCAACTAACTAATGACCATCCCACCAACTCAACAACAAACATCACCAACTAACTGATGCATCACCAACTAACTTTAACCATCCACCAACTAACTATGCAACATTCCACCAACCAACTATGACCATCCCCAACTAACAACAAACATCCCACCAACTAACCCATGACCATCCCACCAGCTACTCTGACCATCCCACCAACTAACAACAAACATCCCACCAACCAACTACGACTATCCCACCAGCCAACATGACCATCCACCAGCTAACTATGACCATCACCAACCTAACAACAACATCACCAACTAACTATGACCATCCACAATAACTATGAACTCAACCAACCCCCAGCTAACTTTGACCATCCCACCAACTAACTATGACCATCCCACCAACTAACTATGACCATCTCACCAACTAACTATGACCATCCCACCAACTATGACCATCCCACCAGCCAACTATGACCCACCCCACCAGCTAACTATGACCATCCCACCAACTAACTATGACCATCCCACCAACCAACTATGACCATCCCACCAACTAACTATGACCATCCCACCAACTAACTATGACCATCTCCACCAACTATGATATCTCACAACTATGACCATCCCACCAGCTAACTATGACCATCCCACCAGCTAACTTCTGACCATCCCACCAGCTAACTATGACTATTCTTACAGGAAAATGATACAACTGTTCCAACTTGTATAATGATGAACCTGACAGACTGTGGGGACTACTTGTACAATGGCGTCTGCTCTAAGAAGAACTGGGTCTCTGAATCTATACTTCAAGACACTGATTCAGGTAAGTGGGTAGAGTGGGTGGGTGGGTTGTTGGGTGGTGGGTGGAGGTGGGTTGTGGTGTGGGTGGGGTTGGTGGGGTGGGTGGGTGGAGTCGGGTGGGGTGGTTGGGCTGGTGGAGTGGTGGGAGGTGTGAGTGGGTGGGTCAGGTGGGTTGTGGGTGGGCTTGTGGGTAGGTGTTACTATCACTGTTCACCTACATGTCCCCAAAGCTAACCTAACTTAATTTAAACTCAGCTAACTTTAACTAATCTCACCAAACTTAAGCTAACCTAAGCTAATTAACTTTACTTAACCTGACCTGACCTCTAGACATCAACAATTAATGACCTCACCAACTCCCCCACCATTAAACCCGACCCTAGTTCCCCCACACCATTAAACGACCCTAGTTCCACACCATTAAACTTATTTACACCATAAACTTGACCCCTAGTTACCCCCACACCATTAAACTTGACCCCTAGTTACTCCCACACTATTAAACTTGACTAGTTACCCCACACCATTAAACTTGACCCTATTACCCCCACACCATTAAACCCGACCCTAGTTACCCCACACCATTAAACTTGATCCTAGTTACCCCCACACCATTAAACTTGACCCCTAATTACCCCCACACCATAACACTTCAGTTACCCCCACACCATTAAACTTGACCCCTAGTTGCCCCACACCATTAAACCCGACCCTAGTTACCCCACACCATATCTGGCCCTAGTTACCCCCACACTATTAAACTTGACCCTAATTACCCCCACACCATTAAACTTGACCCCTAGTTACCCCCACACCATTAAACTTGACCCTAGTTACCCCCACACCATTAAACGGCCCCTAGTTACCACACCATTAAACTTGACCCTAATTACCTACACCATTAAACTTGACCCCTAATTATCCCACACCATTAAACTTGACCCCTATTTACCCCACACCATTAATCTTGACCCCTAGTTACCCCCCCACAGGTCTGTACCAGGTGAGAGCGAATCCAGAGACAGCTTCCATGGATGTAATCGGCTTCACCCCAGGGACTCGGGATCAGGTACAAGTGACGTATGCATCCCACTGTTGTAACACCGAGGTTGAGGTGATTGGTGTCGATGGTCAAGGTAACGTGGGCAAGTGTTTGATCAACATGGACTGCAAGGTGAGTGGGTCAATGTTATCTATCAACCAGGGCCATTAGATATTCACCAGGGCCACTAGATATTCACCAGGGCCATTAGATATTCACCAGGGCCACTAGATAATCACCAGGCCACTAGATATTCACAGGGCCATTAAATATTCACCAGGGCACTAGATATTTACCAGGGCACTAGATATTCAGGGCCACTAGATATTCACCAGGGCCACTAGATATACCAGGGCCACTAGATATTCACCAGGGCCACTAGATATTTACCAGGGCCACTAGATATCCACCAGGGCCACTAGATATTCACCAGGGCCATTAAGTATTCACCAGGGCCACTAGATATTCACTAGGGCCACTAGATATCCACCAGGACCTTATCTATCCCATATCTATCCACCAGGACCACTATCTATCCCATATCTATCCACCAGGACCACTATCTAACCCATATCTATCCCCAGGACCACTCATCCCATATCTATCCACCAGGACACTATCCCAACCCATATCTATCCACTAGGACCACTATCTATCCCATATCTATCCACCAGGACCACTAACTATCCACCAGGACCACTAACTATCCACCAGGGCCACTAACTATCCACCAGGACCACTATCTATCATATCTATCCACCAGGACCACTATCTATCCCATACCTATCCACCAGGACCACTAATATCCACCAGGGCCACTAACTATCCACCAGGGCCACTAACTATCCAGGACCACTATCTATCCATATCTATCCACCAGGACCTCTATCTATCCCATATCTATCCACCAGGACCACTATCTATCCCATATCTATCCTAGGACCACTATCTATCCCATATCTATCCACCAGGACCACTATCTATCCCATATCTATCCACCAGGACCACTAACTACTATCCACCAGGGCCACTAACTATCCACCAGGGCCACTCAACATCCACCAGGACCACTATCTATCCATATCTATCCACACCAGGACCACTATCTATCCCATATCTATCCACCAGGACACTTCTCTACATCATATCTATCACCAGGACCACTATCTATCCCATATCTATCCACCAGGACCACTATCTATCCCATATCTATCCACCGGTACTAACTATCCACCAGGCCACTAACTTATCCACCAGGACCACTAACTATCCACCACAGGACCACTATCTATCCCCATATCTATCCACAGGTCCTCATCTATGGCAGGATCCAGTGTAATAAATGCATGTTGTTGAAGAGTGCCCCAGAACAAAAGAGTATACGCCATCAATATAGTGCTTTCAACTTTCGTAAATTTGCTGTCGGAAAGAACGGATTATGAAACTGTTTGTTGTGCTGTTCATCCAATACTTCGTATATACAACACAACCAGTATCTACAACTCTACACCCTACAACCAGTATCTACAACATAACCAGTATCACCACAACACCACTACAACCAGTATCTACAACATAACCAGTATCTACAACACCACTACAACCAGTATCTACAACTCTACAACACCCCTACAACCAGTATTTCAACATAACCAGTATCTACAACTCTACAACACCCTACAACACAACCAGTATCTACAACACCCCTACATGCCATTACCCACAACCATTCCATATATTCTAGTTTATTTTACTTAGTTATTTTTTCTTCACTTTATTTACTCGTGTTTTCCCTCTGTGTTTTGTGTTACTCGTTTTAAAATATTTGGACCATTTGATGTAAAATTTTACTGTCAACTCTGTATTCATAACTTGCGTTCAATAAAATATCTAGTTATCTATCTATCTATCCCATATCTATCCACCAGGACCACTAACTAGCCACTAGGGTCACTATCTATCCCATATCTATCCACCAGGACCACTAACTAGCCACTAGGGCCACTATTTATCCCATATCTATCCACCAGGACCACTAACTAGCCACTAGGGCCACTATTTATCCCATATCTATCCATCAGGACCACTAACTATCCCCTACACACCCACCAGGACCACTATGTATCCACCAGCACCACTAAACTATCCACCAGGGCCACTATCTATCCACCAGCACCACTAAAATATCCACCAGCACCACTAAACTATCCACCAGCACCACTAAACTATCCACCAGGACCACTAACTATCCCCTACACACCCACCAGTACCACTAAACTATCCACCAGCACCACTAAACTATCCACCAGCACCATTATCCATCCACAGGGTTAATCTACGACTTCGAGGTGGAGTCAGCAGGGAACACATACTTGGTGCTTCACTGGTACATCACGCCTACGCCTTACCCCATATACCACTACGACCTGCAGATTGACGACTTCTTTCTCCACCAGAGTATATGTGAGGAGGTAAGTGTTGGAGGTAGTGAGGGAGGGAGGGAGGGATGGTGGGTACTGAGGGAGTGAGGAATGGATCTAGGGAGGGGAGGGAAGGGGTAGAGAGGGAGGAAGGGGTAGAAGAGAGGGAGGAAGGGGGGGTAGAAAGAGGGAGGAGGGGTAGAAGAGAGGGAGGAAGGGGTAGAAAGAGAGAGGGAAGAGGTAGAGAGGGAGGAAGGGGGGGAAGAGAGGGAGGAAGGGTAGAGGGAGGGAAGGAGAATAGAAGAGGAAGGAAAGGATGGAGGTCAGTTAAGCTAGGTCAGGTCAGGTCAGATCAAGTCAGGTCAGGTCAAATTAGGCAGGACTAAGAGTACAATATCATCCACTATGAGTACAATATCATCCACTATGAGTACAATATCATCCACTATGAGTACAATATCATACTATGAGTGCAATATCACCCACTATGGGTACAATATCATCCACTAAGAGTACAATATCATCCACTATGAGTACAATATCATCCACTAAAATTACAATATCATCCACTATAAGTACAATATCATCCACTATGAGTACAATATCATCCACTATGGTACAATATCATCCACTGAGTGCAATATCATCCACCAAGAGTATATATCATCCACTAGGAGTACAATATCATCTACTATGAGTACAATATCATCCACCAAGAGTACAATATCATCCACTAAGAGTACAATATCATCCACTGAGTACAATATCATCCACTAAGAGTATTTTATCATCCACTGTAGTACAATATCATCCACTACGAGTACAATATCATCCACTACGGTAATATCATCCACCAAAGCAAATATCATCCACCAGAATTACAATATCATCACTATGGTACAATATCATCCACTAAGAGTACAATATCATCCACCAAGAGTACAATATCATCCACTAAGAGTACAATATCATCCACTATGAGTACAATATCATCCACCAAGAGTACAATATCATCCACTATGAGTACAATATCATCCACCAAGAGTACAATATCATCCACTAAGAGTACAATATCATCCACTAAGAGTACAATATCATCCACAAGAGTACAATATCATCCACTATGAGTACAATATCATCCACCAAAAGTACAACATCATCCACTAAAAGTACAATATCATCCACTATGAGTACAATATCATCCACTATGAGTACAATATCATCCACTAAAGTACAATATCATCCACTAAGAGTACAATATCATCCACTATAAGTACAATATCATCCACTTGGAGTACAATATCATCACTAAGTACACTATCATCCACTAAGAGTACAATATCATCCACTATGAGTACAATATCATCCACCAAAAGTACAATATCATCCACTAAGAGTACAATATCATCCACTATGAGTACAATATCATCCACCAAGAGTACAATATCCACCAAGAGTACAATATCATCCACTAAAAGTACAATATCATCCACTATGAGTACAATATCATCCACTAAGAGTACAATATCATCCACTATGAGTACAATATCATCCACTATGAGTACAATATCATCCACTATGAGTACAATATCATCCACTATGAGTACAATATCATCCACTAAGAGTACAATATCATCCACTATGAGTACAATATCATCCACTATGAGTACAATATCATCCACTATGAGTACAATATCATCCACTATGAGTACAATATCATCCACTATGAGTACAATCCTCGTCACCAACAGGAATTCTGCCAGGAATACGTTAACTACCTGGAGCCTTGTAAACTTCACACCTTCAGCATTGTTCCCACATTTAATTACCACGGGGAGCAGATGGCTGGCCTGGGCGCTTACACCAAAGGTTACACGCTGTTTCAAGGTATGTGGGGGTGTTGTAGATACTGGTTGTAGGGGTGTTGTAGATACTGGTTAGGGGTGTTGTAGATACTGGTTGTAAGGGGTGTTGTAGATGCTGGTTGTAGGGGTGTTGTAGATACTGGTTGTGTGTTGTAGATACTGGTTGTAGGGTGTTGTAGATACTGGTTGTAGGGGTGTTGTAGATACTGGTTGTAGGGGTGTTGTAGATACTGGTTGTAGGGGTGTTGTAGATACTGGTTGTAGGGTGTTGTAGATACTGGTTGTAGGGGTGTTGTAGATACTGGTTGTAGGGGTGTTGTAGATGCTGGTTGTAGGGTGTTGTAGATACTGGTTGCGTTTTGTAGATACTGGTTGTAGGGGTGTTGTAGATACTGGTTGTGAGGTGTTGTAGATACTGGTTGTAGGGGTGTTGTAGATACTGGTTGTAGGGGTGTTGTAGATACTGGTTGTAGGGGTGTTGTAGATACTGGTTGTAGGGGTGTTGTAGATACTGGTTGTAGGGGTGTTGTAGATACTGGTTGTAGGGGTGTTGTAGATACTGGTTGTAGGGTGTTGTAGATACTGGTTGTAGGGGTGTTGTAGATACTGGTTGTAGGGGTGTTGTAGATACTGGTTGTAGGGGTGTGTGGAGATACTGGTTGTAGGGGTGTTGTAGATACTGGTTGTAGGGGTGTTGTAGATACTGGTTGTAGGGTGTTGTAGATACTGGTTGTAGGGTGTTGTAGATACTGGTTGTAGGGGTGTTGTAGATACTGGTTGTAGAGGTGTTGTAGATACTGGTTGTAGGGGTGTTGTAGATACTGGTTGTAGGGTGTTGTAGTACTGGTTGTAGAGGGTGTTGTAGATACTGGTTGTAGGGGTGTTGTAGATACTGGTTGTAGGGTGTTGTAGATACTGGTTTAGAGGGTGTTGTGTAGATACTGGTTGTAGGGGTGTTGTAGATACTGGTTGTAGGGGTGTTGTAGATACTGGTTGTAGGGGTGTTGTAGATACTGGTTGTAGGGGTGTTGTAGATACTGGTTGTAGGGGTGTTGTAGATACTGTTTGTAGGGGTGTTGTAGATACGGTTGTAGGGGTGTTGTAGATACTCGGTTGTAAGGGGTGTTGTAGATACTGGTTGTAGGGGTGTTGTAGATACTGGTTGTAGAGGGTGTTGTAGATACTGGTTGTAGGTGTGTTGTAGATACCGGTTGTAGGGGTGTTGTAGATACTGGTTGTAGGGGTGTTGTAGATACTGGTTGTAGGGTGTTGTAGATACTGGTTGTAGGGGTGTTGTAGATACTGGTTGTAGGTGTTGTAGATACTGGTTGTAGGGGTGTTGTAGATACTGGTTGTAGGGGTGTTGTAGATGCTGGTTGTAGGGGTGTTGTAGATACTGGTTGTAGGGGTGTTGTAGATACTGGTTGTAGGGGTGTGTAGATACTGGTTGTAGGTGTGTTGTAGATAACTGGTTGTAGGGGTGTTATGGATACTGGGTGTAGGTGTGTTGTAGATACTGGTTGTAGGGGTGTTGTAGATACTGGTTGTAGGGGTGTTGTAGATACTGGTTGTAGGGGTGTGTAGATACTGGTTGTAGGTGTGTTGTAGATACTGGTTGTAGGGGTGTTGTAGATACTGGTTGTAGGGTGTTGTAGATACTGGTTGTAGGTGTGTTGTAGATACTGGTTGTAGGGGTGTTATGGATACTGGTTGTAGGGTGTTGTAGATACTGGTTGTGTTGTAGGTGTGTACTGTGTAAGAGGTTGTGACAAGTGTTGGAGATAATGCCTAGTGTTGGAGATAGTGGTTAATGTTGAGATAATCCTAGTGTTGGAGATAGTGGTTAATGTAGTAATGCCTAGTGTTGGAGATAGTGGTTAATGTTGGAGATAATGCCAGTGTTGGAGATAGTGGTTAATGTTGGAGTGGCAATGTTGGAGATAGTGGTTAATGTTGGAGATGGTTAATGTTGGAGATAATACCTAGTGTTGGAATAGTGGTTGTGTTGAATCCACGTGTTGGAGATAGTGGTTAATGTTGGAGATAAACCTAGTGTTGGAGATAGTGGTTAATGTTGGAGATAATACCTAGTGTTGGGATAGTGGTTAATGTTGGAGATAATACCAGTGTTGGAGATATTGGTTATGTTGAGATAATACCGTGTTGGAATAGTGGTTATGTTGGAATAATACCAGGTTGAGATAGTGTTAATGTTGGAATAATACCAAGTGTTGGAGATAGTGGTTAATGTTGGAGATAATACCAAGTGTTGGAGATAGTGGTTAATGTTGGAATAATACCAAGGTTGGAGATAGTGGTTAATGTGGAGATAATACCAGTGTTGGATAGTGTTAATTTGACAATACCAGTGTTGGAGATAGTGGTTAATGTTGAGATAATACCAAGTGTTGGAGATAGTGGTTAATGTTGGAATAATACCAAGTGTTGGAGATAGTGGTTAATGTTGGAGATAATACCAAGTGTTGGAGATAGTGTTATGCGGAGATAATACCAGGAGATATGGTTAATGTGAGATAATACCTTATGTTGAGATAGTGGTTAATGTTGAGATAATACCAAGTGGGAGTTGTGGTTAATGTTGAAGATAATACCAAGTGTTGGAGATAGTGGTTAATGTTGGAGATAATACCAAGTGTTGGAGATAGTGGTTAATGTTGGAGATAATACCTAGTGTTGGAGATAGTGGTTAATGTTGGAATAATACCAAGTGTTGGAGATAGTGGTTAATGTTGGAGATAATACAGTGTTGAGATAGTGGTTAATGCTGGAGATAATACCTAGTGTTGGAGATAGTGGTTAATGTTGGAGTAATACCTAGTGTCGGAGATAATGCTGAGTGTTGGAGATAGTGGTTAATGTTGAGATAATACCTAGTGTTGAGATAGTGGTTAATGTTGGAATATGCAAGTGTTGGAGATATTGGTTAATGTTGGAGATAATACCTAGTGTTGGAGATAGTGGTTAATGTTGGAGATAGTGGTTAATGTTGGAGATAATACCTAGTGTGGAGATAGTGGTTAATGTTGGAATACAAGTGTTGGAGATAGTGGTTAATGTTGGAGATAATCCTGATGGTGGAGATAGTGGTTAATGTTGGAGATAATACCAAGTGTTGGAATAGTGGTTAATGTTGGAATAATACCTAGTGTTAGAGATAGTGGTTAATGTTGGAGATAATACCAAGTGTTGGAGATAGTGGTTAATGTTGGAGATAATACCTAGTGTTGGAGATAGTGGTTAATGTTGAGAATAATACCTAGTGTTGGAGATAATGCCTAGTGTTGGAGATAGTGGTTAATGTTGGAGATAATACCTAGTGTTGGAGATAGTGGTTAATGTTGGAATAATACCAAGTGTTGGAGATAGTGGTTAATGTTGGAATATACCTAGTGTTGGAGATAGTGGTTGTGAGATAATACCAGTGTGGAATAGTGGTTAATGTTGGAGATAATACCTAGTGTTGGAGATAGTGGTTAATGTTGGAGATAATACCTAGTGTTGGAGATAGTGGTTAATGTTGGAGATAATACCTAGTGTTGGAGATAGTGGTTAATGTTGGAGATAATACCTAGTGTTGGAGATAGTGGTTAATGTTGGAGATAATACCAAGTGTTGGAGATAGTGGTTAATGTTGGAGATAATACCTAGTGTTGGAGATAGTGGTTAATGTTGGAGATAATCCAAGTGTTGGAGATAGTGGTTAATGTTGGAGATAATACCAGTGTTGGAGATAGTGGTTAATGTGGAATAATATAGTGTTGGAGATAGTGGTTAATGTTGGAGATAATACCTAGTGTTGGAGATAGTGGTTAATGTTGGAGATAATACCTAGTGTTGGAGATAGTGGTTAATGTTGGAGATAATACCAGTGTTGGAGATAGTGGTTAATGTTGGAGATAATACCTAGTGTTGGAGATAGTGGTTAATGTTGGAGATAATACCCAGTGTTGGAGATAGTGGTTAATGTTGAGATATACCTAGTGTTGGAGATAGTGGTTAATGTTGGAGATGAGTAGTTAATGTTGGAGATAATGCCTAGTGTTGGAGATAGTGGTTAATGTTGGAGATAATACCAAGTGTTGGAGATAATGGTTAATGTTGGAATAGTGGTTAATGTTGGAGATAATACCTAGTGTTGGAGATAGTGGTTAATGTTGGAATAGTAGTGGTTGGAGATAATACCTAGTGTTGGAGATAGTGTAATAGATATAAGTTGGAGATAATACCTAGTGTTGGAGATAGTGGTTAATGCTGGAGATAATACCTAGTGTTGGAGATAGTGGTTAATGTTGGAATTAATCCGTGTTGGAGATGGTGGTTAATGTTGGAGATAATACCTAGTGTTGGAGATAGTGGTTATGTTGGAGATAATACCCAGTGTTGGAGATAGTGGTTAATGTTGGAGATAATACCTAGTGTTGGAGATAGTGGTTAATGTTGGAGATAATACAGTGTTGGAGATAGTGGTTAATGTTGGAGATAATACCTAGTGTTGGAGATAGTGGTTAATGTTGGAGATAATACCTAGTGTGGAGATAGTGGTTAATGTTGGAGATAATACCTAGTGTTGGAGATAATACCTAGTGTTGGAGATAGTGGTTAATGTTGGAGATAATACCTAGTGTTGGAGATAGTGGTTAATGTTGGAGATAATACCTAGTGTTGGAGATAGTGGTTAATGTTGGAGATAATACCAAGTGTTGGAGATAGTGGTTAATGTTGGAGATAATACCTAGTGTTGGAGATAGTGGCTAATGTTGGAGATAATACCTAGTGTTGGAGATAGTGGTTAATGTTGGAGATAGTGGTTAATGTTGGAGATAATACCAAGTGTTGGAGATAGTGGTTAATGTTGGAGATAATACCAAGTGTTGGAGATAGTGGTTAATGTTGGAGATAATACCTAGTGTTGGAGATAGTGGTTAATGTTGGAGATAATACCTAGTGTTGGAGATAGTGGTTAATGTTGGAGATAATACCTAGTGTTGGAGATAATACCTAGTGTTGGAGATAACTTGACACTCCTCCACAGACCCCACGACTCCCTACAACGGCACGGAGGTTGACCGCACGGAGACCACGATATCGATCTCCTGGGCCACTAATCACTCATACTGTACCTTCCTCTACCAGGTGTGTAATGGAGACCAACAGGTGTGGTATATGTAGTGTGAGTGATATATATACCCTCTTAACAGGTGTGTAATTGAGATTAGCAGGTGTGTAATGGAGACCAACAGGTGTAGTATACTGTATGTAGTGTTATATACTCTCTAACAGGTGTGTAATGGAGACCAACAGGTGTGTAATGAAGTTTCCTCCACATATATACTTGGGTTTACATATTCATAGCAGATGTGTAATATATATGACTCCTATGTGTAAGAATGATATATCGTTCTTGAGGTGTATAACAAACATATTCAGGTGTGTAAAATGGTCCTCCCTTCAGGTGTGTAACAAACATATTTCTCCTTCAGGTGTTCATATATCCTTCAGGTGTGTAAAATGTCCTCCCTTCAGGTGTGTAACAAACACATTTCTCCTTCAGGTGTTCATATATCCTTCAGGTGTGTAACGAAGCATATCCCTCCCAAGGTGGTAAATGTATCCCTCAGGTGTAAAATGTCCTTCCTTCAGGTGTGTAACAAAAAAATATCCCTCCTACAGGTGTTGTTAATGTATCCTTCAGGTGTGTAAATGGCCTCCTTCAGTTGTGTAACAAAAACATATCCCTCCTACAGGTGTGTGTAAATGTCCTCCTTCAGGTGTGTAACAAAACATATCCCTCTCCTACAGGTGTAAAATGTCCTCCTTCAGGTGTAACAAAATATATCCCCCTACAGGTGTGTAAAATGTCCTCCTTCAGGTGTGTAAAAGGTCCTCCTACAGTAAAATCCCTCCTCAGGTGTGTAAAAGGTCCCTCCTTCAGGTGTGTAAAATGTCCTCCTTCAGGTGTGTAACAAAACATATCCCTCCTACAGGTGTTGTTAATGTATCCTTCAGGTGTGTAACAAAACATATCCCTCCTACAGGTGTGTAAAATGTCCTCCTCCAGGTGTGTAACAAAACATATCCCTCCTACAGGTGTGTAAAATGTCCTCCTACAGGTGTGTAAAATGTCCTCCTACAGGTGTGTAAAATGTCCTCCTTCAGGTGTGTAACAAAACATATCCCTCCTACAGGTGTGTTATTACGAGGTCGACACTGATCCCACCAAGGCCACGTGTGTCACCACTACCGACACCTCCTACACTCTGAACAACCTTGGGGAATGTAAGGCTTATATCATTGATGTTGTGGCCAAGTCTTCAAGTGGAGTTGAGAGCCTTACCCTACAATTCTACTCTGTGACGCTCTGCCCTGATGCTGCCTAGGCTGAAATGATCCTAAAGTCATTGTATGTAGGCCTAGATTATCCTAAAGTCATTGCGTGTAGGCCTAGATAATCCTAAAGTCATTGTGCGAAGGCCTAGATTATCCTAAAGTTATTGTGTCTAGGCCTAGATTATCCTAAAGTCATCGTGTGTAGACCTAGATTATCCTAAAGTCATTGTGTCTAGGCCTAGATTATCCTAAAGTCATTGTGTATAGGCCTAGATTATCCTAAAGGAATCATGCATAGGCCTACACAATCCTAGACCCACTCTATCTATCCCTCAAAGATCATGGTTATCATTATTATTACAATCATGATCATTATTATTATTACTTATAACAGTATTGTATTATTAATAATATTTTAATTACTGTATAAATTATATTTGTATTATCAATTACATTAATCTCTATCAAAATCCTTACTACCATTTATTATATTATTATCATCCTAATTACAGTATAATAATCATCTACCAATACTATCATTATTATTGTTAACACTGCCTGAACTATTATATTTTATCAGCCGTTATTTTCAGTCTACTACTACTACTATTATTATTATTATTATTATTATTATTATTATTATTATTATTATTATTATTATTATTGTTGTTATTATTATTACCATCATTGAAGGGACTTGATCAATAAAATACTTCTTTTAAGTTAAAATCGTCAACTAAACTTCCTTAACACACTACTGTACTATGCACAATTTAATGGTTAAACAAATTCTAAGCAAAATTGGTTAACACGAGTTATTTAAACTGGTTGAAGAAATTAAAATTATATAAAAATAAACATTTTGAGTGACTAATGATAAATTATTTCTTCCCAGAGAGAGAGTCTGTACAGTAATCTCAATTCTATCACAAACTCCTAAAGCATAAGAGCCTCCCACGATGACTTCTGGAGCTGACCCAACCTAGAGAGATGCAGAGCAACAAACAGAGCAACAGACAGATAGAGACAGGTAGCAACAGACAGATAAAACAGAGAGCAACAGACAGATGGCAACAGACAGATAAACAGACAGAGAGCAACAGACAGATAAAGACAGGTAGCAACAGACAGATAAAAGCGAGAGCAACAGACAGGAATCTAAAACAGAAGAGAGCAACAGACAGAAGAAGAGAAAGACAGATAAAAAAAAACACAAGAGCAACAGACAGATAAAACAGAAGAACAGACAGAAACAGAAGCAACAGACAGATAAAACAGAGAGAGCAACAGACAGATAAAACAGAGAGCAACAGACAGATAAAACAGAAGGCAACAGATAAAACAGAGAGAGCAACAGACAGATAAAACAAGACAGATAAAACAGAGAGCAACAGACAGATAAAACAGAGAGAGCAACAGACACATAAAACAGAGAGAGCAACAGACAGATAAAACAGAGAGAGAACAGACAGATAAAACAGAGAGCAACAGACAGATAAAACAGAAGGCAACAGACAGATAAAACAGAGCAACAGACAGATAAAACAGAGAGCAACAGACAGATAAAGACAGGTAGCAACAGACGACAAAGAAGCAAAGACAGATAAAACAGAGAGCAACAGACAGATACAACAGAGGCAACAGACAGATAAAACAGAGAGCAACAGACAGATAAAACAGAGAGAGCAACAGACAGATAAAACAGAAGGCAACAACAGATAAAACAGAGAGCAACAGACAGATAAAACAGGAACGAAGAAAGAGCAACAGACAGATAAAACAGAGAGAACAGACAGATAAAAGAGAGCAACAGACAGATAAAACAGAAGAGCAACAGACAGAAAAACAGAGAGCAACAGACAGATAAAACAGAGAGCAACAGACAGATAAAAGAGAGAGCAACAGACAGATAAAACAGAAGGCAACAGACAGATAAAACAGAGGCAACAGACAGATAAAACAGAGAGCAACAGACAGATAAAACAGAGAGAGCAACAGACAGATAAAACAGAGAGCAACAGACAGATAAAACAGAGAGCAACAGACAATAAAACAGAGAGAGCAACAGACAGATAAAACAGAACAACAGACAGATAAAACAGAGAAGCAACAGACAGATAAAACAGAGAGAGCAACAGACAGATAAAACAGAGAGCAACAGACAGATAAAACAGAGAGCAACAGACAGATAAAACAGAGAGCAACAGACAGATAAAACAGAGAGCAACAGACAGATAAAACAGAGAGCAACAGACAGATAAAAAACAGAGAGCAACAGACAGATAAACAGAGAGCAACAGACAGATAAAACAGAGAGCAACAGACAGATAAAACAGAGAGCAACAGACAGATAAAGACAGGTAGCAACAGACAGATAAAACAGAGGAGAACAGACAGATAAAACAGAAAAAGATAAAACAAGAGCAACAGACAGATAAAACAGAAGGAACAGACAGATAAAACAGAGAGCAACAGACAATAAGACAGAGTAACAGACAGATAAAGACAGGTAGCAACAGACAGATAAAACAGAGACAGCAACAGACAGATAAAACAGAGAAGCAACAGACAGATAAAGACAGGTAGCAACAGACAGATAAAGACAGGTAGCAACAGACAGATAAACAGAAGAGCAACAGACAGATAAAACAGAGAGAGCAACAGACAGATAAAACAGAGAGCAACAGACAGATAAAACAGAGAGCAACAGACAGATAAAACAGAGAGCAACAGACAGATAAAACAGAGAGCAACAGACTGATGAAACAGAGAGAGCAACAGACAGATAAAACAGAGAGAGCAACAGACAGATAAAACAGAGAGAGCAACAGACACATAAAACAGAGAGAGCAACAGACACATAAAACAGAGAGAGTAACAGACAGATAAAACAGAGAGAGCAACAGACAGATAAAAGAGAGAGCAACAGACAGATAAACAGAGAGAAAACAGATAAAACAGAGAGAGCAACAGACACATAAAACAGAGAGAGAGCAACAGACAGATAAAACAGAGAGAGCAACAGACAGATAAAAGAGAGAGCAACAGACAGATAAAACAGAGAGAGCAACAGACAGATAAAACAGAGAGAGCAACAGACAGATAAAACAGAGAGAGAGCAACAGACACATAAAAAGAGAGCAACAGACAGATAAAACAGAGAGAGCAACAGACACAAAAAACAGAGAGAGCAACAGACAGATAAAAACAGAGAGAGCACAGACAGATAAAACAGAGAGAGCAACAGACAGAACAGACAGATAAAGACAGAGTAACAGACAGATAAAGACAGCAACAGACAGATAAAACAGAGAGAGCAACAGACAGATAAAACAGAGAGCAACAGACAGATAAAACAGAGAGAGCAACACAGATAAAACAGAGAGAGCAACAGACAGATAAAACAGAGAGAGCAACAGACACATAAAACAGAGAGAGCAACAGACAGATAAAACAGAAGTAAAAGACAGATAAACAGAGAGAGCAACAGACAGATAAAACAGAGAGAGCAACAGACAGATAAAACAGAGAGAAACAGACAGATAAAGACAGGTAGCAACAGACAGATAAAACAGAGAGCAACAGACAGATAAAAGAGAGAGCAACAGACAGATAAAACAGAGAGAGCAACAGACAGAAAAAAACAGAGAGAGCAACAGACAGATAAAACAGAGAGAGCAACAGACAGATAAAACAGAGAGAGTAACAGACAGATAAACAGAGAGAGCAACAGACAGATAAAACAGAGAGAGCAACAGACAGATAAAGACAGGTAGCAACAGACAGATAAAACAGAGAGAGCAACAGACAGATAAAACAGAGAGCAACAGACAGATAAAACAGAGAGCAACAGACAGATAAAACAGAGAGAGCAACAGATAAAAAACAGAGAGAGTAACAGACAGATAAAACAGAGAGCAACAGACAGATAAAACAGAGAGAGAAAAGACAGATAAAGACAGGTAGCAACAGACAGATAAAACAGAGAGAGCAACAGACAGATAAAACAGAGAGAGCAACAGACAGATAAAACAGAGAGAGCAACAGACAGATAAAGACAGGTAGCAACAGACAGATAAAACAGAGAGTAACAGACAGATAAAACAGAGAGAGTAACAGACAGATAAAACAAGAGACAACAGACAGATAAAGACAGGTAGCAACAGACAGATAAAAACAGAGAGCAACAGACAGATAAAGACAGGTAGCAACAGACAGATAAAACAGAGAGAGCAACAGACAGATAAAGACAGGTAGCAACAGACAGATAAAACAGAGAGAGCAACAGACAGATAAAGACAGGTAGCAACAGACAGAAAACAGAGAGCAACAGACAGATAAACAGAGAGAGTAACAGACAGATAAAACAGAGAGAAAACAGACAGATAAAACAGAGAGAGCAACAGACAGAGCAACAGACAGATAAAACAGAGAGAGCAAACAGAAAAAGAAACAGACAGATAAAACAGAGAGAGCAAAGACAGATAAAACAGGTAGCACAGACAGATAAAACAGAGAGAGCAACAGACAGATAAAAACAGAGAGAGCAACAGACACATAAAACAGAGAGAGCAACAGACAAAAAAAGAGCAACAGACAGATAAAACAGAGAGAGCAACAGACACATAAAAAGAGAGAAAGACAGATAAAACAGAGAGAGCAACAGACAGATAAAAGAGAGAGCAACAGACAGATAAAACAGAGAGAGCAACAGACAGATAAACAGAGAGAGCAACAGACACATAAAACAGAGAGAGCAACAGACAGATAAAACAGAGAGAGCAACAGACAGATAAAACACAGAGAGAGCAACAGACACATAAAACAGAGAGAGCAACAGACAGATAAAGACAGGTAGCAACAGACAGATAAAACAGAGAGAGCAACAGACAGATAAACAGAGAGAGCAACAGACAGATAAAACAGAGAGAGCAACAGACAGATAAAACAGAGAGCAACAGACAGATAAAACAGAGAGAGCAACAGACAGATAAAAACAGAGAGAGCAACAGACAGATAAAACAGAGAGCAACAGACAGATAAAACAGAAAACAACAGATAAAACAAGAGAAACAGAAGATAAAACAGGCAACAGACATAAAGAGACAACAGACAGATAAAACAAAAGCAACAGACACATAAACAAAGAGCAACAGACAGATAAAACAGAAAGAACAACACATAAAACAGAGAGCAACAGACAGATAAAACAGAGAGAGCAACAGACAGATAAAGACAGGTAGCAACAGACAGTACAGGTATACAAACAATATACCTAGACAATACCAACTAAGGACAGCCCAACACACTCATTATACACATCTCAACGACCTCTATAGCAACACCATCGAATCATAACAACGATAACAAAACAGCTGTCTGAATTTCAAGACACAAATAACCTCTTTTGAATCAAATGTGGTCAATACAAGGCAGTCGGTCATCCTAAGTTTGTATTCCATAGGTTAGATTGGTCATGTTAGGTTAGGTTAGGTTAGGTTAGGTTAGGTCAGGTTAGGTCAAGTTAGGTTAAAACACGACCTCCATACAAAACAACAGAAATATCCCACAACATAAACATGTACGAACACTACATAATGATTTTTTCTTATATTTACATAAAACACCCGGTACTGTACTATTTCATTTAGGAAAGAAATGGAACCAGTGTTAAACAGAGGTGAACAGTGCTTAAGTCAGTGAGAACAACTCAACAGTAACAGTGGTACCCAAGTTGACCTTTCACACAGTGAGGTCCCAGGTACCCAGTGATAACGGCCAGTGAGACCCAACTACCAGGGATGTGTTAATCCGTTCACAATAGGAAGGCCTGGGACCACACCTCACTCATATAACACCATCTGTGAGGGAATTACTATACCACGTGAGGCCCCTCATAACACCATATGTAAAGGAGTTACTACACCACGTGAGGCCCTCATAACACCATCTGTGAGGAATTACTACACCACGTGAGGCCGCACATAACACCATCTGTGAGGGAATTACTACACCACGTGAGGCCCCTCATAACACCATCTGTAGGGAATTACTACACCACGTGAGGCCCTCATAACACCATCTGAGGGAATTATTACACCACGAGGCCCCTCATAACACCATCTGTGAGGGAATTACTACACCACGAGGCCCCTCATAACACCATCTGTGAGGGAATTACTACACCACGTGAGGCCCCTCATAACACCATCTGTGAGGGAATTACTACACCACGTGAGGCCCCTCATAACACCATCTGTGAGGGAATCACACCACGAGGTCCCTCCTAACACCATCTGGGAGAGAGTTACTACACTACGTGTTTGCTGTTCAACACCTACATTAATCTGTATGTTCACTGTATGTTCCTTTACCTTTCTCTAACGAAGGCTTTTGTTAAACCACCAATGTATGTAATAAGTCATTTATGTCCAATGTATATTTTCAGCCTTCGGGCTACAGAACTTTTTCAATAAACCGTCAATTATTATTATTTATTATTATTATAAAACACCCGGTACTATACTTAAAACACCCGGTACTGTACATAAAACACCCGGTACTATACTTAAACACCGGTACTATACTTAAAACACGGTACTGTACATAAACACCCGGTACTATACTTAAACACACTGTACATAAAACACCGGTACTATACTTAAAAACCTATTAAACACCCGGTACTGTACATAAACACCCGGCACTATACATAAAACACCCGGTACTACATAAAACACCCGGTACTAAACATAAACACCGGCACTGTACATAAAACACCCGGCACTGTACATAAAACGCCCGGTACTATACATAAACGCCCGGTACTATACTTAAACACCCGGCACTGTACATAAAACACCCGGCACTGTACATATACCCCGGTACTGTACATAAAACACCCGGTACTATATTAAAACACCGGCACTGTACATATAACACCCGGCACTGTACATATAACACCCGGCACTGTACATATAACACCGGTACTGTACATAAACACCCGGTACTATCACTTAAAACACCCGGTACTATAACTTAAAACACCGGTACTGTACATAAAACACCCGGCACTATACATAAAACACCCGGTACTATACATAAAACACCCGGCACTTATACATAAAACACCCGGTACTATACATAAAACACCCGGTACTATACTTAAAACACCCGGCACTGTACATAAAACACCCGGCACTGTACATATAACACCCGGTACTGTACATAAACGCCCGGTACTATACTTAAAACACCGGCACTGTACATATAACACCCGGCACTGTACATAAACACCGGTTTTACATAAAACACCCGGTACTATACATAAAACACCCGATACTGTACATAAACACCGGCACCATACTTAAAACACCCGGACTATACTTAAAACACCCGGTACTGTACATAAAACACCGGCACTATACATAAACACCCGGTACTATACATAAAACACCCGGTACTAAACATAAAACACCCGGCACTGTACATAAAAAACACCGGCACTGTACATAAAACACGCGGCACTGTACATATATAACACCGGCACTGTACATAAAACACCCGGCACTGTACATAAAACACCCGGCACTATACATAAAACATCCGGCACTATACATAAAACACCCGGCACTGTACATAAAACACCCGGCACCATACATAAACGCCCGGTACTATACATAAAACGCCGGTACTATACTTAAAACACCCGGCACTGTACATAAAACACCCGCACTGTACATAAAACACCCGGCACTGTACATAAAACACCGGCACCATACATAAAACGCCCGGTACTATACATACATAAAACACCCGGCACTGTACATAAACCACCCGGCACCATACATAAAACGCCCGGTACTATACACATAAACACCCGGTACTGTACATAAAACACCCGGCACCATACATAAAACGCCCGGTACTATACATAAAACACCCGGCACTGTACATAAAACACCCGGCACTGTACATAAAACACCCGGCACTATACATAAAACACCCGGTACTATACATAAACACCCGGTAATATACATAAACACCCGGTACTGTACATAAACACCCGGCACTGTACATAAACACCCGGCACTATACATAAAACACCCGGCACTATACATAAAACACCGGCACTATACATAAAACACTACTGCTAAAACACCCGGCAGTATACATAAAACACCCGGCACTATACATAAAAACACCGGTAATATACATAAAACACCCGGCACTGTACATAAAACACCCGGCACTATACATAAAACACCTGGCACTATACATAAAACACCCGGCACTATACATAAAACACCCGGCACTGTACATAAACACCCGGCACTATACATAAACACCGGCACTATACATAAAACACCCGGCACTATACATAAAACACCCGGTAATATACATAAAACACCCGGTAATATACATAAAACACCCGGCACTATACATAAAACACCCGGCACTATACATAAAACACTCGGCACTTTACATAAAACACCGGTAGTATACATAAAACACCACTATACATAAAACACCTGACTATACATAAAACACTTAATAAAACACCTACTATAAAAACCGTACTATACATAAAACACAAATAAACCGGCACTATACATAAAAACACATACAAAAACCACTGCAAAACACCCGATATACATAAATCACCCGGCACTATACATAAAACACCCGGCACTATACATAAAAACACTGGCACTGTACATAAACACAGTATACATAAAACACCCGGCACTATACATAAAACACCCGGTAATATACATAAAACACCCGGTATTATACATAAACACCCGGCACTGTACATAAAACACCCGGTACTATACATAAAACACCCGGCACTATACATAAATCACCCGGCACTATACATAAACACCCGCCACTATACATAAAACACTCGGCACTGTACATAAAACACCCGGCAGTATACATAAAACACCGGCACTATACATAAAACACCCGGTACTATACATAAAACACCCGGTACTATACATAAAACACCGGCACTGATATACATAAAACACCCGGTACTATATAAAACACCCGGCACTATACATAAAACACCCGGCACTATACATAAAACACCCGGCACTATACATAAAACACCCGGCACTATACATAAACACCCGGTACTATACATAAACACCCGGCACTGTACATAAAACACCCGGCACTATACATAAATCACCCGGCACTATACATAAAACACCCGGCACTATACATAAAACACTGGCACTGTACATAAAACACCCGGCAGTATACATAAACACCGGCACTATACATAAAACACCCGGCACTATACATAAACACCGGCACTGTACATAAAACACCCGGCAGTATACATAAACACCCGGTAATATACATAAACACCCGGTAATATACATAAAACACCGGCACTATACATAAACACCCGGCACTATACATAAAACACCCTGCACTGTACATAAACACCCGGCACTATACATAAAACACCCTGCACTGTACATAAAACACCCGACACTATACATAAAACACCGGCACTATACATAAAACACCCGGCACTATACATAAACACCCGGCACTGTACATAAAACACCCGGCTATATACATAAAAACCGGCACTATACATAAACACCGGCACTGTACATAAAACACCTGCACTATACATAAAACACCCGGCACTGTACATAAAACACCCGGCACTATACATAAACACCCGGTAATATACATAACACCCAGCACTATACATAAAACACCCGGCATCAGTACAAAAAACACCCGGCACTGTACATAAAACACCCTGCACTGTACATAAAACACCCGGTACTATACATAAACACCCGGCACTATACATAAAACACCCGTACTATACATAAAACACCCGCACTGTACATAAAAACACCTGCACTATACAATAAAACACCCGGCACTATACATAAAACACCCGGTACTATACATAAAACACCCGGTACTGTACATAAACACCGGTACTACATAAAACACCCGGCACTATACATAAACACCCGGCACTGTACATAAAACACCCGGTACTGTACATAAACACCCGGTACTGTACATAAAACACCCGGTACTATACATAAACACCCGGTACTGTACATAAAACACCCGGTACTATAACAAAAACGCACTGGTACATAAAAAACACCCGGTACTGTACATAAAACACCCGGCACTATACATAAACACCCGGTACTATACATAAACACCCGGTACTGTACATAAAACACCCGGTACTATACATAAAACACCCGGCACTATACATAAAACACCCGGCACTATACATAAACACCCGGCACTATACATAAAACACCCGGCACTGTACATAACACACCTGGTACTATACATAAACACCCGGTACTATACATAAACACCCGGTACTATACATAAACACCCGGCACTATACATAAAACACCCGCACTATACATAAAACACCCGGCACTATACATAAAACACCCGGCACTGTACATAACACACCTGGTACTATACATAAAACACCCGGTACTATACATAAACACCCGGTACTATACATAAAACACCCGGTACTATACATAAAACACCCGGTACTGTACAAACACCCGGCACTGTACATAAACACCGGTACTGTACATAAACACCCGGTACTTACATACACCCGGTAATTGCATAAACACCCGGTACTGTACATAAAACACCCGGTACTGTACATAAAACACCCGGTACTATACATAAACACCGTACTATACATAAAACACCCGGCACTATACATAAAACACCCGGCACTTACATAAACACCCGGCACATACATAAAACACCCGGTACTATACATAAAACACCCGGTACTATACATAAAACACCGGTATTATACATAAAACACCCGGTACTATACATAAAACACCGATTGTACATAAACACCCGGCATGCATAAAACACCCGGTACTATACATAAACACCCGGCACTATACATAAAACACCCGGCACTGTACATAAAACACCCGGCACTGTACATAAAACACCCGGCAATTCATAAACACCCGGTACTATACATAAAACACCCGGTACTGTACATAAACACCCGGTACTGTACATAAAACACCCGGTACTATACATAAACACCCGGCACTATACATAAACACCCGGCACTATACATAAAACACCCGGCACTGTACATAAAACACCCGGTACTGTACATAAAACACCCGGTACTATACATAAAACACCGGTATGCATATAAAACCGCATGTACACAAAACACCCGGTACTATACATAAACACCCGGTACTATACATAAACACCCGGTACTATACATAAAACACCCGGTACTATATACATAAAACACCTGGTACTATACATAAACACCCGGTACTATACATAAAACACCCGGCACTATACATAAACACCCGGCACTGTACATAAAACACCCGGTACTATACATAAAACACCCGGCACTGTAGATAAAACACTTACATAAAACACTGGTACTATAAAACACCCGCATGTACATAAAACACTCGTACTATACATAAAACACCCGGCACTATATACATAAAACACCCGGCACTATACATAAAAAACCCGGTACTTATACATAAACACCGGTACTATACATAAAACACCCGGTACTATACATAAACACCCGGCACTGCACATAAACACCCGGACTATACATAAAACACCCGGTACTGTAACATAAAACACCCGGCACTATACATAAAAACGTGCATATAAAACACCCGGCACTGTACATAAAACACCCGGTACTGTACATAAAACACTACTATAATAAAACACCGGTACTATACAAAAACACCACTATACATAAACACCCGGCATCAATAAAACACCGGTCTATACATAAACACCCGGTACTGTACATAAAACACCCGGTACTATATAAAACACTGGTACTATACATAAAACACATGTCATAAAACACCCGGCACTATACATAAAACACGGTACTGTACATAAAACACCGGTACTATACATAAAACACCCGGCACTGTACATAAAACACCCGGTACTATATACATAAAACACCGGTACTATACATAAAACACCGGTACTATACATAAAAAAACCCGGTACTATACATAAAACACCTATATAAAACACCGGCACTAAAACACCACATAAAACACCGGTACTATACATAAAACACCCGGCACTATACATAAAACACCCGGTACTATACATAAAACACCCGGTACTATGCATAAACACCCGGTACTATACATAAAACACCCGGTACTATACATAAAACACCCGGCACTGTACATAAACACCGGTACTATACATAAAAACACCTGCACTGTACATAAAACACCGGTACTATACATAAAACACCGGCACTGTGTAAAACACCCGGTACTATACATAAAACACCTGGTACTGTACATAAAACACCCGGTACTGTACATAAAACACCCGGCACTGTACATAAAACACCCGGTACTATACATAAAACACCCGGTACTATACATAAAACACCTGGTACTATACATAACACACCCGGCACTATACATAAAACACCCGGTACTATACATAAAACACCCGGTACTATACATAAACACCCTGCACAAATAAAACACCCGGTACTATACATAAAACACCCGGCACTATACATAAAACACCCGGCACTATACATAAAACACCCGGCACTATACATAAAACACCCGGTACTATACATAAAACACCCGGCACTATACATAAAACACCCGGTACTATACATAAAACACCCACTGTACACAAAACACCCGGCACTGTACATAAAACACCCGGTAACTGTACATAAAACACCCGGTACTATACATAAAACACCCGGCACTATACATAAAACACCCGGTACTATACATAAAACACCGGCACTATACATAAAACACCCGGTACTGATACATAAACACCCGGTACTATACATAAAACACCCGGTACTGTACATAAAACACCCGGTACTATACATAAAACACCCGGTACTATACATAAAACACCCGGTACTGTAATACATAAAACACCCGGTACTATACATAAAACACCGGTACTGTACATAAAACACCCGGTACTGTACATAAAACACCCGGTACTATACATAAAACACCCGGTACTGTACATAAACACCCGGTACTGTCACATAAAACACCCGGTACTATACATAAAACACCCGGCACTATACATAAAACACCCGGTACTGTACATAAAACACCCGGTACTATACATAAAACACCCGGTACTGTACATAAAACGCCCGGTACTATACATAAAACACCCGGTACTATACATAAAACACCCGGTACTATACATAAAACACCCGGTACTATACATAAAACACCCGGTACTATACATAAAACACCCGGTACTATACATAAAACACCCGGTAGCTATACATAAAACACCCGGTACTATACATAAAACACCCGGTACTATACATAAAACACCCGGTACTATACATAAAACACCCGGCACTGTACATAAAACACCCGGCACTATACATAAACACCCGGTACTATACATAAAACACCCGGTACTGTGTACATAAAACACCCGGTACTATACATAAAACACCCGGCACTATACATAAAACACCCGGCACTATACATAAAACACCCGGCACTATACATAAAACACCCGGCACTGTACATAAAACACCCGGCACTGTACATAAAACACCCGGTACTATACATACATAAAACACCCGGTACTATACATAACACACCCGGTACTATACATAAAACACCCGGTACTATACATAAACACCCGGTACTATACATAAAACACCCGGTACTGTACATAAAACACCCGGTACTGTATACATAAAACACCCGGTACTATACACATAAAACACCCGGTACTATACATAAACACCCGGTACTGTACATAAAACACCCGGTACTGTAACATAAAACACCCGGTACTGTACATAAAACACCCGGTACTATACATAACACACCGGTACTGTACATAAAACACCCGCTACTATACATAAACACCCGGTACTGTACATAAAACACCCGGTACTTATACATAAAACACCCGGCACTGTACATAAAACACCTGGTACTATACATAACACACCCGGTACTATACATAAAACACCCGGTACTATACATAAAACACCCGGTACTGTACATAAAACACCCGGTACTGTACATAAAACACCCGGTACTATACATACACACCCGGTACTGTACATAAAACACCCGCTACTATACATAAAACACCCGGTACTGTATACATAAACACCCGGCACTGTACATAAACACCCGGTACTATATACATAACACACCCGGTACTATACATAAAACACCCGGCACTATACATAAAACACCCGGCACTATACATAAAACACCCGGTACTATACATAAAACACCCGGTACTATACATAAAACACCCGGCACTGTACAAAACACCCGGCACTAAACATAAAACACCCGGTACTATACATAAAACACCCGGTACTATACATAAAACACCCGGCACTGTACATAAAACACCCGGTACTATACATAAAACACCCGGTACTATACATAAAACACCCGGCACTGTACATAAACACCCGGTACTATACATAAAACACCCGGTACTGTACATAAAACACCCGGTACTATACATAAAACACCCGGTACTATACATAAAACACCCGGCACTGTACACATAAAACACCCGGCACTATACATAAAACACCCGGTACTATACATAAAACACCCGGTACTATACATAAAACACCCGGCACTGTACATAAACACCCGGTACTATACATAAAACACCCGGTACTATACATAAACACCCGGTACTGATACATAAAACACCCGGCACTGTACATAAAACACCCGGTACTATACATAAAACACCCGGTACTATACATAAAACACCCGGTACTATACATAAAACACCCGGTACTATACATAAACACCCGGTACTGTACATAAAACACCCGGTACTATACATAACACACCCGGTACTGTACATAAAACACCCGCGCTACTATACATAAAACACCCGGCACTATACATAAAACACCCGGTACTATACATAAAACACCCGGTACTATACATAAAACACCCGGCACTGTACATAAAACACCCGGCACTGTACATAAAACACCCGGTACTATACATAAAACACCCGGTACTATACATAAAACACCCGGTACTATACATAAAACACCCGGCACTATACATAAAACACCCGGCACTATACATAAAACACCCGGCACTATACATAAAACACCCGGCACTATACTGTAATCATCTGCCGAATCACACAAAAAAAATTATATTTTTTCCAACTTTTGGTTGAGTTATTTTATGGTAAAGTGGTCGTAGTTACACTCTTTCTTAAGGCTCATTATCACATCCCTGACCCTGTGTTAGATGAGGCGTCTTGGTAACTATTATCAACAAGTATATATGTACAGGTGTGTTCGTCCTCACGCTGACAGGGAACAAAACAGGACTATTGCTCTCATATATCCCCACGTTATTTTTCCTGGTAATACAGGTTGACAACCCTTTATCCGAACACCGAAAAGCTCTAAAAACCGAAAGTTTTTTGTGGGGCCTTAGATTATTAGCCCAGCCAGGCACAGATCACTGACCCACATCTGGGCCTGGTGGGCGAAAATGTAATAGTAATAATAATTATAATAATAATAATTATTATTCATAGTAAATAAAAATTTTAATAAAAATACTCCAAAATAAATAATAATGATTACAATAATATTAATAATAAATAAATAAATAAAAAAATATAATAATAAAATTAATAAATAATAACAATAATACTGTAATAAAATAATAATACAGTAAAGAAATACAAGAATGAAAAAAAGATCAAAAGTGAGAAACACGACCTAGACCATGAATTATTATTATAATTGTTATTATATTTTCGACCCCCAGGCCCCAATGTGGGTCAGTGATCTATGCCCGTGAGGTAATACACACATAAAAAAAACCTAACCATTCTGAAAACCGAAAAATCCAAAACCGACATGTCTCTGGCCCAAAGGATTTCGGATAAAGGATTGTCAACCTGTAGAAAGTAAAAAAATATTCGCAGTTAGTGTTGAGTCTTAATTCTCAATAATGTTCACTAATTATGGTAATTTTCGACTTTTCAGCCATAAATGAATGTGATTGGTCCAAAACTCTTAAGACTGTGATTGGTCATGGACTAACCTTGGGGTGAATAATAATCTTGATTTGACTTTTAGGAACCTCACTGGGTAGAAAAAATTCACTAAAAATTTAAAGTAAAAAAAAATAAAGTAAAGAAACAATTACAAGAAATTATTATCAGTGTTCTCAATAAGTTTTACATATAAGAGGAACATCAGCGGTCAATTATATTCAAGGAAGAAACTCGACAGCCTAAGCAAACCATCATGTGTGAATCATGTCATGGCATCCAAAAAATATACAAATCTTAATAATAAAAATAATAATTAACGGTTTATTGAAAGCGGGAGCCAGAAGGCTGAAAATATACAGTTACATATTTGGGGAATGGGTTTCGAATTACAAATAACCAAGTAACATAAGTGACACAAATAAGACATATAATAACTAGATGGGGAAAAGCTCAAACTACAGTTGTTTTCAACATAGTGACAGTGCAAGGAGTGAAGTGTTTGCCTGGGAGTGAATACACTGGTTTATTACAAGTTATTGATAATTTTTACGTGGATTTGGGACTGGGCTGTTCTTATAGCGATCAGTTCGTGCACATGTAAGGCTGGATGCGGTTGTGGTATCAGACAACAATTCTCCGGACTAGGGATCTCAGGTGGTAGTAGAAGGAGCCTAGGGTGTTGAGGATGGTGTAGAAAGCTTCTTACCAGAATTGCAGATGAGGTCGTGGTGATGGTCAGTGAGAGTCAAGAGGTCCAGTGTTGACTTCTTGATATGTGGAGTAGGAAGGGGAGAATAATCTTGCATGCCCTCTTTCTAGGTGTTTACGTTGTGTGGCATTTAGGGGGAGGAGAGAGATCAGGTGGGGGAGGCATAGGTGAGCTTGGGAAGTATGAATGTTGTGTAAACACTGGGGAGCTCGTGTGCAGGAACTCCAGGGACTTGAGTCGGCGGAGGAGGTGGAGACGGAAGCCTGCTGGAGGGGTTGACAACTTTCACTGACGTGTGGTTTCCAATTTAGTTTGTTGTCTATGGTGACGCCGAGGAGCTTCGTGGAATCTACAACCGGAGTGTGTTCGGACCTGGAGAGTAATGGAAGGAGGTGGGACAATGTCGGAGGAGAGGTTGATGTGCAACCATGGTCTTAGTATGGTTGATGGTGACATAGTTGTTGGTGGCCCAGTTTGGGGAGCTGTTCCAGCCAAATCCTGAAGGGCGGTATGGTTGGGAGCCAGAATTGTTGACGCTGATCCCAATGGTGGAATCGTCGACATATTTCCAGCGAGCAGGGGTTTCTCTTAGGGCATCATTGATGAGCATAAGGAAGAGTGGTCCCATCTTGGTGCCTTGGGGGACGCCACAGGTGAGTGACTGAAAGGTGGAGACAGCCCCTCAGAGAGAAAGCGTACAGCTTGGCGTCAGTCACTGAGGGAAGTCTATAGCCATGAGTATAAGACTTCTCCAAGCCCGGGTCTTCTATTGGCAATTAGGCTAAGTTAAAACCTTTAGTGAAATCAATGAAGGCGACAGCCTGAATTGCTGAGGTCTACGACCCTGCAATATCAGCATAAGCCCAGTCAATTTAAACTTTCCACCAGATTAGGCTGGTTATTGGGGTGATTGCAATAGGTCGTAGCTGATTTAAGGATTGTGGGCTGGTTGACTTGGGCACTGGTGATACATAAGAGGTCTTCCAGTCAGCTGGGCATCTGGTTTGACTGAGAGAAGCATTGATGATGGAGCATAGGGGTTTAGCAAGCTCCGGGGAGAACTCCTTGAAAAGTTTCATTGGTAAGTCAATGGGGGTGGTAGAGCGTTTTAATTTTAGTTTGTCCAGGCGTTTTGCTACTTCAAATTCTTCTACTAAGTCAGTGGGAAGGGGGGCTGGTAGGTAAGCAGGGAGAGTGGTTGTGTCAAGCCGGGGGAGCGTCTGGCATATAGTAGCGAAATGGTTATTTGTTTGTTCAGCTGCGTCAACATTAGTGAGATGGCTAAGGAAGGGGAGGGGGTGTGTCTTATTGTTTAGTCCACAGAGTTCTTTAAGCTTACCATACCATTGACTGATGTTGGTCTGCTTCAGGTGTTGTAATTTGGTTGGGTAGTGGGACTTCTTTGCAGTGCGTATTTCGCGGATGACTCGGTTGCGAAGGGACCTGTAGCGGATGTGGTCATTGAGATGAAAGGCTCTGTCTCTCTGTTGCATAAGTCTTTGGATCCGAGGTGTGATCCAGGGCAAGTCAGCTGGGTGAGATCTGACGGACTTCTCGGGGAAGAAGTGGTGGTGGGCTTCCGTGGTGGTGTTGGTATAATTTATCCATTTGGTTTCCACGTCATCCACGCTAAGTACTTCAGTCCAGGGATGGTGAACTATCCACTGCCCGAAGAGGCGCAGTGCAGAGTCAGTAATCGGCCTGTAGGTCTTGATGTAGGGTCTCTGTACTTGAGTGGGAGTGGCAGCTGGGGACCAGAGCACTGATAAGTGTGTGCTACACCCGATAGGAGGCATTGGTTGAGGTGGTTGGTACTGGTCCGCTAAGTCAGTTAAGATAAGGTCAAGGGTATTTTGACCGTGTGTGGGGAAGGTCACAACTTGTGATAGTGATAGCTGGTCCTGGATATCAGTGGTGTCAATTTCATTAAAATCCCCACATAATACTAACTTGGCACATGGGTACCTAACTCTGAGGTGGTCTGAGGTGGTGATGAGATGATTGATAAGAGTGTCTCTGGTGGGTGAGCGAGGCGGATGGTATGCCACACAGATTATGATGGAAGCAGTGTTGCGCGGGTGGGCCCGTAGCACGACACGTACCCATAATGCTTCCACATCTGCTGGGACTTGAACATCCAGGCGTGACGGGCGTAGGTCATCTTGACAGAAGAGGGCAACGCCCCCTCCGCGTCTATGTGAACGAAGGTGATGAAAGAGTTGATATCCCTCAATATGACACGTTTCAGGCACAATTTGCCAAGCCTCACATATGGCAACGATGCTCGCGGCAGCTGACCTGACTGTAGTTGCCAGCTCGTCGAACTTGTTAGCTAGGGAAGTGACGTTGGATAGCAGTAAAAACGGGAGATCATACCATATCCGTGGAACTTCAGTGTGGTGGTATGGTCTGACAGGGGTGGGTTTCTCCGGTTTCCTAGTGGAGGTTACGGTTCTAATGGGCTTATGTGTATGACGGCCTTGTCTACGGCTACGCGCGTGGAATATGTTCAGTGACTTGAGTCGCGCGATAACACTGCCATCAGGATAACCGTTCCCACGCTTTAGATGGTACAGAGTGCGTCGGGAGTAAGTGATTGGTGGCCATCTGTTGATATCTGTTGTGGGCGGACGGAAGAGTTTGTCACTGACGGCACTTTGAGGGCCACTGACACTGGTAGACATCTGCTAATATTTGTCAGTCGTAAAGACCGTGGGTCTTTGTCCCTGGTGCTTGGGGTCGCCAACACAGTTTTCACGATATATGTAAACACCGCGGTGGTCCTTGTCACTGGCACTTTAAAAGTGACCGATAAAGTGCCCACTGTCTGACTTTTCCTTGGGGTGCACTATCGAGCACTGTATGATAATCACTCATTGCACTGATGACTTGAATGCTTTGCTGAGAAAGTTCCTTAAGTGCACTATAGGAACACTGCTCCGTAATCAATCGTTCACTAATCACTAGAATGTTTTGCTGAATAGATCCCGGTGTAGTAAGGCTGGTAGGGCGTTGGGGTATAGCAGGGGGAGTGGCAGGGCCAAACAGACTCTTGTAAACATCTGTCAGTTTCTCACCTCCCAGGTATTTAGTATTGGCCAGATTGCCCACAATCACACACAACATCCATTAGCTGTGTCAAGAGGTGCTGTATCGCTGCCTTTTACACTGCCAGTTAACGAGTTCAATTGAATAATACAGAATTGTACTACTACCATCACCATCCAGTCATTGTTCAGCTGAAGACATGATCAACTTCACACTCACAGTTCTTCTTCTCAGCTGTGTCGTAGTTAATAGTTATGGTAAGTTGAGTGAGTGAGTGAGTGTGAGTGTGAGTGTGAGTGTGTGTGTGTGTGTGTGTGTGTGTGTGTTGTTCCAGCCACAGCCAAGACAGTTCACGACCTATCTAGAACCTTCACAGATCATTGGTCCCAAACAATAGATGATCAATAATCTAAAACAATATTGTTAAAATTACGTACAGTACTTCCATCATTCCTAAACACAAAACTCACCAGATACAAGTTTTCATTCTGCTCAAAATTTCAACAAACTGAATTATCTTTCAGACTAAATGAAATGTCCATCTATAGCTTTTAATACTTAACATAACAGCTGAATTGACCATTAGACAAATTAATGATATCATGAACTACATTTAATACAGGTATTTCTTATTTAAGTGCAATATATATCCCCATAAAATATCCTTAATGGTATCTTTCATATTTAAGCAAACTTATTAACTTTTCAGGTTTAATAATGCTTACCTGTAGCTTGAGTCATTCACATGTCAGGTGAGTGAATAACCTATCAGCATTCAGAGCAGAATTCCAACAGCTTTCATTCACAGTTTAAGCATCTTATACACAGGTCAGGGATGTAAATGATTCCACGAACGACACCATTTGTAATGTACTGTAGTTTTATTTATGATTTATCTGAATAATAACCCTCTAATTGCTCACCTGAAGCTTAACCATTGTGAAATTATCTGAGGAGCCAGTCTTGGAGCGATCCATAAAGACTAAAATTGTGATGGTGTCATTTGTGGTCTTGGTGCCAACTATACCACCAACAGATAAACATTAAATTGTCAAAATATCATAATGTATCTAATTTGTTGTGTTTTTCTTTGGCAGCCGAATGTCAAGATCCCTTCATACAAATTGGGGAATCTTGTTACTATTTCTCCGACCTGCTACTAAGCTACCAAGAGGCTCGAAAGTACTGCCGGTCTCTGAGTGCCAACCATCGCGCAGACTTGGCAGTGTTCGACCAGATCGATTGCGACTACCATCACGTCTTCAGCCACATGCATCAGTATGGTACGCCTTTTATTATGTAAATACTGTACACACAGCCACACATACTTAAACAAAATACATATACAAACAAGTTAGTTACATGATCCACCAGTGAAGATGAAAATTTAATGTCAACAAAACATGAGCTTTTCTCTGTCAGTGTCACAGTTAGACCTGTTGATGATGTGTTTTGTCTTGGGTCAAGATGTGACCTACACAGTCGTCCACACCATTAATAACTTAGCCGCACCATTTGTTCACCATAAACAACCTAAACTCATATACAGTACAGTGGGTCCCCGACATATGTACAGCTTCACTTATGCATGAAGTCCCATATAATCATCACAAAAATCAGTTTCGACTTATGGCCTCCGGCCGCACTTGGCAGTTCAGCAACAACAACAAAGAGTCCACTGGTTCGTGCAGCCTTTTTCGTGTTTTACTCGGAACTTTGCTGCTCTGAATTTTACTTTTTACAAACCCTCATCACGACTGGTAACCATAAGAGTGGTGGTAGTAGCAGTGATGGTACACCTGCCAACAAGAGGCACTTTATAACACTTCAAATAAATCTGGACATTATAAAACCAAGCGAAAAGAGTGAGTCCAAATGATATTGTTAGGTGGCTGCAGCTAAACGGGTCCACCATTGGAACAATTCTTAAAGACAAAGTCAGAATTCATGAACATGTTAAGGGGTCAGCCCCAATGAAATCTACAATTATTACCAAGTGGAGGAGTTGGATATATTGTTGAAATGGAGAAACTTTTATCTGGTTCTAAAAATGTCAGCCTCCCCCCTCCTCAGGATACAAGAGAGCTAGAACAAAAGCAGGAACAGCCACACTAGTGAGTGAGGATAAGAAATGGGATGTTATTCGGCAGGCAAAAAATCTTAGCGAGGAGCGAGGCATTCCGGAATATATTCATACGCCCAGATCTCACAGTAAAACAGAGGGAACAGCACAAAAACTCCTGTGGTGCTTGAAGCAGAATAGGAGGAATTTGATGAGGAACAGGGATGGACTTGCATGGTTTACATACAAAGGGAAGGTAGTGGAAGCAAGAGAGCCAGCACAGAACAAGGGGACAGCGGGACACCCCCATCCACTCCACCTCCCCCCATCTCTGACCACACTCCACAAAATTATAAATATTTATCAAACGGTCCAGCTGCTGAGAAAGGAGGGAGCCGGAGTCACAACCAAGTTCAGAGACGTTACCGAGAACAAATTCTGGCTTGAATGTCATGTACACTAATACTGACACATTCCTTGATAAGAGAGAGGAGTTTGAAACACTACTGAAGGTACACCAACCAGATATAGTTGGAGTTGTAGAAATGTTGTACAAGAACAAGAGAATCAACCCGGAGGAATGTGAATTCAATACATGTAAAGACAGATATGACTTATTTATGTACCTTTCTCAAGAAACTTGCAAGAGGAGTGAGGTAATCTATGCCAGGCAAGACCTTAGAGCCAGCCAGGCGAGGGTACAGGGAGAGGATGTTTTAGAAGGATCCTAGTGGTGCAAAATTAAATTAAAGGGAGGGTACTTACTTATTGTCACATGTATCTACAGATCCCCAAACTGTAGCTTACCAAACCAAAGGAACTTAAGAGCCTTAATAGACAACGCAGCAATGCTCAACCCAAGCCATCTCCTTATCATGGGGGACTTTAACTTTGGCGACATCGACTGGAGAAATGAGTTCACGCCAAAGGACTTAAATAACCCTGCTACTCTTTTTGTAGAAACTCTGAGAGATAATTTTCTGTTCCAACATGTTAAAAACCCGGCACATTAGAGGGGAGCAAACACCCAAGTCACTAGACCTCATCATAACTAACGAAGAGGGCATGGTGGCCAAGCTGGAACATCCAGCCCCAGTTGGCACCAGTCACCACGTAATGCTGTCCTTCAGTTTTAACTGTTACTTGGTTCATGACAAAACCAGGTCAAGGGGCAAATAGTACAAGGGAAATTACAACAGGATGAGAGGTATCCACTGGCCTGACTTACTAAGGTATAAGAACGCAGACACTATGTTGAATATCATAGCAAGTAAAGTGACCCATTTGATCAAGAAATATATACCCAAGACCAAACCCAGTGTCTCCAGGAATACAAAGAGACCACTGCACATGAACAATGTGGTGGGAGACAAAGTTAAGAAGAAAACTTAGAAATTAGAGATGTGGATTAGGACAAATGATGAGCAGGACAAGAGACCCAGGAACCAAGCAAAGTCAGAGTGTAGAAGGGCTGAAAAAGAGTTCCACAGGCGGACTGCGAATGAGGTCAAGTCAAACCCAAAGGCATTTTACTGCTACGCAAATTCGAAATTAAAAACAAAAGTAGGTGTACCAGACCCGAGGCTTGAAGATGATAGCTACACAGATTGTGACCAGGACAAGGCAGAGGCGTTGAACAGTTTCTTTTCCTCTGTGTTCACAAGAAAGGATGTGAACAATCTTCCTGCAATTGAGGACAAATGGTTTCACACAGCGCTGACCCACATTGTGTTCTCAGAAGAGGTTATAAGAAATAAACTGTCAAGGCTAAAGGTTCATAAGAGTCCTGGCCCTGACATGGTGCATCCCAGAGTGCCAAGAGAGTTGTGCAACGAGCTTGCTGAGCCCCTGAAGATCCTGTTCTGTAAATGCCTCAATGAGCAATAGGTCCCCAGTGATTGGAAAGTGGCTTATGTGAGTCCTACTTTCAAGAAGGATGATCATCATCCCACAAATAACTATAGACCGGTGAGCCTGACCATAGCATGGAAAGTATTTGAGAGCATTATAAGAGATGCCATGATGCAACATCTACTACAAAACATCCTTGTAAAGGATAGCCAACACGGTTTTATGCCGGGGCTCTCCTGCTTAACACAATTACTAAAGGTACTGGATGTTTGGACCCAACTTCTGGAACAGGGAGGTAATATCAACAATATATACCTAGATTTTGCCAAGGCTTTTAACAGCATACCCCATGACAGGCTGAGAATCAAGCCGGAAGGGTACGGAATTCGGGGAAGTATCTTAGCCTGGATCGGTGACTTTCTGCATGACCGCAAGCAGTGTGTGTGGTGATTAATGGTATGAAATCGTTATGTGTACCCGTGACAAGCGGGGTACCACAAGGCAGTGTATTGGGTCCGCTGTTGTTTGTTTGTTTCATAAATGACATGCCTGACGTTGTACACTCCTCCATACAAATGTTTGCCGATGACGACAAGTTATTTAGAGAAATGAAGACCCAAGCAGACTGTGAAGAGGAGGAAAAAGATCTCTGTGAGCTTCAAGAATGGTCGAAGAAATGGCTGCTGAGATTCAATGTCACTAAGTGTAAGGAGGCGTATCATATGTCCTAATGGGATGAAGAAACTGTATTAATAGACTGAATGTGAGAAAGACCGAGGTGTGTATGTTGACAATGAGCTGAAGTTCTCGGGCCATTGTTAGAAGGTAAATCAGGCAAATAAATTATTGGGTCTTATAAGGTCGTTCAGATATCTAGACGGTCCGTCCCTCGTAACAATCTTCAGGAGTGAAGTGCTTCCCCATCTGGAGTACTGTCACCCCGTCTGGTCCCCGAGATACACCGGGGACTGTCAGTTGGTTGAAAATGTCCAAAGGAGGGCCACCAGACTGGTGCCTGCACTCTAGCTCCTCAGCTATCCACCGAGATTAAAATGCCTGAACTTGCCTAGCTTATACTACAGGTGGGCAAGGGGGACTTAATTGAGGTGTATAAACATCTCAAGGGGCTCTACTTAGTTGAGTGTCCATATCTTAAGCTGGCAGACGCTCGCCCCACAAGGGGTCACAGCTCAAGGTTGAAGAAGCCACAAGTCCAGATAACTGTGAGGGGTAACTTTTTTGGAGTGAAAGTTGTGAACTCTTGGAACAATCTGCCAGAGAGTGTTGTGACGGCACCGAGTGTGAGCTGTTTCAAGACCAGACTTGACCAACACTGGAGCAGGTTCAGGTACATTCAGGAGCCAGTGCATGACCAGTACTTGCCAACAGTGCGTAACAGAGACGTGACAAACCCAAGCGGCTAACGAGCAGATCAGTGAAGATAAAAATAATATGGACTGAGGACCAATGAGAAAGCCAGCTTCAGGGGTCAAGGTAAATACAGTAAAATTGTATTTTTTTACATTACAATACTGTACTTTACATTGTTTAACAGCACTTAATGTACAGTATGAGCATTATTTGTTATGTACGGGACATTTTAATTGTTTTGTATGGGCAGAGTTGTTCTTTAACTGAACCTAACTTATGGAATTAACACTGTTCTGACCTAGGAACAGATTGAGTTATGAACAGGAACCTTCTCATAAGCAAGGACTCCCTGAACACATTATATCTCAATAATTCTCTCTCTCTCTCTCACCAGAATTATACAATACTTACTGGATTGGCGGCACAGACCAAGAGGTTGACGGCTTCTGGATATGGGTAGATGGTCGACCCATAGACCTCAAGGCCTCCTACTGGAGTAAAGATGAGCCAGCAGTCAGTGATACAAATAACTGCCTTGTGATGTTCTCAAGGTCAGAGATTGTAACTAGAATACGACTTGAAGATTTAACCTGTTCCTATCCCCATTACTTTCTGTGTCAGCTAGATGTTCTTAGTGTTATATAAATGACACCAGCTGTAATACAAGACGTGGCTGGCATCATACAGTACACCAGTTATGTGCTATGGCCCCCTACTAAGGTATAACATAGTACAAACTGAATATTAAACTTCAGTAAATACCCTGAGTACCAGACACCTGAGTAATGACACGTCCGAATAACAACACAAATCTTGGAAAACTTTATTTAAAAATCCAAAGAAATATTTTGGTATCTTGCGGGTCATTGTTATTGTCATGGAGCGAAGAATTGGAAATTATTCCCTTTTACTTACTGGCTATTCTTAAATCAACCTATAAATGGACCCCAGCTTTTGAGAAATACCAAGTACAGTACAGGTATAATCCTAGACTTTTTTTTTTACGGGGATTAGCCCACCCGGGCACAGGTCACTGACCCACATCAGGGCCTGGGGGGTGAAAATTTAATAATAATAATAATAATAATAACAATAATAACAATAATAATAATAACAATAATAATAATAACAATAATAATAATAATAACAATAATAACAATAATAATAATAATAATAATAATAATAACAATAATAATAATAATAACAATAATAATAATAATAATAATATTAATAATGATAATAATAACAATAATAATAATAATAATAATAATAATAATAATAATAATAATAATAATGATCATAATAATAATAATAATAATAATAATAATAATTCAGATAAGTTTAATTTCTAATAAGAAATACAAAAATAAAAATAATAAAACAATAATAACAACAAAAACAACAACAACAACAATAATAATAATAATAAAGAAAAAAAAAAAAAAAGATCAACAGTGAGAAACAATATATGTATGTTGTGTTGTCAGTAGTAAGAGAAACAATTGAGACCCTGCAACTGTGTGTAAATGAGGCAGAAAGTCAGATCATCAACCTGGGACTTGGTCACATATGGCAGCAGGGTCTACCATTAGACTACACATTATGCCTCCAATATCTTCCCAGGTGGACAACACTAACATGTCTTGGCAGTGATTAGAAAGTAACTTATGTGAGTCCTGTCATCAAGAAGGGCGATCGACACTCCACGAACAACTATAGACCGGTGAGCCTGACCAGCATAATATGTAAAGTACTTGAGAGTATTATCAGAGATGCAGCGATGGAACATCTACTACGAAACAACCTTGTATAAGATTGTCAACACGGTTTTATGCCGGGACGCTCCTGCTTAACACAATTGCTCAAGGTATTGGATATTTGGACCCATACTCTGGAACAGTGTGGTAATATCAACAATACTGTATATACCTAGATTTTGCCAAGGCTTTCGACAGTGTACCCAACAAAAGGCTGAAAATCAAACTGGAAGGGTATGGAATTCAGGGAAATGTCCTAGCGTGGATAGAAGACTTTCTACATGACCGCAAGCAGTGTGTGGTGCTACACAGTACAGTACACATTAGACTACACAGTACAGTACACATTAGACTACACAGTACAGTACACATTAGACTACACAGTACAGTACACATTAGACTACACAGTACAGTACACATTAGACTACACAGTACAGTACACATTAGACTACACAGACTACAGTACAGTACATTAGACTACACAGTACAGTACACATTAGACTACACATACACATTAGACTTAGACACACAGTACAGTACACATTACAGTACACATAGACTACACAGTACAGTACACATTAGACTACACACAGTACACATTAGACACACATTAGTACTACACAGTACAGTACACATTAGACTACACAGTACAGTACACATTAGACTACACAGTACAGTACACATTAGACTACACAGTACAGTACACATTAGACTACACAGTACAGTACACATTAGACTACACAGTACAGTACACATTAGACTACACAGTACAGTACACATTAGACTACACAGTACAGTACACATTAGACTACACAGTACAGTACACATTAGACTACACAGTACAGTACACATTAGACTACACAGTACAGTACACATTAGACTACACAGTACACATTAGACTACACAGTACAGTACACATTAGACTACACAGTACAGTACACATTAGACTACACAGTACAGTACACATTAGACTACACAGTACAGTACACATTAGACTACACAGTACAGTACACATTAGACTACACAGTAGTACAGTACACATTAGACTACACAGTACAGTACACATTAGACTACACAGTACAGTACACATTAGACTGAGGTTTTCAAGTCACTATAGATGTACAAGAAGGAAAAAGAAGACAGAAACTATAGGGTTAATTAACATGCGCTGTTCACGGTGTTTATTTACTATGCACGGCTTGAAAAAGTAAACAAACTCGCGACTCTTCATGGACTGTTGCAAAGAACTAGACTAGACAATGCTGGCGAGGATCATCCTTCATGGTCAAACTGGATAACACCCTTCTCACATCTGTCCTGAGGTGGGGATTGAACCCAGGACACAATAGTCAGATACAGACATTACTGCTCTACCACCACCTTACTTATCCTCTTTGCCATTTTTCCTCTTGTCATATAACCTTATCAGTTCAAACCACACACTCACACCCTCACCTACACCCTTCTCTTTCTATCATACCAACTTTACACCCCTGACGTGACCTCTGAAGTGACTCGCGTTCAGTGAAGGAACCCCACAGCAGCACTACCACCACCACCACCACCACAAGAGGGTCTCCAACACAGCAGCAGACAAGTGTTCTAACTCACCAACACACAATGGAGTTAATGTACTAAATAATACACTATACTACACCATGTACACACCCTACTGATGCAATAAGAACTCACCACCAAAAGGCACTATGATATATCTTAGGTATAATTTTAATGCACAAATGACCGATCACCTCTCATCCTCCTGCTGTATGAACCCTGGGATTCAGACTCATGAATCTGAAGCATCAGTGGAGAAAATAATGTATGTGTCTACTGCTTCAGATTCACAAGTCTGAATCTTAGGGTTTGTGGACCAGCAGCAGGAGAGGCAACATGGTATATCACTATAACTATACATGGCTATTAACAACAAGACAACGCCCACCCACGCCAACGATTAGAGTACGACTTTGATACTGGTGTATGTGATGTTCAAAAATACATACAACTCAACTGTACTTTTTAAAGGATAAAGAAATCACATACTGTAGTAATGATTAGTGTAATACAAATTCTACATACAACATATTGTAGTATTAATTAGACCATTATAACCAACAAACTACTGAACCTGATAATGGAATTCACATGCCTAGGACAGCCAACAGGACATGGTGTTAGCAGGTGTTCAAGAGGTCTAAATACACTATTGAAGGGCTTATGGTATTAAAAGCCTTAAAATACAGTACAGTGCTACATAAATAGATAACTAAAACACAATGTAATAATTAGTATAATACACACTACAGCAAAATACAGGACACAATAGAAAAATACAAAAACTAAAGAAAAACACAACATTACAAGTAAGAAATTAATTAAAAACACAACAAGAACGTCTACAATACTTCAAAAAATACAGAAAAATACAGTGCTACATGTATGGCTGAGTCAAGTTACAGTCTGAAACATCAATCTTGAATTTCAACTTGTGGGGTAAAATAGTCATACTCTTCTGTAATGAGATTTTGTACTGTATTAATGTATTTATCTTTATAATGTGTTTTGATTCTACCATTGAAAGTACAGTACTATTACTTTTAAGGGTGGTGGTAAGGTATGGGTTAGTGGTAGTGGTGGGGGCAAGGGCTTGTGATGGGGCATGGGTTGGTTGTAGTGATGATGGTGGTGGGGCATGGGTTGGTTGTAGGGATGACGGCGGCATGTCAGCAGGGAAGACGGCACGGGCCGGTAGCAAAGGTGGTGGTGGTGGGTACGGCCAATGGCAGAAGTGATGTGGAAGGCCGGCCGGCGACGACGGTGAAATACGCAATGGGCAGGTGCGTAGGGCATGGGTTGTAGTAGTGATGGGGCATGGGTTGGCCGCTGTAGGGATGATGGTGGTGGGGCATGGGTTGGTTGTAGTGATGATGGTGGTGGGCATGGGTTGGTTGTAGCAGTGCGGGGGCATGGGCCGGCCAGCAGCAGCGTGCACGTTGGTAGTGGCGGGCATGGGCTGGTTGTAGTAGTAGTGGTGGGGCATGGGCTGGCCGTAGTAGTGGTGGGGCATGGGTTGCTGTAGTAGCGCATGGGTTGCCGGCAGCAAAGGGGTTGGTCGTGTGCAGCAGGGGCATGGGTTGGTTGTAGTAGTAGTGGTGGTGGGGCATGGGTTGGTTATAGTAGTGGTGGGGCATGGGTTGGTTGTAGTGATGATGGTGGTATGGGTTTGTCATATTAGTGGTGGAGTGTGGGTTGGTGATAGTGAGTTTAATCCTTCTCCATCCATACTTGTATACCTGCACTGTCTACATACATGCTGAATCAATGAAAATATATATACAGCTATATGACAATTACATTTACTAAACAACTATATATATACTAAATCAATTCCCTGGACTAGCAAAGTTTGTTCTTCAAAATCCTGTAATATAGTAAAATACATAATAGCAACACTTATTATCATTTCAAAATACAGTACTGTAATCTTAACTATATTGAACACAAGTGAGGTGTCAGAGATGCTAAGTGGTGTCGTGTATCTCAAATTTTTAACCCTGATCCTCGGTGGTACACAATATATATGGCAACTCATGGGGTTGTTGTGGTAAGTATTTCTTCTGAGTGAGATCGCTGAAGTTGATTCTGTGGGTCACATGAAGTTTACACACAACTGTTTATTTTTACCTTCAGATTAACCTCCCACAAACTATTTGAGTGAGGGGGAACAGGTAATGTTAGGGTAGGGTATTTTGGTGTTCGGTTAGGTTGGGTTAGGTTAGGTAAGGATAGGTTATTTTTGTGTTAGGTTAGGTTGGGTTAGGTTAGGTAAGATGTATTTTTTGTGTTAGGTTAAAGTTTAGGTTAGTTTAGGGTGAATAATCTTCCGATGATATAAACTGAGGTGTCCAATCTTCGGTTGATCCTCCCCTTTGTTTGGTTCTTGATCGCACGGTACATCCTCTGACAACTAACTACATCCTCTGAGCCAACTAACTTCTACATCCTCTGAGACAACTAACTACTACATCCTCTGAGCCAACTAACTTCTACATCCTCTGAGCCAACTAACTTCTACATCCTCTGAGACAACTAACTTCTACATCCTCTGAGCCAACTAACTTCTACATCCTCTGAGACAACTAACTACAGACAACAGTGACTATCATACTCACGTGATAACCCTGACACGACCACACACCGAGGTACTGGATATCACAACGCACAGTCCCTCAAGTTGTGTACGCATCTTAAAACCAACATCAGCAACTCCTATCCCTTAATAAAGACGATCCTGGGTCTCACATGCATCAACCTTGACGCTGTTATGTGTGGTGGGTTGACTGTAGGTGGCATTGTTTCTGTTCCTGTAGACGAGGATGACGACCCGAGCCACAAGCATGATGGACGATGCCGCTATGATAGTTACCATTAGGGCGCTTACTTCCGTGCTGACCGAATCCTTCTGTTCCACGTACACTCCCACGATCGCCCACAGCAGCACTGAAAAGAGTTAGTTTATCGGTAAGATTGAGAAGAAACAGGGCAAAAACAACAGAGAGGAGAAAGACGGAAAGAAAATAACAGGGAGAGAGATAACAGGGAAGAAATGAAGGTGTAAGAGAGAAAAAGATGAATGAAGGAAGAATGAGTGAAGAAAAGTAGATAGAGAGAAAGAGGGAGATATGAAGAATGAGAGACAGAGCAAGAAAACTACACTACATACAGTACATCTAGACAGAGTACACTCACTCTAAGCATGTACTCTTAAGATCCTTAAGTACGGTACGTACTCTAGACAACTCTAGGACGGTACTCTAATAGCAAAATACAACAACTATGTGGATCTACTATTAAAATAAAACAGAAATGAACCTAAAAAAAATTGGATCACATGAAGATTAACCACCCTAATGCTAAGAGAGACCTTACCTATGTAGTGAGTGAGCAGAGGGTTGGCGAACACCGTGAAGACAGCGTTCTCCAGGATAAACCAAAAGATGAAACTCACCAACAGGAAGATAAGAACACCCAGACAGACTCCATTACTATCCACCTTAACCTGTAAAAAAATAAAAAAAAAATAAATAAAAAAGTAATTGAAAAAAAATAAATAAATAAAAAATAATAATGATCGCAATCACCTAAACCGCAAAGTATTGTGATTGTAATTGAAACCACAAACGAGTACATTTGAACTTTTAACCTCAGTGGATCCACCTGAAGATTACCCCCCCCGGCCCTTTTTTTAATTTAGGTACTGTAGTTTAAATGCACTTTACTGTATTCTTGAACTGCTATACACTTTTTTAATTGTAAATATCCGCCACTTTTGTAAATTTAAAAAAAATGGTGTTTTTAATTTGGGGTTTAATACATTTGTTTTTTAATTTCTTCAAAGTTTAGAAAATTATTAAAGTGCTTTACCAAATAACAAAGTTTAATCGCCACCCCGGGACAGACATGACACAGTGACTACCTAATGCCACAGGTTTTTCTCCAGGTACTAACTCCAGACAATAAATTTCATCATAAACTAACAAAAACAGACCAACAGCCCGAACGATAATTAAAATAACTAGCGAAAAAAATGCTGAATATGAATAAAATAAAATCTATCCCACTAACCTCATACATAAAGAAGATTGTGACATTGAGAAGTGCAGCAATAATGGTCCAGGTGACGTACAGCCCCATACCATTGATGACTAAAATCCCGGACCAAAAATGGAACTTGGATTTTTGATAGAGACTCGACGCGACTCTGGCAAAGCTGAAGTGGAGCAGAAAGAACGAGTTATGGTGCAACTCTGACGGGAAATGGCAGACCTTGTGAAGATTAGCCGCCCCTTATTATTAGACTTGATTGTACACCCTTGACGCTAATACCTCGGGGGGTTGGTTAGGTTAGGTTGGGGTCAGGATAGGTTTAGTGTTAGGTTAATTTATACAGTACAGGGGGGAGGTATTGGTTAAAATAGGGTAAGTCAGGTTAGGGTTAAGTTAATTTATACAGTATTAGTTTATATTTGGATAAGTTAGGTCAGGTTACTTTAGTGTTATGTTTGATGAGGTTAAGTTATGTTAGCATTAAGTTAGGTTGGGCCATGTTAGCATAAGGTTAGGTTAGCATTAGGTTAAGTTAGGTCCACATATGGTTAGGTTAGCATAAGGTTAAGTTAGGTCCATATATGGTTAGGTTAGCATAAGGTTAGGTTAGCATAAGGTTAGGTTAGCATTAGGTTAAGTTAGGTCCATATATGGTTAGGTTAGCATAAGGTTAGGTTAGCATTAGGTTAAGTTAGGTCCATATATGGTTAGGTTAGCATAAGGTTAGGTTAGCATTAGGTTAAGTTAGGACCACATATGGTTAGGTTAGCATTAGGTATGAGTAACTTAAGCTAACAATGGGGTAGTTAACCTTAAGGTGAAATCAACTGGGGTGCTTATTCTTCCCATAAACCAACATAACTCCTTTAAAAAACTCTTCCTCATACGGCCTTATAATAACTTCACTATATTCCCACATTATTATAAACACAACCAAACTACATCACTTTATACCCTCACCTGTAAGCACTTAGGGATATTGCAATGATATTTGTGACGGCGACAAGTAAGAGGATGATGAATGAGGCTGTGGCATTGACAGCATCCCAGGCAAAGAGCCATCCGACGTTAAGGATGAGATTGACGGCCAGCACCAGCATGAACGAGAACGATACAGCACCACCATGCTTCCAAGCCTTCACTCCATCCACTCTCAATAACAGCAAACTGATGGCTACACGAAAATGATGATAAAAGCAAAATTAATCAAGAAATTTATCAAGTATCTACGGTGGTTATATTATTTAATTTACTTTAGCGTCTTTGCCATTGTTAACCACTTGAGCAGTTGTGTCAATGTTATGCACTGTTGGCAAGTACAGTAGAAGACTAGGCATGTACTGATTCTAGAATGTATCTGTACCAGTGCCAGTGTTTTATATAATAACAATAATAATAATAATGATAATAACAATAATACTAACAATAATAATACGAACAATAATAATAACAATAAAAAAAATGACTTCAATAACATCCTTACAAACTCAATCACTGTAACACACGTGAACCGAACCTAACCTAACCTAACCTAACCTAACCTATGTACACAATAGTTATGACAATTAACAAGTATAAACACCTCAAACAAATTTAACCACTGAATAACAAATACCCAGAGTCTTAATAAAACTAATAATTTATCCCTATTTGGTAAAAACAGTAGTTACATTGTTAGGTCTAATCTGATAATGATCCCAATTTTCCATATGATAATTATAGTACATTTACTTTTATATACTGTAAAACCTTCAAATAAAACTATCTCCATATAATCCGTTAGATGGAGGTCCCACATCTAACGCACTCTTGATATAACAGACTTTCCTCCCTATACTGTTCATTAGATGGAGGTCCCACATCTAACGCACTCTCATAACACATCAAATATACATATCAGACAACGCACCATAAATTACAATGAGGACGAGGGCGGTGTATATAATGGACCATATAATGAAGGTGTATCCTGCTGGGGTGATGCAGGTGAACAACTGGTTGGAGACATCACCTGTAGACTGACTGAAGGGCGCTGAGGAGAGGAAACACGTCTTAGGGTTGGTTCTTCATTATGAGTTACTAATTGGTTAAAAATATGAAAGATGTAAAAAAAATATGAAAGATGTAAAAAAATATGAGATGTAAAAAAATATGAGATGTAAAAAATATGAAAGATGTTGACTATATGAATATTAATATGAAAAACTTTAATATAAAACACAGTATAGTTAATATATTTCTGCTTCAGGTATAAAAGGGAAATTAGATATTAAAATTTATCTACAGTATATAATTATACAGGTACATATAATTCAGTATCCTAAGTTAATACTGTATATACATTATTTAGGGTCAAGATTGGCAGGGTAGGAAGGACCATACGTCAATAATTATACATTTTCCTGAACTTTCAATATCACCATTATATTTACCATGGAAAAATGCCTAAATCGTCTGAGTGTTTGTGAAATATTTACCCATAAAAGCTTTAAAAAGAATATGTTAACTTTGAACCTCACAAAATAATATTTCACCGATGCATTGTGACACGACCGCACCAACATAACCAAAGAAACTTGCTTAACCTTATTTAAATTCCTAGCCGGGAGCTTCCATACCCGCCAGCATATTATATGATATGGTATAATTGTACGTATTTTGTGGACATGAGACAAGCCACTCGGACCAGCTGTACTATTTTATTGCCACGAGTACAAGCCCGGGCGCCTCACTATCTACCAAACGAAATATTTTCCCAAAAAATGATTATCATATCTGAACTCAGCGATGAAATATAGTAAGAAAAATCCATCAACACATTGTTTGTCTACCTGTATTGTCTCTACACATTGTTTGTCTACCTGTATTTGCTCGAAACAAGGCTAACAAAGTACTTGGGTTCATACAAAGGAGTGTTAGTTACAAGACTAGCGAGGTCATCCTAAAACTATATCTTACACGTGTGAGACCTCACTTGGATTATGCAGTTCAGTTCTGGTCACCGTACTACACAATGGATATAGAATCCCTAGAAAGAATTCAGAGGAGAATGACAAGACTAATCCCAGGTTTTAGGAAACTTGAGTACAGAGACAGGTTAAAGCATCTTACTTTGCACTCCCTCAAGAGACGTAGAGTGAGGGGCGATATGATCGAAGTGTATAAATGGAAGTCAGGTCTAAATAAAAGTGATAAAACAAAGGTACTCAAACTATCCAACCAGGAGCGAACTCGGAGCAATGTTTTTAAATTAGACAAATTTAGATTTAGGCGTGAAATAGGTAAACACTGGTTTGGAAACAGAGTAGTGGATGAGTGGAACAAGTTACCAAATATCATCATTAACTCGAATACGCTGGATAGCTTCAAACATACAGTAGGTTGGATGGTTATATGAGCGATAGGGGTTGGGTGTAAATGGGAACTGCCCAGTATGGGCCAATAGGCCCGCTGCAGTTTCCTGCATTCTTATTGTTTGTCTACCCAGTACATTGTTTGTTACCTGCAGTGTCTACATATATTATTTGTCTACATGTGTCCAGGACACAGGGAAAGCCTACCACTCACTGTTTACTGTAACTGCGTCTACACACAAGTCGAACCAAACCAAACTTTCATGACGATTTACCTGAATAAAACTGAACACAAATACATTACAAATTAACAGTAGACATAAGAGACCCTCAGATCATACTTACAAGCGCCAGGACCAGCTAGACCATTTAAAACTACAGTTATGATTAATACAACTGCCAAAAATATGGTGACCAGGATTCGGCTGATTTCCTCCGGTCGTCCGCCATGATGCTGCGAAGACAAATAGATTCACTAACTTTTGGGAGTTATTTTGAGATTGATAACTATAATAAGGGATATAATTTAAGATTTTTAATTATAATACGAAATTTATTTGAAGTTTTTAATAATAAGAAGGAAATAAAGTATAATATAATAAGAGATATAATTTAACCTGGGTAACTTTAATAAACCCGCATATAATGAACAACAGGAAGCACTATATTCGAAGTTTATTAACAACAATAATGTATATAATTTAAGCTTATCACTAAGACTAAGGTATACAATCTAAAGCTTATTAAGTTTATCAGCCAATCACAAAGGCTCAACACCACATATCTGTTGCCTGAACTAACAACAAGACACCCGGGAACCAGCTTAATAAGAACATACGAACATAAGGAGTCTGCAATAGGCCGGTTAACAGAATTTAAATTTAACCTAACATACTATCTTTTTTATATATGGTCTCCAGTCTCCCCCAATAGCCATACCTTCGCCACCATTACCACCACCTGCACTGACCATCACCTCTAACTGAGCGTGATCATCATTATTTAATCTGAGTTATCAGTATGGTATTTTTGAGGGGGCTTTAAGCAACGTGTTATTGATATCAGGTCACTTACTAAGGTCAGGTCACCCTCTGTGTCTCCGGCCACTCCTAGATGCCCTAGTTATTTCATCCCCAAATAAATTATCTGGTCAATTTATAGTCAAGGGTATAATTCGATATATTTTTTGTTGCTAATTATAAGTTCAGACAAAAATAAAACGATTTTCACCTATGACACTTTTGACGCATTTTACCCATTACTGAATTATATTGTAAATTAGACTTCATTCTTAACTAAATTCAATGTAAAATAATGAAATTTAAATTTTTATGACCTAATAATTACCAAACTAAGCTAACTTTTGTTCGCCATCTGAAACCTTCACAAATTTCTGAGGGTCCGGCTGTAGTATACTGGTTCCTTGTTGTTAATGCTTGTGGACAAAAGGTATGGACCGACACAACTCGTCCTGCTGCTAATGATAAGTTCAAACAAAAACCGTTATATCGGGAGTTTAAGATCAGAAAACTACAAGAAAATCAACCAACCAAATTCCGGATTGTTTTTTCATCACCAATAAGAGTTTAGACAATTACTTCCAGAATATTATTAGGCAGATAAAAGTTTTACCGTATATAGAATTAAAACAGGGTACTTGTAAGCCCGGACCTACGGCCTAGAAAACAGTGCGTTAATGTTCGAAATAAGGCAAACAGAGTATTGGGTTTTATATCTAGAAGTGTAAGTAACAAGAGTGCAGAGGTCTTATTGCAACTATATCTTGCGCTAGTTAGGCCGCACCTAGATTATGCGGTTCAGTTCTGGTGCCCTTATTATAGAATGGATATCAATTCACTAGAGTCGGTGCAGCAAAGAATGACGAAAATGATTCAGGGACTTAGAAACCTTCCATATCAGGATAGGTTAAAGAAACTTAACTTGTATTCCCTAGAAAGACGAAGAGTGCGGGGAGATATGATAGAAGTATTTAAGTGGGTGAAAGGAATCAATAAAGGGGATATAGATAAAGTTCTTATAATATCCGAGCAGGATAGGACTCGGAGCAACGGATTCAAGTTGGATAAGTTTAGGTTTAGGAGGGAGATAGGAAGAAACTGGTTCACAAATAGGGTGGTGGACGAGTGGAACAAGCTTAGCAACTTTGTAGTAAGTGCTGGAACACTGGACAGTTTCAAAAGTAGGCTGGATAGATTCATGGATGATAGAGAGTGGTAGTAACTCTCGACAGGAGCTGCCATGCACAGGCCAACCGGCCTATTGCAGACTCCTTATTTTCTTATGTTCTTATAAGAAAAACAAAGAGACAATATAAAGTTAAAATTAAATTAAAAATAGGACATATAACTAAATCTAATAGACAGATAAATGGCAAACTAGTTTAATGTGTGGAAAGTGTAAAATTCTAGGACACGAGAAATGAAATCAGGTCAACGTAGAAATAGATGAATCAGATTATGAAAACGATTTAGTGACAATGATAAGCAGTGGAAGGGGGGGGGGGGTCACGCTCAGTTGAGATTGGTGATGATAACGGTAATTATGTGAGCGATGGAAGCCCTTGGTGTAATGGTCAGCATGCTCGATTCGCAAGCAAGTAAACCCGGGTTCAATCCCCTACCAGAACAAGTGGTGGTAGTAGTGGCTATAATTTGTAGTTTAAACGACACCAAAATAACATTAACGAAGGTCCCCTTAAAACTACGACAGGAGAAATGACTGATGATGAGTTAGAAATGTGTAGTACGTTAAATAGTCATTTTCGCTCCGTATTCACAAATGAAAACCTAGTACAGTTTCCAGAAGTTCATAAGGTATATAACGACAGTATCGAAAATATGTTGATGAATATCAATATTACTAGTAACGATGTGCTTAAAGAAATTAACAAACTGAAGCCTCATAAATCGCCTGGTCCAGACGAGGTATATGCTAGAATATTAAAAGAATGTAGAGATGAGTTGAGTAATCCGTTAGCAGTTTTATTTAATAAGTCATTAGAATCGGGCCTAGTGCCAGTAGCTTGGAAACTTGCAAATGTCGTTCCGATTTTCAAAAAAGGTGATAAATCAATTGCATCAAATTACCGTCCCATTAGTCTCACGTCAATCATAGGCAAGTTGCTAGAGTCAATTATTGCTACGAAAATCAGAAGCCACCTTGAAACATTCAACTTAATTCATTCTTCTCAGCACTGGTTCACCCAGGGACGTTCTTGTCTCACAAATTTGCTTAGCTTTTTCTCAGAAGTATATGAAGGGGTAGATAATGATAAGTCATATGATATAATTTATTTAGATTTCAGTAAAGCATTCGATAGAGTCCCTCATGAGAGATTAAGGAAGGTAAAAGCACATGGAATAGGTGGATCATTATTAAAATGGATTAGGTCATGGTTAATTGGTAGGAAACAAAGAGTCAGCATAAATGGATTTAAGTCAGACTGGGGTGCGGTCAAAAGCGGAGTTCCCCAGGGATCTGTATTAGGCCCTCTGCTGTTTGTTATATTCATTAATGATCTTGATTTAGGTATAACTAGTAGGATTAGTAAATTTGCAGATGATACCAAAATGGGGAGAGTGATAAATTCAGACAGTGACTTTGAACACCTTCAAAGAGATCTAGATACCTTACATGAGTGGTCAGTAGACTGGCAAATAATTTTAATACTGATAAATGCAAGGTACTACAGATAGGGAAGACGAATACAAACGTTAAGTATAAACTAGGTAACACGGAAATAGAAAACTCAGATTGTGAAAAGGATCTAGGTGTATTTGTTAGCAACGACTTGAAACCTAGAAAACAATGCATTAGCGTTCGCAACAAGGCAAACAGGATTCTTGGGTTCATATCTAGGAGTGTGAGTAACAGAACTGCTGACGTTATCTTGAAACTTGACCTAGCATTATGCGGTTCAGTTCTGGTGTCCTTATTATAGAATGGACATAGATTCTTTGGAGAGAGTACAAAGAAGAATGACAAAAATGATCCATAATATTAGAAACCTTCCATATGAAGAAAGACTGAAAAGCTTAGGCTTGCATTCATTAGAGAGACGTAGAGTTAGGGGAGATATGATAGAGGTGTTCAAGTGGGTAAGTGGGATTAACAAGGGTAAAATGGAAGATGTTCTGAAGCTCAGTTATAACGAAATAACTAGAACAAATGGCTTTAAATTAGATAAATTCCGATTCAGAAAGGATATAGGCAAGCACTGGTTTGGTAATAGAGTTGTGGATATGTGGAATAGGCTACCGAGTGCTATAGTAGGATCGGGGACGCTTGGGAGCTTCAAGACGAAGTTGGATAGGCACATGGAAGTGCTGGGATGGGTGTGAAAGGGATCTGCCCTGTATGGGCCAGTCGGCCTCCTGCAGTATCCCACTTTCTTATGTTCTTATAATATTAGCCTGACGTGACAACATTTAACTTACTCTAAAACTGACTTAATAAAAACTTAATGAACCTTAATCTATATAACCATAACTTGATATTAACCTAACTTAGCCTGACTTTAACCTAACTTTACCTGACGTAGCCTTAGTCTAACAAAACACTGACCTAATATTAACCTAATATCTAAACCTGAACTGGAGACCGGATAATTGCTATACTCACATATTTAAATTATGATGAACATATAATGAATCACCTGAAGATTAACCACCCTAACCTAATATATAACAAAATAGTTAAGTAAATTATTCAGTTATAGTTAATCTTGTTAAAAATGGGAATGCAGTACTTACCTGAGAGTTAATTTCCATATTTTGAATTTTCTAATACGTGTTTTTTATAGTAATTGCTATATGTCGCAACTTTCTGCTATAGTCTCTACAAGTGCAAGGATGAGAGCAGCGACGACCCTCTCACTGCGACGCGTGTGGTGGTACTGAACGAGACTGGCCCTCGCCATGCACCTCACCTCTACTACTCCAACAAAGGCTAGTAAGTTACGCAAGTTATAGCCACCGTCGTTACTTTCGGACAAAAATACCACAGTTACATAACCATTATTTACCTATTAACGTTAAAAAAACAATTCCTACAATAAATATTTAACATAATAATGTTGAGTCAAATTACCGATGTGAAAAGATTATGGCTAAATATGTGCTCTGTAGTTATAAATAATAAATGTTTAATTGGCGTATGACAACTGAGGCGATAGTAAACACTGTTCGAATGCTGTGGTAATGATTTGTATTGGAGATAATCATGTTATACAAGTCTTTACTTATCTCCTTTTAAGTAATTTAAAGCAGTTTATTGCGCAATAATCATTCTTCATATTGATAACGGGACGTAAAATACAGGTAAAAATAAATAACACTAACCTACTTATAAGCGTTTATAAGTAAAATTACACGCAATATGCCGACTTAGATGCCAGGAATAACCGAAGCATCAAATTAACACACACTAACATACTTTATCCCAATTACTACTACAAAACCCTTTTAAAACACGACACTTTGCCGTTATAAGTGTACTACAACGTTAATTAATTCTTTATAGATGTTGTGTAAGGTGGAGGAAGAGACGACTGTTTACCATGGCGACAGGTAAACAGACGGAGGGGAAATTCACATCATCAATTCCCTGGTATATATGAACCCTTTTATTCTCTTCGCCGCTTGGGCAGTCGGTCACGTCTCTGTTAAGCGCTGTGGCAAATAGGTGGCCGGTAATAAAGTCACAGGAAAAAAAGTCACAGAAAAAGTCACAATTTTGGCTAGGAAAAAAGTCACAGGAAAAAAAGTCAATTAATTTATGGTGGCCGGTAATAAAGGTTAGGTTAGGTTACCATCAGTTCTGCATATTCCTTTACTGAAACTGATTGACATATTAATCTTAAAAAATGTAAGAATTCGATAGTTAACTTTTCTTTTTTTCCTGTGACTTTTTTTCTGTGACTTTTTTACCTGTGACTTTTTTCCTGTGACTTTTTTCTGTGACTTTTTTACCTAGATTCGGCAAATACTGGGCATGAACTGGTTCCTGAATCGAGTATATAATTCCCTGGTATTCTACGAGGATATATAACGACATTTCCCTGATATATATGAAGTCTACAAGTATATATAACGATTATTATAATTGGTGTACTGTATATTCCTGTAACTTTAGCATTTAAGATTAATTTGTGGACTTTTATATATCATCGTATGCTATAAATTATACAGAATCATATACAATTGCTATATTAGTAAGAAAACCTATATAGGAATTCGAATTGACGGTTTTAATAGGATATTCCTTAAGAAATATCAACATGCAATACATAGCTGGGATTACTTGAAGAATCTCCACCTTAGCTGAAGATTAACCATCCTAACCTAACCTAACCAAATAGTGTTAAATTGGTTAATCTTCACGTGAAATAAGCTGGGGTGGTTATTCTTCAGGTGACTCCCTTGGATGTACCTCTACAGTATTAGTAAGTGATATTGATTTCGTATACAGTCTCTCTCCATCATGTACATTAGTCTTGGTGACCCATTTTCTGTGAGAGAGATCTTAAAAACAACTTAAATCAAAATAAAATACAGAAAACATATAAATTTGATACTTACATAATCTGTGGTATTGTGAGCCTCCCGAAGTACCGGATGTTAGGGTGTATTAGAGGAACAACTTTACCTACACACATTTCTTGTTAATTTCAAGTGTTTATTCCGTCATAACACACCAAAGACAAGTGCTTGTAGTAATAAACGGTGTAAAGCATTTTTCCGCTTTCCTTATGCAGATCAGTAATGCTTATGTCATCAAAGTCCAATCAAAATACAGTTGGAAATAGTGTAGTTTAATTCAGTATCAGTTTCTGTTGTATGAACTATGTCTGGTACTATGGCATTACAGTTATCAAATTGAAACATAAGAAACACAAATTTAGAACACTGGAGCCATGGAAAGAAAGATTTAACTTGTTTTGTCTCTTCCCGCCATTTTCACGTCAGATCAACTTGACTAAAATCTTCACTTTCTTGCTCACTATCGTCTAGCAACACCATCCAGGGACGGCTTCATGATAAATTCCTCTTGGTCACTATACACAGTCATCTTGCTCACCAAACAATGCTTTGCTTATCTCGTGGGGGAAGAATAAACGTATTATACACTGATCTGCTGCCCTGCATTGTCGCCGTATACAGGGAACAGGTGTCGGCATAACGTCACTCAGCATGATTTCTTGAAGGCGGGAAAATAAAGCCATTAATTGAAGACTAATACAATGATAACAACAACAATAAGAATAAAAATATGAAAAAATCCTACTATTACTAATAATAATAATAATAATAATAATGTTTCAGAAAGACCATAAGCCGCACCTATATCTAAAACGACTAAAACTATTTCTATAACAATACCTAAAATATACTACTGGACAAATACAAATAAAAAATTTCCTCATTTAAGCTTTATTTCCAAATACAAGAATCATAAATGAATACTTACACTTAGTGCTTCACAATGTCTCTTAACGTGTACAAAAATGTCTTAATGTCTACAGAAGTGTCTACATGTATACAAGTACAAATGTCTGGTTATATGTACACAAATATATGTTTATGTGTACACGAATGTCTGTTTAAAGCTTTATAAATATCTGTTTACGTGTATACAAGTGTTTACGTGTATAAAAAATTGTGTACTCAAAAATGTCCGCTTACATGATGCTTGTTTTATTGCTTACAAATATCTGTTTACGTGGTCTAATTTTGATTATATTGAACATGAATGAAAAAAATCTCCCTCAAATAGACTAGTCGTCCCAACCATAGAAACGTACCAATAATTTACCCTTCCCATACCATAGAAAACGTACTAATAATATACTCTATTAGGGTAACCATCGATAAAAACAGCCATCGGAAAAGACCGCCCCCGATTACTACAGAAAAACCAATTCATCTATGGGCTTTAACTTTCCGATGACCTGAATAATTATTTGTCTTCATTGGTATTTCAACGTTGAAATTAAGGCAATTTATCTTGTAAATGAAAAGAGTTGAGGCTGTATATTATCGCTTGGTTTAGATATTGTTGAAAGGATTTTGTTTAGCAAATTTTGATTCGATCCGTATTGAGAGAGAGAGATGGTTGGATAGCTGGATAGTTAGACAAACAGGAACTCACAGTAAAAAAAAAAAGGCAACTCTTCGCAATTAATCTCTCAGTTTAAGGGATTTTCTTATTCAAATGCCCTTCAACGTTCACAAATGTCCATAAATGTTCATTAGTTCCACAAATGTCCAAAAAGTCCACATATGTCCATATTATATATATGGGTGACCATTAATTATTCACATATGTTTATAAATATCAATGACTATCCCCAAATGTCCATAATTGTCCTAAAATGTCTATTGATGTCCTTATGTGGTGATTACAAAACAGTACAACTACAGTACACAAAATGTACTAATTAATGTGTTTACTCTACAAAGAATTACTTAACACTACAATACTCACGTCAACACTACAATACGTACTTAACAATTACAATAGTTAGGTGTTGACACTACAATAATCACTTTACACTATAATAGGCATTTAATCTTGTAATACAACCTTTGGTATAATCTATTTGTCCATATAATTCAGTCTCTAATACACAACACTGATTTAATCTATAGTTATATATATATATATGTATATTGTGCGTTTAAAACAGGGTTACATACAATTGAACAATTTATATGCTTATGTCAATCAGATTTGGATAGGAAATCGGCTTTGAGCGATATCCGATAGAAAGGATTATGTAAACCATTCAGATTTTTAATGGATGGTCAAGATTACTCAGATTTCAAAAGTGTTAGACAATAACAATTCTCTAAATCACGGCTATCTCAAAATCTGATTGGTTAAGCCTGTTACCTCAAATCTGATTGGCTAAGCCTGCAACCTTAAATCTGATTGGCTAACGTAATGTAGCCCAAAATCTGAACTTTCAAAATCGGTAGCCCAAAACTCTGATCCATTGTAGTGAAAAAATCTTACCCTCTAAATCTCTAGCCAAAAATCGGAACGTCAAAATCCCTAACCCAAAATCTGAACTTCAAAATCGGCAGTTCCAATTCTAATCATCACTGTCTATAGCCAAAAATCTGAACTCCTAAATCTCTAGCCAAAATCTGACCCTTAATATCGGCATTCAAAAATCTGAAAGCCTATCGTTACAATAAAAAAAAGCGATTTTCCACAACCACAGACCAAAATCTGAACGTCAGCACTCGCAGCTAAAATCTCAGACAAAACTACTAGAAAATCTGGTCTAAAAAATCTGGTTACCTCTCGCAGGCCAAAATCTGGAAACTAGCACCACTAACACCAAACCCCAAAGTTAACACCACTCAAAATCTGGATGTCAACAAGCAGTATATGGCCCAAAATCTATCAGCATATTGAGCCCAAAATCTGAACACTGACTCCAACAACCCAAAATCTGGATAGTAAATCAAATCGTCAAAAATCTGGTCAATCAAAATACCAACCCAGAAATCCCAATGTAAAAAACAAAATCTGTATAATCACAAATGGCCCAAAATCTGTACCCAGATTTTTGGAAGCGTCGTAATACATAAGAAACAAGATATCTATAGAATTGACCAATATTAATTATAATGTTAGATGAAAATTGACCCATATATTCCACATAATCTGTATCGTGGGATTAAATCTGTCTGGTGATTAAATTTGTATCTTAGGATTAAATCTGTATCTAGGGATTAATGGCAAAATCCTTGGGAGATTACAAGGACAAATGCAGGAATCAGGATGGGTGAAACTAGTCTAAAATCCTATTGAATTTCACTCTTGATAGATGCTTGTGAGGCTGAGATACCGTTACCTCTCAGCTCTGTGTTCCCAGCAAAATTAAACAGATGCTGTGAGGTTGGTCGAGCTCTTTCATTATAGTCTAGAGCAAGTACAGTCAGAGCTAGGACAACACTACTCCTAGAATAACGACACTTGTTGACTCTCAGCTCTGAATAAAGTGACCCCCCAGCTAAATGGTCTCAGCTCTGAATAAAGTGACCCCCAGCTAAATGGTTCCAACTCGTTAATACAATCTAAAAACAACAGCCAATCCTAGAATAAGTGTAGTCAGAGCTGGGACAACACTACTCCCAGAATCGCGATATTGTTGGCTCTCAGCTCCGAATAAAGAGTTCCCAGCCAGATTGACATTCGGAGAGGAGGTTGGGCGTGGTGATGGGCCGGTTGCTGCAGTTGTCCAGGTGAAGCGTGTGGTTGGGTAGGTGGAGGAGGGTGGTGAAGACTGGGAGGTTGTGATGTCAGGACGGAGATCAGAACCAGGGTGACCGTAATTGTTGTTG
>NW_024744298.1:0-17500 GCF_018991925.1 Homarus americanus | reverse complement strand
TGACAAAATATATTTATAATTTGAGTGAACGTGAAGTATCTAGTTAAGGTAAAAATCAGGCTGCAGTTTTTATAGTATTTTTTGATGTCATTCTTGTATATTAGTCTAAATTAACCAGTCAAGGACATTCTCACAGCTCCAATTATAAGTAATATTTATCTCACTAATATCTGAGATTCCAGTATTCACCCAGTGACGCCAGAAGGTCGTATCACCACAGGAAAATATAATTATTAGGTACAAACAATCACAATAGCATAGTCATCCATGGGCGTTTTCCTTCTACATCGTTTTCTGTGGTGACGCATCAAGGTCGCTTATTAAACGTTTTTTTGTTTATAGATTTACCGGTGAGATACGAGCCCATTTATATTATTTCATTTATTATCATTATCTCTCATTATTATTATTTTTTATTATCTATATTATGTAAATGAATATTATCAACATACATACGTGAATAAAGGAAATAGTTTATACCTTGAATAAAATACAAGGCATTGACACACCTCAAGTATAATTTAGAGGCCATTTTTACAAGTGTTTTTTGTTTTAATTTACATAAGAAAAGTAAGTTATAATTTAAGTGGAAAAAACATCGTTCGGGTGTTTGTGTATCACCATAACAGGAAGGTGAAGTGAGATCAAATTCTATTGTTTATTCAGATTCCTTGGAGGGTGTTGATCCAGTGGGGAGAGGAGGAGGAGGAAGAATAAGAGGAGGAAGAGGTAAAGGAAGAGGAGGAGAGGAAAAGTAAAAGTAAAAAAAAAAAATACTATAGTTCCCCCTATTTTGAGCATACCTGTTGCCCAAGTACTTGACAATATGGGACCAGCTCAGGCAAAACGCATCATCAGTATGTTATTAATTAGTTTGTATGGCGTAACAGTGAGGGCCACACATACCTCTTAGTACCTCAGTGTGACGAGAAACCTTCACTTTTCTCGCCCATGTGTATCGGCTACTGACACAACATAGCGATTTGTAACTTGCTAAATGTAGGTCAGAGTGGCTAGGTAAGAAGATCAACGTCTATATAGGATCAGTACCAACACGCAGATAGGGTACGACTGAGAGAAGAATGAATTTGAGTTAGGCCTATCTTATTTAAGTAGGAACGACCATTACGGGACGTCAAAGTGGGTTGATCTGAGCCTGTTATAGAGTATCCCCTCATCACTAATTATAATTTTTTTATTAATAACTTTACCATTAATCTTTCACCGCTTGTTCAATTTTACCTATTAATATGTAACAAAATAGCTTACGACAATGATTAATAACAAATAAACTAAGCTAAATATGCAATAAATTATAAACCGGATACCTGTAAAATACAATAAATATCAAAACTTATTGTATATAACATTAGAATAGATAAAGTAACGGATTAAAAACCCTTAAATTTCGATAACAAAGAATTCTAATACTATAAGTCGATGTAAACTGTACTTTAAAGTAGAGGATACGTATATTGCTGCATTTTTTAAGTCTGTGGATGACTGAGAATGTGTAATATGTCCACTTTCGTCTGTTTTAAGTAAGAGGATTAATTGTATGATGGATGTTCCTATAAATATCTCTACCATTAATCTCTCATCGCTTGTTCAATTTCATCCATTAATATATAACAAAATGACTTACGACAATAATAAATAAATAAAATAAGCAATGCTCAATAATTTATATACCGGATACCTACAAAATGCTACAATAAATATTCAAATGTTTTATATAGCATTAGAATAGAAAGAAAACGAATTAAATATCTTTAAATTATATTAAAAAAAAATACAATACCCTTATGCGATGCGTTTTTGTCACCGTTGGCAGCAGGCAGGAGACCTATACAGACGGAGCTTCAAATATCGTCAATTTGGCGCCAAGTGGAGCTTCACATATCGTCAATTTGGCGCCAAGTGTACGAGGCTACGGTAATGGGGACATAACTCTTACAAATATATGAAAAATAAACCTGGAAACTCTACTTTGAGGTAAGAGTTGTATTTCTTACGTCTACAGATGATTGATTGTGTGTAATATGTCTACTTTTCTTCTGTTTTAAGTACAAGGATTGTAATTACTATGCTGCGAGTCTATTTCCGTCTGTTTATTTTTTTAACTACTAATGACATGAAAATACACGTAGATAATTATTAGTCGTATTTAATTATAAGCTATAAAATGTACTAATTATAACGGTATTTTTTCTAATTTATTTATTTGTTTCAGTGTGGTGACTTCAAGATTTTGTTTTTCTCTATAACAAGAAAATACGAAGAAATACGCCTTAGCTGACTTGGACACACTGTAATAAGGTACAAATGATTTAAGCGTATTTTACGTGTTTTAACTCCCATAAAAGGATATTATTATTATTATTATTATTATTATTATTATTATTATTATTATTATTATTATTATTATTATTATTATTATTATTATTATTATTATTATTATTATTATTATTATTATTATTATTATTTTGTCAGGTGTAGGCCATTATTATTATTATTATTATTATTATTATTATTATTATTATTATTATTATTATTATTATTATAATTTATTATTATTGTTATTGTTATTATTATTATTATTATTATTGTTATTATTATTATTATTATTATTAGTAGTAGTATTATTGTTATTATTATTATTATTATTATTATTATTATTATTGTTATTGTAATTATTATTATTATTATTATTGTTATTATTATTATTATTATTATTATTATTATTATTATTATTATTATGTTGAGGCTACAGCAAAACATAATTTTTCCACATATAATTTCCCATAAGATTTTTGACTCGATTATTACTTTTACATATACGAAAATAACTATAAACTTTGACCACTAGAGTTTTATCCAAGGTTACTGCATCAATGAGAATTATACAGCATTTGGTTCATAATTGGGCGGAGATAAATACATTAATTAATAAATAAATACAACTGGGCAGCTTAATATGTTAATTTTATTTAATTCAGGTTTGCCATATTTGGTTATGTTAGCCAGAATAATTTATACTGTTGTAGGTTTGGCTAGGACAGATTTGGGTGCAGAGGCAGATATGTGGATAGAAAATAGATAGGTAGGTAGATATAGATAGGTAGATATAGATAGGTAGGTAGATATAGATAGGTAGGTAGATATAGATAGGTAGGTAGATATAGATAGGTAGGTAGATATAGATAGGTAGGTAGATATAGATAGGTAGGTAGATATAGATAGGTAGGTAGATATAGATAGGTAGGTAGATATAGATAGGTAGGTAGATATAGATAGGTAGGTTAGGTTAGATGATAGTGTTCTGGCTAAAGGATTTTTGAGTTAATTTTGAAAGTGTTATGTATTGGTATATAGCCAATTGTAACCTGATTTTAATTGTACCAAACTTAACCTAACCTTATTTTAATTTACCTCTGCTAACCTAACTTAACCTAACCTTACTTTAATTTACCTCTGCTAACCTAATTTAACCTAACCTTAATTTAATTTACTTCTGCTAACCTAACCAAACTTAACCTAACCTTAATTTAATTTACCTCTGCTAACCTAATTTAACCTAACCTTAATTTAATTTACCTCTGCTAACCTAACTTAACCAAACCTTACTTTAATTTACTTCTGCTAACCTAACCAAACTTAACCTAACCTTAATTTAATTTACTTCTGCTAACCTAACCAAACTTAACCTAACCTTAATTTAATTTACCTCTGCTAACCTAATTTAACCTAACCTTAATTTAATTTACCTCTGCTAACCTAACTTAACCAAACCTTACTTTAATTTACTTCTGCTAACCTAACCAAACTTAACCTAACCTTATTTTAATTTACCTCTGCCAACCTAACCTAACCAATACCGCTGCCAATAGCCACATATAGCCAACACTGTTTACATTATATCATAGCTCTATAACCAGTACATGATTATAACTTGTTTAATTATAGTTTAACCCTGACCTCATTACGGCTTCTTGTGACCCAACTATTTCTTTCCTGGGTCATAAATTGCCCAGTTGTCAAGGTAACCACTTAATTGTGATATATATATGTATATTTTAACATGTGGGCGATCTTTCTCAGGCGCTTGGGTACGGGGGGGGTGGGGTGGGCGGGTGGGTTGGGTGGGGGGGTTGTGATTCGCCAGTTAGGTCCTATGGTATCCTAATAGATCCTAACCTAACCTCTTTGACAAGTCGATTATGCCCTTTAGTGAGCCCTAATCTGATCTGGCCTTAACCTAACTTAACCCAACCTAATGTCTTAACCTAACTTAACCCAACCTAATGTTGAAGCACGTGTGAGCCAAATCCCAATCGAAGGGGGGTAACTAGATTTTATCTCCAATCCTAACCCAACTCCAACTCCAACCTAACCTAACCACTAGCTTTATTCCTTATACAAAACTCACTTTATTTTCTTCATTTCCGTCACGAATTAAACTATTATTATCATTCTGGTCCGCCATGTTTGTTATGACAGCACCTCGTCTCTCATTGGTTAACGAATCGACCAATCAGACACACGCTTTATCATTCCGTTGATGAATACCTGTAGTTAAGTTCCCTTTTTTATGACAGCAGGGAACCAGTTTAGCAGGATGTAAACAAACTTCACAGCCGCGAAAAAACTGACTTTATAAACGCATTAATCTTTATTATAACCCAACTGAAGAAGGGAATTAAGACTTACATGTTTGCTTGAGTTAATACCAGGTGGAGTCAGGTGCCGGGGAGAATAAACACATTGGTTTTACGATAGAAAATGACATGTTTGTAGTCATCAGCGTTCACCATTCTACCTTCCGTAAACTCAGATGTTCGTATAATGACTTTTTCTCGTAATTGAAGGTGAAGGAATGATCGTAATTATTTTGACTTACGTTTAAATGCATAAAATAACGTAGGAATGATCGTAATTATTTTGACTTACGTTTAAATACAGAAAATACCGTAGGAATGATCGTAATTATTTTGACTTACGTTCAAATACATAAAATAAACGTAGGAATGATCGTAATTATTTTGACTTACGTTTAAATGCATAAAATAACGTAGGAATGATCGTAATTATTTTGACTTACGTTTAAATACAGAAAATACCGTAGGAATGATCGTAATTATTTTGACTTACGTTCAAATACATAAAATAACTTACATGTATCAGAATTATAAACTTGGATCCCATTATATTAGAAACTTTAGACAAAACGAAAAAAATAGTTCCCAAATTATATGTTCTGAGACTTGAAACTGATTACAGATTGAACTTAACAGTAAACAACAATAATATACCCACAAAAATATCAATTAAGTGACAAAATCTAGGGTTAAGATAATTTCAGGTCGTTTTAGCTAATTTCAGGTCGTTTTAGCTAATTTCAAGTCGTCTTAGCTAATTTCAAGTCGTCTTAGCTAATTCCAGGTCGTCTTAGCTAATTTCAAGTCGTCTTAGTTAAGTTCAGGTCGTCTTAGCTAATTCCAGGTCGTCTTAGCTAATTTCAAGTCGTCTTAGTTAAGTTCAGGTCGTCTTAGCTAATTCCAGGCCGTCTTAGCCACTCAAGTCGTCTTAGCGTTAAGTTCAGGTCGTCTTAGCTAATTCCAGGTCGTCTTAGCCAATTTCAAGTCGTCTTAGTTAAGTTCAGGTCAGTCTTAGCTAATTCCAGGTCGTCTTAGGGCCAATTCCAGGTCGTCTTAGCTAATTTCAAGTCGTCTTAGTTGTTCAGGTCGCCTTAGCTAATTCCAGCAGGTCGTCTTAGCTTACTCAAGTCGTCTTAGTTAAGTTCAGGTCGTCTTAGCTACCCCAGGTCGTCTTAGCTAATTTCAGGTCGCCTTTTGCAAATTTTTCGGTTGTCTTAATAATTTCAAGTCGTCTTAGTTAAGTTCAATAGGTCGTCTTAGCTAATTCCAGGTCGTCTTAGCTAATTTCAGGTCGCCTTTGCAAATTTCTGGTTGTCTTAGCTAATTTCAAGTCGTCTTAGTTAAGTTCAGGTCGTCTTAGCTAATTCCAGGTCGTCTTAGCTAATTTCAAGTCGTCTTAGTTAAGTTCAGGTCGTCTTAGCTAATTCCTGGTCGTCTTAGCTAACTCCAGGTCGTCTTAGCTAATTCCTGGTCGTCTTAGCTAATTTCTAACATTGGCCGTCTTGCTGAACCTCATCGTAAGACAACATGCGACACACAGTAACTAGGCTAATTCACGCTCCTCCTGAAATACGAAAACAAATTGACCTAAACTAACGGGGGGAGGAGGGGGAAGCTTCTATTAATTTCTGTAGTTGTGTTTTGAGAATATATTTCTTACTTGTGTGTGTAATTTGATGCTTCATATCGGCTTTTAAGTCTCCAATGTAAATTTTAAGGTGAATCATTAAAATATACTGATGTGTACCCGTGTTTATGTTGTGGTTAGGTTTATATTTTTTGTATTTTTTTGTATCTGGAAAAATACAAAATTCTGGCACAGATTACATAAAAAGTGAAAAATTATTATAAAAACAATAGGCTTTTGAGTGTAATTGAAATTTACACAGTTGGTTTTCATGGTTAAAATTGTATTCGCATTTCAGCAAAAATTCGTGTCATTATTTTGGTCAGTTTAGTTCGTTGAGTTGCATTTCTTCAGCACGATTTTCAGCCCCGATGTTGGTATGTGGGTTAACGGCGAAGGTTAATATCTAGTTAAAAGTGAATTACTGTTACATTAAATTATATTTGTACCGTGGTCAGGATAATTTAGGAGGTTTGTAAACACAGTAATAGTGAAGAATTTTTACGATGTGATGCTACCAAATTCACACTTGTTTGTTGGTGTTATAATGTGTTACTACGCTTTTTCAACCCACTAAGACATTTAAAGGTTAAGTTTGGTTAGGTTAGGTTTGGTTTGGTTTGGTTAGGTTAGGTTAGGTTAGATTAGATTAGATTAGATTAGATTAGATTAGATTAGATTAGATTAGGTAACATTAGGTTTGGTTAGGTTAGGTTTGGTTAGGTTAGGTTAGGTTAGGTTAGGTTAGGTTAGGTTAGGTTAGATTAGGTAACATTAGGTTTGGTTAGGTTAGGTTAGATTAGGTAACATTAGGTTTGGTTAGGTTAGGAAAGTATATTGAGATGACAAACTAAAACTGATTTATTTTTTCCAGGTTGTGACATCAGGACAAGGTAAGTACACATTGCCAATTTACAGACTTTGATATATAAGAGGGAAGTGTCTTGAAATACACACGTGTAAAGTCAGAATTAGCTGAAAAATACACGTGTGTAGCTATAATGAGCTGAAATATACACGTGTAAAGTCATAATTAGCTGAAAAATACACGTGTAGCTATAATGAGCTGAAATATACACGTGTGAAGCTATAATTAGTTGAAATATACACGTGTGAAGTTATAATTAGCTGAAATATACACGTGTAAAGTTATAATTAGCTGAAATATACACGTGTAAAGTTATAATAAGCTGCAGGTGTTAGGAATCACTACATTGTTCAGTAAGTACAATAAAACACACCCTGAGCCTTGCTTTGTCCGGGAGTATATTTTATTTATATTTTTTTTATTACTAACAATGCTGACCCGCCAGTACTGGAGACCTAGCGGTGGTAATGTCAGGTGCTGAGATAAATCAAGGCTTGGTTAGGTTAGGTTTGGCTAGGTTAGGTTAGGTTTGGTTAGGTTAGGTTAGGTTTGGCTAGGTTAGGTTAGGTTTGGCTAGGTTAGGTTAGGTTAGGTTTGGCTTGGTTAGGTTTGGCTTGGTTAGGTTAGGTTAGGTTTGGCTAGGTTAGGTTAGGACACAGTTGTATTACTAACAACCATTGTATTTGTGTTGTATATGAATGTATTGGGCCAAGAACACACAGGGATATAGCCAAGAAAACGCCCCGGAACTGTTTAGGATATAAGCCAATAAGTCAGTTCTTGTATTGTTTATGGGTTGGGTTGATTGAGACATTGATTGAGTGAGGGAAAACACGTCCTCACATAAACAACCTCACACTCGTTAATTTTTTTTTAGTTAGTTTCGTGTTGTTTAATTTAAAAAAAAAGATAATTATTTTTATCGTGTTTAATTAAAAAAAATTATGATAATAACTTTTTTTGCGGTTTAATTTATGAGAAGTTTTGGCGTGTGAAATGTTTTAGCGCCGTAGGGTAATAACTTAGTTCCTGCAGGCGAGGGGAGCAACACCTCGTCTTCCTCACAAGGGAGGCAACATGCGCTCTTCCTCGGGTCAAGGTCGATCCCTATCTCGTCTAATTACGTGTGGCGTGAGTCTCCTGTATTTTGTGGTTAATATTACACAAATTACAGAGACATGTGAAGATAAGAATTATAAACGTGGGTAATGGTTGCAGGTCTAATGGGCCCCAGAGATAATGGAGCCCCTGGATCTACTGGGCCCTCCTAACTTGATCATTCGTGTTTGAAATCAGGGAAATCGGGACAAAATCAGGGAATTAATTATTTCAAAAGTTAGGGATTCTTTGTGATAGATTCCAAAATCGGGAAAAAGTCGAGGAATTTATCTTGATTAGAGAAATTGTGGTAATTTTGCGATAAACTAAAATTTGGGGGAAAATCAGGTACAGTAATTATCCTTACGGGACAAGGGCAGATAATTTTGCTGGGGAATATATTTTTACTACAGAAAGTCAGGGAAATATAAATTAATGATTACAAGTAACAGAAAGATGATAAATCCGCCAATTTAGATAATAAACGAATGAATGACTATCAATCCGTCTACACAGCTAAAAACAATTGAACGGTATAAATTGTAAACATGGCCAGAAGCTTGAGATGAACCATTGCTTAATATAACTTATACATATGCAGTATAAACATATCACGGTATAATTATAAAGTATTATATTTTAACATGAGACAAAGGACCGTCACCTGTAAATATATAAAGCTATTAATATTTTTCAAGTCAACAAAATTCATGGTTAAATTGCCTCACTCTTTATTATTAATGATATATACCCGTGCAGTATTTAGGTACATTGTAAACTGTATACCTCCACGGTCATTGTAAACTGTATACCTCCACGGTCATTGTAAACTGTATACCTCCACGGTCATTGTAAACTGTATACCTCCACGGTCATTGTAAACTGTATACCTCCACGGTCATTGTAAACTATATACCTCCACGGTCATTGTAAACTGTATACCTGCATTGTCTGACTATACAAGGGCTATACACTTGTTAGAATGTATGCGTTCATAGTTTATATGTACAGTACGCTCAACCAATTGTAAGCCTGTATTACTGTATGATATTTACTGTATTATTATTACTGTTATTATTATTGTTATATTTTTTTATGTTCGTGATCAGTCTCACCCCATCAAGACTCTCTCTCTCTCTCTCTCTCTCTCTCTCTCTCTCTCTCTCTCTCTCTCTCTCTCTCTCTCTCTCTCTCTCTCTCTCTCTCGCAGAAACTACCGTCATGACAGCTCTCAAGGACAAACAGACAGGACAAGAGCTGACGAGGTCGAGTCCTCTCCCAAGCTGACACTAACAGGTGTAAAGTCCCGACCTGACACCGAGAAGAGGTTGATCCTTGCCACTCTCTGTGACCCATCGTCTAGGTAGTGTTGACATTGAGGAATAGGCAAGGTCATTGGTTGGTTTATGATGGCTCTCTCTCTCTCTCTCTCTCTCTCTGGCCACAATTACGTGAAATAGATCTTATTATTATTTTAGGGTTTTAAATATTGCACTAATTGGTTTCAAACGAATTAATTGGGTTTAAACTTCTTTTTTTTTAATAAATTTAGACTGTTTTTAAATAGGGAATATATTAGGTTTACATAAATACTATAATTTGGTTAAAAAATAGTTTTTAGGCTCACTCTTCTCCCAGATAGATGGGGCCAGTACATATGGGCAGCTTCTCTCCTCCTCCCCTCACTCAGACCCCTCCTACCCCTCACCCAGCCCCCCTCCCTACCCCTCACCCAGCCCCTCCCTACCCCTCACCCAGCCCCCTCCCTACCCCTCACCCAGCCCCCCTCCCTACCCCCTCACCCCAGCCCCCCTCACCTCAAGCGGGCAGAAAAGTCCCCAAAACCAACATAACAGCAATAATTATGTCAGGGGGACGCCGTGAAAACAATGGCCCCCACAATGCATCCTGACGTTCGCCGTGAAAACAATGGCCCCCACAATGCATCCTGACGTTCAACGGGTCAACGCACAGGAAGCAACCTAAAAGGGGGGGGGGACATCCGTTAACAGGAAGCACGTGTGAATAGGACGTCCGTTGCCAGGATAACAGAATAGTGAAATGGTATTTGAGGGGGGAGGGGGGGCTGTTATCATGCAATGTTTGAATCCCGGTGCCGAATCCCCGAACCCAATCCCAGAGCCGAATCCCCGAAGTTATGAATCACTGAATACCCCGAATCCCTATACCCTCATATCTCTCCCTAATCCTCTATTTCAAAGTTAAGGAATTTTATATCATGACAATTATTAATTAACTTGATCTAATGTTAAAAAAAAAAAAAAAAACTTTTGTGATACTCAACTTTTTTATGGACAATTTCCCAAGATCGTCAGGGGTTCAGGGGTTCGGTGGGTTCATGGATTCAGTGGGTTCATGGATTCAGGTGGTCACAGTTCAGTGGTTCACAGTTCAGTGGGTTCATTCAGTGGGTTCACGGATTCAGTGGGTTCATGGATTCAGTGGGTTCATGGATTCAGTGGGTTCATGGATTCAGTGGGTTCACGGATTCAGTGGGTTCATGGATTCAGTGGGTTCACGGATTCAGTGGGTTCATGGATTCGGTATTATTTTCTATTTCCACCCAAGGGAAAGTACATCACATTCCCAACACAATACTCTCATACACTGAACCTTAACCTAATACCACCCTAACTCCTAAACACCATAGAGGTCATAATTAATTTTTTTTTTTACTTTTGAGAATAAATAATGAATGGATATCTGCCCTATTATAGTGAAGGGAGAACAGTAGGCCAATAGGGCGTGGAATATGTGTTTATAGAGTGAGTGAAAGGCGACAAAACACATATTGTCAAACTCACTACAGAAAAAAAAAACATTATGGGATTATGGTGGATTTAGCGATTTTTTTCTTAAATAGGTGGAAAAAATTCTGTAAATATGTGTGTAATTAGGAATAGAATTAGATAGATGGATATTTGATAGATAGATGGATATTTGATAGATAGATGGATATTTGAGATAGATGGATAAATATTTGATAGATAGGTAGATATTTGATAGATAGATGGATATTTGATTGATAGATAGATAGATATTTGATAGATACAGTATATAAATAGATAGATATATAGTTAAATCGCCATGTATACATACTACATACATACAGTATACATAGATAATATACAGTACATTTGTAGCGCTGTATTTTTTGAGAATGACGAAGCTGATTAAACTGTAACGTTGTATCTATTGTAATAAGTCATTTTCGTAGGTTAGGTTAGGTTAGGTTAGGTATCAAGGCTTAAATTAAACTATATAATATACTATGGTACTTCTTAACTAATATTTAATCGAACTTGGGGGATTAAATTTCAAGATGGGTTAAAATTTTTGATCCGGTGAACTCTGGATATTGTCAGGACCGAGTTGAAGCCAGTTGCCATGACGACCACTTGACGTCACGGTGTGTTGATGACGTGTTATGGGAATTTGATCTAGCTTAACCTAACCTGTTCTTAACTAATCTTAATCCACCGTAAACAGTGTCTTAACTCAATTCTTTAACCTAACATAACCTTAACCTAACCTAATCATAACCTTATTTAACCAGACCCTTTCAGTTTTATATGTCAAGGGAATAGAGAATAACAGTACCTTGTTAAATCAGGGACCTTTAAACCATTCATTGTTTGTAAACACTGAGGTGGAAATTACGCGCCAAAGTAAAAATGTCAAAAAAGCGCGCGCAGAAACGTTGTTGCGTGAGTCACAGCTCTACCTTATAGTGACAAACGTTTAAATGCGTAAGGTCGGCAGGAAGATCAATGGTGAATAGTTAGATAATGAGCATCTCTCTTTTAATTTATTAGCTCTTTGTGTACTCTTAAGTTCACCATTTTGGAGTTGTAGAATTTCCCCTCACGGTACGATAACTTCCGGGCTTAGGTACGATGACTTGCCTGTTGACTATTATGACGTACGATAATTCTAGATAATAATACGTCCCATCCAGTTCATTAATCACCAAGTTGAAAGGATGAATATATTTTCATATATTAATAAACTCCTCTATATAAAAACCAGTTTATATCGTATGAATTTCTTCTTTCACACGTACAATAATATACGAATTACTACAATAATTCCTCTTCTTTAGTTCGATAATTTAAAATCTCTCGTAGACAACCACACGAGAGAAGGTATTGGTGGAGTGAGGGTAGCGTGTTAAAAGGCCGTAGGAAGGTGGATCCAGGCCGCTGACGTGAGAGTTGGTCGTTCGTCTGGCAGTGGGGTGAGACGCGGGCGGCTACACAACAAACCCGCCAGAATCTCTCTGTCTCTGGCACCAAAACATTATCTAGCGGCTTTGTCCTATGTGAAGTGAGAAATGAGGGTTAATACCTGTCTGACAAAAGATAACTGTGGTAATAATTTTTCTCTATGTCACTCTTTTCTTTCTTTTGATTTAATGATGAAAGTTTTGAAATAACTCTCTCTCTCTCTCTCTCTCTCTCTCTCTCTCTCTCTCTGTTATCGTAAGTAACTTGAAAAAATCTTAAAATCCCTTCAGTTATAAGTTTCCTTAGTGAATCTACCTTAAATTTTTAACCTTAAGTAAATATGATGGAAATGGCTTAAGACAAACCTTCTTTTCTTTACAACTAATATTAAAATATGACTCCCCTCCCTTCTCCTCCCTTCTCCTCCCCTTCCTCCCCCTCCTCTTCCCCCCCATTCCTCCCCTCCTCTTCCCCTTTCCTTCCTCCCTTCCCTCTTTCCCCTTCCTCCCCCCTCTCTTTCTCTCTCTTCCTTCCCCTCTCTAACACACATTAAAAATAAAGTAAAGAGGTGGTTAAATTCTTATTCTCCCTACCACTTTGACCTCTCCTCCTCCTCCCCCTCAAGGAGATGCCTAACGTGACCCCTTCCCCCCTCTCCCCCCCAGTAAGCCTGATGGCCCTCTTCCCCCCCTCTCCCCTTCAAGTAGATGCCTAACGTGACCCCCTTCCCCCCTCTTCCCCTTCAAGTAGATGCCTAACGTGACCCCTTCCCCCCTCTCGCCCCTCAAGGAGATGCCTAACGTGACCCCTTCTCTACAGATGCCTAACGTACCCTTCTCCCCTCAAGTAGATGCCTAACGACCCTCCCCCTCTCCCCCAAGTAGATGCCTAACGACCTCTTCCCCCCAAGTAGATGCCTAACGGACCCTCTCTCCCCCCAAGTAGATGCCTAACGACCCCCTTCCCTCCCCCTCGAGAGCTCAACGTGACCCCTTCCCTCTCTAAGTAGATGCCTAACGTACCCCTTCCCTCTCCCCCAAGTAGATGCCTAACGTGACCTCTTCCTCTCCCCAAGTAGATGCCTAACGACCCCTCTCCCCCAAGAGATGCCTAACGTGACCCCTCTCCCCCTCTCCCCTAGAGATGCCTAACGTGACCCCCTTTCCTCCCCAAGTAGATGTGCCTAACGTGACCCTTCCCTCTCCCCCAAGTAGATGCCAACGACCCTTCCCCCTAAGAGATGCCTAACTTGACCCCCTTCCTCTCCTCTCTCAAGTAGATGCCTAACGTGACCCTTCCCCTCTCCCCCCCAAGAGATGCCCACTTGACCCTCTCCTCTCCCCTCAAGTAGATGCCTAACGTGACCCCCTTCCCCTCTCCCCCCAAGTAGATGCCTAACGTGACCCCTTCCTCCCTCCCCAGTAGATGCCTAACGACCCCTCTCCCCCTCTCCCCTCAAGGAGATGCCTAACGTGACCCCTCTCCCCCTCTCCCAAGAGATGCCTAATGACCCTCTTCCCCCTCCTCCCCAAGAGATGCCTAACGTGACCCCTTCCTCCCCCCTCCAAGGAGATGCCTAACGTGACCCCCTCTCCCCCTAAGTGAGCCTACCCCCCTCAGGAGATGCCTAACGACCCTTCCTCCTCTCCCCTAGGAGATGCCTAACGTGACCCCTTCTCCCCTCTCCCAAGGAGATGCCTAACGTGACCCCCCCGCGACGCCTAACGACCCCTTCCCCCTCCCCCCCCAGGAGATGCCTAACGTGACCCTCTCCTCAAGCAGATGCCTAACGTGACCCTCCCTCAAGATGCCTAACGACCCCCTTCCTCCCCCCCCCCGCAGATGCCTAACGTGACCCCCTCTCCTCAAGTAGATGCCTAACGTGACCCCTTCCCCCTCTCCTCAAGTAGATGCCTAATGTGACCCTTCCCCCTCTCCCCTCAAGTAGATGCCTAACGACCCTCTTCCTCCCCTCTCCCCCTCAAGCAGATGCCTAACGACCCCCTCTCCCCCCAAGTAGATGCCCACGACCCTTCCCCTCTCCCCCTCAAGTAGATGCCTAATGACCCCTCCTCCTCCCCCAAGTAGATGCCCATGTGACCCTCTTCCCTCTCCCCTGCGGATGTCAATGTGACCCCTTCCTCCCTCCCCCATAGATGCCTAACGTGACCCCTCTTCCCTCCCCTAAGTAGATAATTCCAACTGACCTCTCCCCTCAAGTAGATGCCTAACGACCCCTTCCTCCCCTCAAATAGAGCCCAATGACCCTTTCCCTCCCCCTAAAGATGCCTAACGTGACCCTTCCTCAAGTAGATGCCTAACGTGACCCCTTCCTCCCTCCCCCCAAGTAGATGCCTAACGACCCTCTCCCCAAGAGCCTAACGTGACTCTTCCTCCTCTTCTCCCCTAAGCAGATGCCTAACGACCCCTTCCCCCCTCAAGTAGATGCCTAACGTGACCCTTCCCTCCCCGTAGATGCCTAACGTGACCCTCTCTCCCCCCTCAAGTAGATGCCTAACGACCCTTCCTCCTCTCCCCTGAGATGCCTAACGTGACCCCTTCCCCCTCTCCCCCGCAGATGCCTAACGACCCCCTCCCCAAGTAGATGCCTAACGTGACCCTTCCTCAAGTAGATGCCTAACGACCTCTAAGTAGATGCCCAATGACCTCCCCCTAAGTAGATGCCTCAACCGACCCTCTTCCCCCTCTCCCCTCAGAGACCTAACGACCCCCTTCTCCCCCAAGTAGATGCCCTAACGACCCCTTCCCCAGGTAGATGCCTAACGTGACCCCCTTCCCTCCCCAGGCTAGATGCCTAACGTGACCCTCCCTCTCCCCAAGTAGATGCCTAACGTGACCCCCTCTCCCCAAGTAGATGCCTAACGACCCTCTCCCCCAAGCAGATGCCTAACGACCCCTTCCCATGCAGATGCCTAACGTGACCCTTCTCCCCTCAAGTAGATGCTAACGTGACCCCTCCCCCAAGTAGATGCCTAACGTGACCCCCTTTCCCCTCCCTCAAGTAGGGCCTAACGTGACCCCTCTCTCCCCTAAGTAGATGCCTAACGTGACCCCTTCCCCCTCTCCCCTCAAGTAGATGCCTAACGTGACCTCTTCCCCCCAGTAGATGCCTAACGTGACCCTCCCCCCTCTCCCTCTCAAGAGATGCCTAACGTGACCCCTCTTCCCTCCCCCAAGATGCCCAACGATCCCCTCAAGTAGATGCCTAACGTGACCCCCTTCTCCCTCTCCTCAAGAGATGCCTAACGTGACCCCTTCCTCCCTCTCCCCCCAAGTAGATGCCTAACGTGACCCTTCCCTCTCCCCAGATGCCTAACGTGACCCCTCTCTCCCCCAAGGACACGACCCTCCCCTCCCCAAGATGCCTAACAGACCCCCTTCCCTCCCCTCAAGTAGATGCCTAACGACCCCTCCCCCTCCCCAAGAGATCTAACGTGACCTCCCCAGAGATGCCTAACGTGACCCCTTCCTTCCCCTCAAGTAGAGACGCCTTTCATCACCCTTCTCTCCTCAAGTAGATGCCTAACGTGACCTCCCCCCTCAAGTAGATGCCTAACGTGACCTCCTCCGGCGAGATGCCTAACGTGACCCTTCTCCCCCCCCTCAAGTAGACCCCTAACGACCCCCTTCCTCTCCCCCCGTAGATGCCTAACGACCCCCTTCCCCTCCCCCAAGTAGATGCCTAACGTGACCCTCTCCTCTCCCCTAAGATGCCTAACGACCCTCTTCCTCCCTCCCCCTCAAGTAGATGCCTAACGTGACCCCCCCTCCCCCCAAGTAGATGCCTAACGTGACCTTTCCCCTCAAGAGATGCCTAACGTGACCCTTCCTCCCCTCTCCCCCCCAAGAGATGCCTAACGTGACCCCTTCCCCTCTCCCCCTAAGGAATGCCTAACGTGACCCCCTTCCTCCCTCCTAAGTAGATGCCTAACATGACCCCTCTCTCCGAGATGCCCTCAAGTAGATGCCTTAATGACCCTTCCTCCCCTCAAGCAGATGCCTAACGTGAGCCCTCTCTCCCCTAGTAGATCCCAACCACCCTTCCCCTCAAGTAGATGCCCACGTGACCCCTTCTCCCTCCCTCAAGTAGATGCCTCAACGACCCTCCCCCCCCAAGAGATGCCAACGTGACCTCTTCCTCCCTCCCCCAAGATGCCAACGACCCTCTCCCTCCCCAAGTAGATGCCTAACGTGACCCCCTTCCCCTCCGAGATGCCAACGATTCCCCTCTCTCCCCTCAAGTAGATGCCTAACGACTCCTCTTCCCCTAAAGTAGATGCCTAACGTGACCCCCTTCCTCCCCTCTCCCCCCGCAGATGCCTACACGACCCCCCCTCAAGAGATGCCTAACGTGACCCTCCTCCCCCCCCTCCCCAAGTAGATGCCTAACGTGACCCCCTTCCCCCTCAAGTAGATGCCTAACGACCCTCCTCCCCCTCTCCCCCCCAAGTAGATGCCCTAACGCACCCCCCTTCCTTCCCCAACGAGATGCCTAACGTGACCCTTCCCCCTCAAGTAGATGCCGACCCCTTCCTCCCCCCCCCCTCGTAGATGCCTAACGACCCCTCCCCCCCTCCCCCCAGCAAACCTCAGGATGCCTAACGTGACCCTTCCCCCTCTCCCCCCCAAGTAGATGCCTAACGTGACCCCTTCCCCCCCTCCCCAAGTAGATGCCTAACGTGACCCCCTTCCCCCTGCTGAGATGTGCCTAACGTGACCCCTTCCCCCCCTCCCCCAAGAGATGTGCCCTAACTCTGGACCCCTTCCCCCATCTCCCCCCTGCCAGATGCCTAACGTGACCCCCTTCCCTCTCCCCCAAGGAGATGCCTAACGTGACCCCTTCCCTTCCTCTCCTCAAGTAGATGTTTAACGTGACCCCTTACCCTCTCTCCCCAAGTAGATGCCCAACGTGACCTCAGGAGATTAACGTGACCCCCTTCCTCCCCCTTTCCCCTCAGGAGATGCCCAACGTGACCCCCTT
>NW_024744297.1:0-14671 GCF_018991925.1 Homarus americanus | reverse complement strand
CCCCAGACAAAGCCGCACAGAAATACTTACAATTCTCCATACCCAACCTCAGCGACAACCCTCTCAATAAAAACAACCTAACTCAACAACTCCCTTCAACAAAAAACAGACAGAGAGACAGAACAGACAGCCAGAGACCGACATAGTGGAAAGACAGAGAGGCTGAGACAGAACGAGACAAACACAGACACAGACAGACAGTGACAGACATTGTAAAAATAGACTGGCAGACAGAGAGACAGACTGACGGACAGACAAACAGAGATACAAAGACAGACAGAGACTGAGAGACAAACGGACAGAGACAGTTAGACAAACTAACTCTACCAAAGCACCAAGAGACGCCAACCCCAGTAAACAGAAACCCTCCTCCTGGTGTACATTAACACAGTATAACCTTTTTCTTCTATATTTTAAATTTATTTCTGTTCCTTTTTCGCCCCCCCCCCCAGGCCCCGTTGTGGGTCGTTTGATCTGTGCCCGGGTGGGCTAATTCTCATTAAAAAAAAAAGCAACTGGCTGGGCCCAGCCTCGAACTGCTCCCGGCGGTGCTAGACGTAGTTCGTCAGGCCACCGCCGGGGGTCTACTGTCGGCTTTTGTGAAGGTGGTTTTGTTGTTTTTCTTTAATAATTCATATATTTTCGTAGTTTTTCTCAGAATTTGTATGAATTTATACTCCAATAACAGAGTTACAATTGTATTGAAGCTGTGTGTGGCCCTTTTACAGCCAATCTTGGCTACTAACTCAAGATACACTTGTGTGTGCGTGTTTGACTGTCGTGTGTGTGAGTGTCGTGAATCATGAAGACATTTTGCAAGAACCTGTACCAAAACACATACAAAAGAATACCAAACAGTTATAAACAACAGCGAAACGGTAACTCTGCTATTTGAGTTTAAAATCACGTTAAGAACTGCGAAAATAAATCAATTATTGAAGAAAAACTGCAAAAATACCACATGTAACATAAATACAACTTCTGGAATGTTGATTAATGTCCCCCTGGCGGTGGCCTGGCGAACTAGGGGGGGGGTCACAGCTTCCATGGTAAACACTTTAAATATTATGAGTGTCTCTCACCCACAATGGAGAGGCCTACACTATTTTCTCTCACCACCGCTGTCTACACCTACACTATGGTTACTCACACGAGCCAGAAGCACCGGACATGGAGGAGAAAAATTGTCCTCGTTGCAGATGGTGACGTCATCGTGTGGGTAGCAACGGACCCTGGTGTTATGGTGAAGTAATGGTGAGGTGATGGTGATAGTAAAAGAGATGGTGAAGTTCTTGGGAAGGCCACAGTGAGGTAACGATGAGAATGGTGATATTATGGTGAAATGATGGTGAGGTGACTGGAGGAACTATTCACTGGTGAAGGGTTACTGGTGCACCACTGAAGTATGAATGAAGAAGTAATGATAAAAAAGATAGCTAAAAGGAATGATGGTGAGATATAAGAGAAGAGGTGATGGTGAGTTTTAATGGTGATGTGGTAGGGTGATGGTGAGAGTTTATAAAGCGTAATGATCCGGGTTTACAAGCTTTTACATATACGTGAACGCTTTAAGATTATAACACAAACACACAAACACACACACACACACACACACACAAACACACACCATTTTTATCCTTCATATCCCGAGAAAATTTACTCAACTAAAATAAATAACTATGATGTAGTGATGTAGTGTTTCTCGTCATCCAGGCCAGGTGATGTAGTGTTTCTCGTCATCCAGGCCAGGTGATGTAGTGTTTCTCGTCATCCAGGCCAGGTGATGTAGTGTTTCTCGTCATCCAGGCCAGGTGATGCAGTTTCTCGTCATCCAGGCCAGGTGATGTGCATTTCGTCATCCAGGCCAGGTGATGTAGTGTTTCGTCATCCAGGCCAGGTGGATGTAGTGTTTCGTCAATCCAGGCCAGGCGGGATGTAGTGTTTCTCGTCATCCAGGCCAGGTGATGTAGTGTTTCTCGTCATCCAGGCCAGGTGATGTAGTGTTTCTCGTCATCCAGGCCAGGTGATGTAGTGTTTTTCGTCATCCAGGCCAGGTGATGTAGTGTTTCTCGTCATCCAGGCCAGGTGATGTAGTGTTTCTCGTCATCCAGGCCAGGTGATGTAGTGTTTCTCGTCATCCAGGCCAGGTGATGTAGTGTTTCTCGTCATCCAGGCCAGGTGATGTAGTGTTTTTCGTCATCCAGGCCAGGTGATGTAGTGTTTTTCGTCATCCAGGGCAGGTGATGTAGTGTTTCTCGTCATCCAGGCCAGGTGATGTAGTGTTTCTCGTCATCCAGGCCAGGTGATGTAGTGTTTCTCGTCATCCAGGCCAGGTGATGTAGTGTTTCGTCATCCAGGCCAGGTGATGTAGTGTTTCTCGTCAACCAGGCCAGGTGATGTAGTGTTTCTCGTCATCCAGGCCAGGTGATGTAGTGTTTCTCGTCATCCAGGGCAGGTGATGTAGTGTTTCTCGTCATCCAGGCCAGGTGATGTAGTGTTTCTCGTCATCCAGGCCAGGTGATGTAGTGTTTCTCGTCATCCAGGCCAGGTGATGTAGTGTTTCTCGTCATCCAGGCCAGGTGATGTAGTGTTTCTCGTCATCCAGGCCAGGTGATGTAGTGTTTCTCGTCATCCAGGCCAGGTGATGTAGTGTTTCTCGTCATCCAGGCCAGGTGATGTAGTGTTTCTCGTCATCCAGGCCAGGTGATGTAGTGTTTCTCGTCATTCAGCCCAAGTGAGGAAGATTTTTTGTGGAAATTTCAGTAAAGATTAAAATTAACCCCCACACTCCTCCCCCCCCCCCCTCCACAAAAAAAATCAAGGAAATTGTTTTTATTTACGACTAACAACAATATAACCATATATTTATGTACGTAATTTGTTAGAAAAAGTCATCAAACAGTTGTGGTTACGTTTAACAAATACCAAAACGTAATCTAGAAAAAAACTTTATAGGATGGAAATATTAATTGGACAGATACTCTTGAACTATACGGTAAATCCATATCTTTTTTTTTCCATTTAACAAAAGAGGAAGTCGTGCCATTGAGATTGGTCGCGGAAGTAGAAAATCCTCTTTTCCGTATCAGACTGACGAAAAAAAAAAGAAAACAGATTTTTTTAAATAGCGTGACTGTCCCTGGAGAGCTGTGGAAGTACTGGAGGAAATAGTGCCGGGAGGAAAGGGAGGTGGAGGAGGGAGAGGAAGGGGGGGAGGGGAGGAGGAGGTGGAGTAGAAAAGGGATTCTGATGTGGTTTTGTTTTTCTTCTAGTTAAGTGTTTGCTCTCTCTCTATCTCTCTCTATCAGTACGTTTTTCAGCCAGACCATCCTCACATCAGTCAATCCGACCCTCCTCCACTTTATCCTTCTACAGGTAGTTCCTCTACTTCAGTCGCTCCGTCAGTCTATAATACTGTGAGCGAATGTATACTTTACACCATTAACTCCTCCTGTAGTATTAGATGGAAAGATTTGAAACATGTTATAAGGATATTTACACATAGTGATCCATACGTGTAGTAGTAGTAAGGCGAGTCTTTGGTTAAAATATATAAATATACAGTATATTAACCCCGACCCGCGTCATGGCTTGTATTATGAAGCACTCGCCTCGGGGGTGTGGAGCTTTTGTAATTAACTCAATTTGTTTATTTTTTTATGTAATGAATTATATAATGATAATAGTTTCTTTGAACTTCTGTCATTTACATGGTGAGCTCTGATGTCCTTTATGTTCTTAGTTACTCGTAGTGGAGATACTGGAAACTTATTTACTTTATTTTTTTATTAACGATATACTAGTTGTGGGACACGTGAGAATGGTAGAGAGAAAACAGAATGGAGCGAGGTGGATTAGTAGTGAAACGTGGGTGGCAAATACCGTAGACTTTTCCACATTTACCCACCACACTTGTTGATCCATTAAGATGATTTACTGTCTCAGTATCATTCTTACGTGTACCGCAACTTACCGTATATCTCCCAAAAAGTCAAATCAGTTTTATCATAACTTTCTTTATTTGCTTCATAATAAATAATACGTGAAGAAAAATTTATGCAAATATTGTAAATACATTAATCTTGCCTAATAACTCATTATGTAGCCCTCGAGTATTACATCAACTTTGATTAAAAATCGGATTATCCTCTTAATAGAGTTAAGACTTGAGTTAAGACTTGACGATGAAGGTGTTAATTTGTCGTACTCAAGAGGATTAAGGTATCCTACTCACAGGTGGTAATTCACTGAACGTAAGCGGTTGTCATCTTACACAAGGGGTTAAAATCCACAAGTCCGTGAAATATTCACAAGTATTCTATGACGCATGATGCTACTACTACTACTACTACTACTACTACTACTACTACTACTACTACTACTACTAATAATAATAATAATAATAATAATAATAATAATAATAATAATAATAATAATAATAATAATAATAATAATAATAATAATAATAATAATAATAATAATAATAATAATAATAATAATAATAATAATAATAATAATAATAATAATAATAATAATAATAATAATAATAATAATAAAAGTAAATGCATAAATGAAGTGGATGAGTCAACAGAGAAAATTTTTTTCAGAAAGACAAATATTACTTTTTCGTACCTCGTATAGGAAAAATATCTTAACATCTTGCTACGAGGAGTGAGGGGAAAAAACTCAGGCAGAAAAGACATATGAACCTAGTGCCGACCAACACACTCGTCTATATAACTTAGCCTCAGTAAGCTTCTCTCTGGCGTCTCATCTCCTGACCTGACTTTTAATCCTACTACATTCTGACACTTAAACTTATAAATTCCTCCAAGGACCACAAATAAACTTAAAAGCCTGTAGCCTCAAGCGTCATTAGCGGGGGGGGGGGTGCGTCAAGTACACCCTACCAACATCGTATAAGACGCAGCAAGCTCATCTCTCTTGTTGACTCCCTGGCGAGTCGTCTTCACCAAGCGTCTTTAAAGTTATCTACCGACATATCTTGGAGAATCCTAAACTTCATACGATCTCTTATAGCGTGTTTCCTCCTCCACCTCCACCCACCCCACACACACCCCCCATCCCGTGTCCTCCTCCTCCTCCCCCCACACACACCCCATCCCCCACCTATGATATTAAGTGCGCAGTATACGAAAAGTTCTATTTGTGTGTCTTGTGAATAATTATAGTCTGGGTAAGCAATTTCTTGAGGTGGTTCAGTACGTGATATTTATGAATTCTGCTTTTTGTGTGAGTGTGTGTGTCATGAAACTCTGTCGCTGCTTAGTCTAGCTTAAGATGCATCTGCATTGGCAACAGATGTACTGCGCACTCTGTCAGGCACCAGCAACAAAATGACAAAAATAATGTTGTCGTGTTAAAATCATTCAATTCGTTGATGGTGTCACTGCCTATAGCTTAAACTTAACAAATGAATGTATTGACGCCTTTGGTATTACGGTTTAACTTAATCAGTACGATGAGCTAATCCCTTGAGTACGATGACCCAATCCCTCGACTACGAAGACTCAATACCGTGAGTAAGATGATTTAAACTCTTCTTTTATTTAACCTACTAAAGGAATTCTTGCTTTTGTTATATTCGCTATGTTCAATCGAATTTTTATACTTCAGCACGATATAAAAAAGAAGTATTAATATGTGAGTGTCTGTCAGTTTGAGAATCAGCGGCACATAGACAAGAATATTTGAAGTGAAAGGAAGTACAAGAAACCAGAATTAAACGAGGAGGTTTAGTAGTGAAACGTGGGTAACGAATACCGTAGACTTTCTTAACTGTACCCACTACTGTCGATCCATTAAGATGGATATACTTCTCTCTACCATTCTCACGTGTACCACAACTAGTATATCGTTAATAAAAAATAAAGTAAATAAGTTTCCAGTATCTCCACTACGAGTAACTAAGAACATAAAGGACATCAGAGCTCACCATGTAAATGACAGAAGTTCAAAGAAACTATTATCATTATATAATTCATTACATAAAAAAATAAACAAATTGAGTTAATTACAAAAGCTCCACACCCCCGAGGCGAGTGCTTCATAATACAAGCCATGACGCGGGTCGGGGTTAATATACTGTATATTTATATATTTCAACCAAAGACTCGCCTTACTACTACTACACGTATGGATCACTATGTGTAAATATCCTTATAACATGTTTCAAATCTTTCCATCTAATACTACAGGAGGAGTTAATGGTGTAAAGTATACATTCACTCACAGTATTATAGACTGACGGAGCGACTGAAGTAGAGGAACTACCTGTAGAAGGATAAAGTGGAGGAGGGTCGGATTGACTGATGTGAGGATGGTCACAGCTGAAAAACGTACTGATAGAGAGAGATAGAGAGAAAACACTTAACTAGAAGAAAAAACAAAACCACATCAGAATCCCTTTTCTACTCCACCTCCCCTCCTCCCCCTTCCTCTCCCTCCTCCACACTCCCTTTCCTCGGCACTATTTCCTCCAGTACTTCACAGCTCTCCGAGGGACGATCACGCTATTTAAAAATCTGTTTTCTTTTTTTTTTTCGTCAGTCTGATACGGAAAAGAGGATTTTCTACTTCCGCGACCAATCTCAATGGCACGACTTCCTCTTTTGTTAAATGGAAAAAAAAAGATATGGATTTACCGTATAGTTCAAGAGTATCTGTCCAATTAATATTTCCATCCTATAAAGTTTTTTTCTAGATTACGTTTTGGTATTTGTTAAACGTAACCACAACTGTTTGATGACTTTTTCTAACAAATTACGTACATAAATATATGGTTATATTGTTGTTAGTCGTAAATAAAAACAATTTCCTTGATTTTTTTTGTGGAGGGGGGGGGAGGAGTGTGGGGGTTAATTTTAATCTTTACTGAAATTTCCACAAAAAATCTTCCTCACTTGGGCTGAATGACGAGAAACACTACATCACCTGGCCTGGATGACGAGAAACACTACATCACTACATCATAGTTATTTATTTTAGTTGAGTAAATTTTCTCGGGATATGAAGGATAAAAATGGTGTGTGTGTGTGTGTGTGTGTGTGTGTGTGTGTGTGTTATAATCTTAAAGCGTTCACGTACAGTATATGTAAAAGCTTGTAAACCCGGACCATTACGCTCACCATCACCATTAAAACTCACCATCACCTCTTCTCTTATATCTCACCATCATTCCTTTTAGCTATCTTTTTTATCATTACTTCTTCATTCATACTTCAGTGGTGCACCAGTAACCCTTCACCAGTGAATAGTTCCTCCAGTCACCTCACCATCATTTCACCATAATATCACCATTCTCATCGTTACCTCACTGTGGCCTTCCTAAGAACTTCACCATCTCTTTTACTATCACCATCACCTCACCATTACTTCACCATAACACCAGGGTCCGTTGCTACCCACACGATGACGTCACCATCTGCAACGAGGACAATTTTTCTACTCCATGTCCGGTGCTTCTGGCTCGTGTGAGTAACCATAGTGTAGGTGTAGACAGCGGTGGTGAGAGTGCACTTGGTAGGCCTCTCCATTGTGGGTGAGAGACACTCATAATATTTAAAGTGTTTACCATGGAAGCTGTGACCCACGGTGGTACCTAGTTCGCCAGGCCACTGCCAGGGGGACATTGATCAACATTCCAGAAGTTGTATTTATGTTACATGTGGTATTTTTGCAGTTTTTCTTCAATAATTGATTTATTTTCGCAGTTCTTAACGTGATTTTAATCTCAAATAGCAGAGTTACCGTTTCGCTGTTGTTTATAACTGTTTGGTATTCTTTTGTATGTGTTTTGGTATAGGTTCTTGCAAAATTTCTTCATGATTCACGACACTCATACACACGACAGTCAAACACGCACACACAAGTGTATCTTGAGTTAGTAGCCAAGATTGGCTGTAAAAGGGCCACACACAGCTTCAATACAATTGTAACTCTGCTATTTGAGTATAAATTCATACAAATCCTGAGAAAAACTACGAAAATATATGAATTATTAAAGAAAAACAACAAAACCACCTTCACAAAAGCCGACAGTAGACCCCTGGCGGTGGCCTGACGAACTACGTCTAGCACCGCCGGGACCAGTTCGAGGCTGGGCCCAGCCAGTTGGTTTTTTTTTTAATGGGAATTAGCCCACCCGGGCACAGATCAAACGACCCACAACGGGGCCTGGGGGGGGGGAGGGGGCGAAAAAGGAACAGAAATAAATTTAAAATATAGAAGAAAAAGGTTATACTGTGTTAATGTACACCAGGAGGAGGGTTTCTGTTTACTGGGGTTGGCGTCTCTTGGTGCTTTGGTAGAGTTAGTTTGTCTAACTGTCTCTGTCCGTCTGTCTCTCAGTCTCTGTCTGTCTTTGTATCTCTGTTTGTCTGTCCGTCAGTCTGTCTCTCTGTCTGCCAGTCTATTTTTACAATGTCTGTCACTGTCTGTCTGTGTCTGTGTTTGTCTCGTTCTGTCTCAGCCTCTCTGTCTCAGCCTCTCTGTCTTTCCACTGTGTCGGTCTCTGGCTGTCTGTTCTGTCTCTCTGTCTGTCTGTCTGTTTTTTGTTGAAAGGAGTTGTTGAGTTAGGTTGTTTTTATTGAGAGGGTTGTCGCTGAGGTTGGGTATAGAGAATTGTAAGTATTTCTGTGCGGCTTTGTCTGGGGGGGAGGGGGGGTGTTGCTGTGTTTGGAGGTTGGTTGGTATTTTATTTTATTGTATTTATTTATTATTTTATTTTATTTTTTATTTTTTTATTTATTAATTTATTTATTTATTTTTGTTTTGTTAATTATTTATTTATTTTTTGTTGGGGGGCGGGGGGGGGCGGTGGTCGGGTATGTTGATTTATAGGATAGGATTCCTTAGGGAGGATTTGTAGACAGACAGACAAACAGAGACAGTTAGAAAAACAGACAGACGGACGGACACAGACAGACAGACATTAAACAGACAGACACACAGAAACAGACAGAAACCGTCAGACAAACGGACAAACACACCGAAAGACACAGACAGAAAAAGACATACAGACAGACAAACAGACGAGCGGAGACAGACAGACAGTCGGAGGCAGACAGGGAGAGACAGACAATCTTGGCTACTAACTCAAGATAAAGAAGGAATCGCCGTAAATAAGAAGGTCCGGCGCTCTTCTCAGGCTCGACCGCTGTCACCCAAACTGAAACAGACAACTGTCCCTTGACTCACCACGTAACCATAACGTATCTGATTGAGTTGTTAAGCAACAGGAACACTTTGGTAAAAGAAGAAATAATAACAACTTGTAGGAATCTCTCTGTCTGTCTGTTGGTCTCTGTCATGTCTGTCTGTGTCTCTGCCTGTGTGTGTCTCAGTCTCTGTCTGTGTGTCTCTGTGTCCGTTTCCTTCTGTCTGTCTGTCTGTTTATCTGTGACAGACAGACAGAGACAAAGACAGACAGGCAGACACAAGCAGACAATTGACAGACAGACAGACTCGAATTTAATTTACTTAAAAGTATGTATTTAATACCTAACTATAATTTAATTTAATAATTAAAATTATTTCCGTATGTACTTCAGTAACGAACTAGAATTTAATTTAGTACTTTATAGTCTGTATTTACTACCTTACTATAATTTAATTTATAATTTAAATTTATTTCCGTACGTACTACAGTAACTAAATATAAATTAATTTAATAATTAAAAGTATGTATTCAACACCGAACTAAAATTTCAATTATTAATTAAAATTAGTTCTTTAATACCCAACTAAACTTGGCATACATAATACATAACTTCTGGGATTTGCTACCTAACTACTGTACCATAATTTATGAAAACAAAAAACTCTTGGGATATTTCATCAGAAAATTGTGAAAATAGAAAATGTCAGAGTACTGTATTGTATTGATCAAAGCCCGCTCACACCAAGGAAGTGGTGGTGGAAACAGCTTTAATAAATGTGGTTCTGATTTAATAAAAATTGCGGATGATATTCAGTCGAATTTCATGTGAGTCTTGGTAACAACAAATTCTTTGGTATTGTATCATTTGAAACTTAATTTTATGTTGCATTAATATTTATAACCAACTGGGTAGGAATAAATATTAATGCAACATAATTGACTGAATTTATAGGTTAGTTAATGACTTTGTAATGTCAATTTTCCTTTTTTATTTTATTTTAATTCACTATGTACTAATTTACATATTGACAATGTTGCAGAATCCTTATTATAAATACAGTATTGTTTGATATGTACAAAATAAATAAAATTTACAGAGAAAAATATTTGTTTCCTAAAAATATTACAAATGCCATCAGTTTTGACAAGTATGAATTTTTAGTATATGCATTTTGAAAGTCTATTGAACTGAGTTTTTTACACTTATTGCCAATTACATATAAACATAATAGAACAAAGAACTGTGTATAAATACAGTAACTCCATATGGACCTTAACATATACAGTATATAGATAACACATTAAAAAATCAACTCCTGTCTTTATATCATGAATGTAACTACAGGTATTGCAAACAGCCAAAACCTTGTACTGTAGCTCTATACAGTATTACATAGAGGCATTACTATACCTCTGGACTGCTGAGACCTTAACGGACATAAATGACCCTCCTTGTTCAGTTAAAAGGATGGACAACTAAAAGTAATTCTCTGTATAAACAATATTCAAAAGTGGTCTCTGATGACTTGTTGCCTTTTAATCCTGCCTTGCATATTTATTTGACCTATATTTGGGTTTATATGCAAATCATCCATTTCTTCTTCGTCTTCCTCTTCTGGTAATAAGACCCTAGTCATTATGGCTATATTGTGAAGCACACATGATGAATGGTCGAGGTGTGAAGCAAGTACAGTACGGTAACCAAGTTGTTCCTGAATTTTTTGGATAATACTGTTAACCAATTCCTTTCTTAGCCTAAATCGGTCAATAAATTCAGCATCGCTCATTGCTGTGAATGGGTTCATGCGGTCACCTACAATTCTGCGGAGTCATCTTCCGTGTCGTTGTCTCTGCATTTCCTCCAACCTTGCCAGTGCCGCTTGTCCATCTTGGTTTCCAAATATATTCCAAAAATTCCAGATTCGATTTCCCCCCCGATTCATTTTTCTAAAAATTTCCTTTTTCCAATTCAACCTGTTAGTTAAAAACACCGGGGAAATAAAATATTTCACATGTTTCCAATGTAATTTAAAAAAAATAATAATGTACAGTAATGCATAAAATAATAGGAAATGGCCTTTAAGGGCTGGTATGCCTTTATTATATTTTCTTAGGTTAAAAATTTTTGTTTTCAGAGAAAACAAATTTATAAACACCCCAATTTCAATATGTTTTATAGTGAGACGGTCGTATTGATGGCAAATGTTGGAAAAGGTGTTAGAGTATTTATAAGTTAAAGTAAAGTTAACCTAACCTAGCATAAATTATCACTTGCCGTGGGCGAACTTACTATTACTGAGACGGGGAAGCTGCTGTGAAGTCCTCTATATTAGCCAAAATATTGTATCATATATGCTTAAGGCACATTTTCATTAAATAATCAAACTCCAGCTTCCAATGAACTTGTTTTCTTATGCTCCTAATTCAGCCAAATGGAAGTTTACCAAAACGAAATAATGTAATTGGTGATGAAAAATTAGAGCCTGCAGTATTTTACATATTATATCATGATCCACTGTATGAAAGGTGTTTTTGTATGTAATATTATACCATCCTTGTGATAATGAACTCCCAGTGAAATTTGCCTCTACCCATTTTGATATTTCTAGGCATAAACCTCCCCTGTTTATATTTTCCAGATAGAAACTCACTTATAAAACTGCTAAAAATTGGCATTAAGTAACTTAAATGGACTTAATTTATTAATATATGCAACATAAAGTTCTGAGATGATTTTCTCCCAGTGATATTTGCCTCTATCCATATTAATATTTCTAGGCAAGAACGACGCCAGTTTATATTTTCCTGACAGAAACTCACTAATAAAACTGCTAAAAACTTAATAAATTACCGTAAATGTGCTTACCAGATTAATACTAGCGTTAGTAAGACGGGATGACTACAGCAGCTTAACAATTGACAGGCAGCACAGCTTTTACGAAAGTCGTATTAGGACGGAACACAGCTTTTGCACTGTCATAATATGGGCCGTAAAACCAATAATGTAAAAAAATAATTGTAAAATTACCAATACGTGTTTCTTTGTACGTTAATCGTATTGACAAGAAATATTCAATATAACTAACAAAATAATTATGAAGAGGGTGACGAAAAGTAGCTCATAGCCACCTCTTCAAAGTCAGGTGAAATTAGTTCGATTTCATGCCACCACACTCTGTCGTGCGCTGCACTAAAAGGTTCTTCGCATTTAAAAATACGGCTTTCGATATGAAGACATTCTTCAAGGGAAGATGTTGTTTAATAATATGGCCGTAAGCGTAATTATGGTACTTGTGGAAATGATTGTGAAACAAAGCTACATGTTCAGGAGTTAAGATGTTGTGTTTTTGATGGAAGGTTGTTTCTTGGTGGCGTGTGTGCGAGGAGTCACTACAGGAAGCTGCCTCACTGTGCTCCCTCTTCTTGTACCCAACTCCCAGTTTATTTTCAAGCTTACGTCCTTTCGTTTGATTTTCAGTTTTTTTTTGAAGATAAAACTTTAATACAAGTTTGTGATATATGCGGATGTATGCGTCTCCACATTATCGGCAGAGAGAGAGAGAGAGAGAGAGTGTTGCAGTTGTGGGCTTCTGGGTGCCTACTTCACTCTCACGTAACCAGTTGGTTCAGTTGAAGATGCCCACTGGTCCTACTAAGAAATACCACAACGGGCTGGAAAGTGTTCACGTACACCTAAGAAAATTAGGTAAAAGCGATGTCTTGCAATAAATGGATAACAGCCCAGGGACGGCGAAGCAGCCTCTATTTCCCCACCCACTCCTGCGTTTTGGCGCTTACCAGTATTTGCAACATGCGCTGTCTGGGCTTAAGGATAGGTTCTTGATGCTTTCTGTTCGATCGAAAAAAATATAATCCAACAAAATTTCGTGAAAGAAAATCGTGGTGATGCGTGTAGGAGGTGATGAGCTGAGAACATGGACGTAGTCGCCAAGTTTTGGTCCTCCGTCAGGGTCGATCACCCGCGCTCTGCAGTCATTTTGCGAGGCTGGCGCTCCGCCCCCTCACAACACCTGACCCAATTTTGGCAAAGGCGGCGATTGGCTGGGCCACGTCTACAGTGGGTGAGGCCTGCCACACAATTCTTGGTTGCCAGAGGTCTCCGCCAATCGCTCGGAATGCCTCGCTGCGGGAGGAGGTGATTGGCCTGGCGCCAATGAGAGGGTTAAAATGTCGAGTGCAGGAAATGAACGTAACGGGAAAGAATATGAATCTCCTGCTTTATAATTTACGAGACGATATTTGAGTTTTCGTCGTGTATATATTGTGGTATAAAAATATTCTCATCTGAACCTCCATACATTTACCTTCTTCCTCTTGTCAAGGGTGTAGGGCGATGCTAAATTCAGCTGGTCTTTTGTTATCATCCCCGGGGGAAGGCCATTCATCAGGGTGAGTTATGGCACTAACCCCCCCCAACACCCACCCCTATCTCTCTCCCTCTCCCTCTAGACCCACAATAAGGGAGCGAGTATCACACCTTGTCATCAGGTGGTTGGTATCAGCGTTAGTGGCTTCCTTTACTACCTGGGAGTGTCATGAAGGGGTAGAGGCGGCCCCAGTCTCTCCTTCATTACTTTGGGATTTTTGTGGTGGGTGAGGGACGGTCACGCTCCCCATGATGCCAAGCTCTTACGACTGGGGCTTCCAGTCCTCTGTGTGTCCTCTCTAAACTAGAGTGTGCCTCACACACACACGCTCTATCGCACACTCCTCGCAGGTGGAAGTACGTGGATGACTGCACTAGGGGTTTACAGTGGACAACACCTCACCGGACTACTCATCGCTACAAGGCACCCTGGACAGGCTACAGGCATAGTCTACGGAGAACAAGGTCACCATCATCACACCAAGACCGTAGTCATGCACATCAATACCGCCATCACTCCAATGCTAGCTCCAGCAGTCACAGTGGGTGCCCATCCTTCCCAGTTAGTGCAGTCTGCCAAAACCCTGGGTGTAACTATAGACCACAAACTGGACTGGAAGGCCCAAGTAAACAGCACAATCGAGGCAGCCTCGTACCGACTCTACATGCTACAACGACTCAGGTCACTTGGGGCACCCATGCCAGAGCTGAGGACTATCTACAACGCATTTATTCTCCCCAAATTAACGTATGCGTCACCAGCCTGGTCGTCTTCTGTCAACTCCACCCAACAACGTCAGCTGGAGAAGGTACAAAAGAGAGCCTGCAGAATCATGGTCGGCGCAGACTACTCCCGCTACAAAAACGCTCTCTCCACCCTGGAAATACCATCCCTCAGTGACCTCCACAACCACGCATTAGCAGGATTTGGCAGTGGACTACTGCACCATCCTCGTCATCGCCACCTACTGCCACCGACAGTTCCCCGCCCACCTCGCGCAGTCCGCCAGTACAACAAAATTCAGCCAATAAGAGCCCGCACTGATAGATATAAGAAGATCACCATCCCATCTATTGTTAAAATAATAAACAGCTCCTGGTTT